>NW_012112586.1:3085745-3124207 GCF_000951035.1 Colobus angolensis palliatus
TTTTTTGAGACGGAGTCTTGCTCTGTTGCCCAGGATGGAGTGCAGTGGTGCAATCTTGGCTCACTGCAAACTCTGCCTCCTGGGTTCAGGTGATTCTCCTGTCTCAGCCTCCCGAGTAGCTGGGATTACATGCACACACCACCACACCTGGCTAATTTTTGTAGTTTTAGTAGAGGTGGGGTTTTGCCATGTTGGTCAGGATGGTCTTGAATTCCTGACCTCAGGCCCCCCCCTTGGCCTCCCAAAGTACTGGGATTATAGGCATAAGCCACCATGCCCAGCCTCCTCCCAAATAATTTTTGTGTTTTTTATTGAGATGGGGTTTCACCATATTGCCCAGGCTGGTCTCAAACTCCTGGGCTCAAGTGATCCTCCCATCTTGGCCTCTCAAAGTGCTGGGATTACAGGCGTAAGCCACTGTGCCCAGCCTACCTGCCATTTTGTATAAAATTTCCCCCAAATAAATCCACAGTTCACTTCACTGAATCCTACCAGATGAGCCGTGGCTGGTGGTAACTTGGGAAGGCTTGGCTTTTAGATTTACTTTCTCGCAGCCTGTGGTTTTCTGCTTCTGGCGTGTGTGTGTGTGTGTGTGTGTGTGTGCGTGTGTGTGTGTGTTCATAGTTTGGTTCACTTTCTTATCATTTCCCTGTTGCAACAATAAGTTGTTTCCCTTACATGTCATCTCTAAATGGAAATAGAACAAAGAAAACAGGACACAAGAAATCAGGGAATTTTCCAAAGGCACATTTGATGTACAAGTGTAAACAGGAATGAGATGCCGGGGGAGACCGGAATTGCCAGTGTAGACAGCTGTTAGTGGGTGTTATCAGTGGCACTCAGGGAGATGGAGCTGTCTGCGAACTTGCAAAGGAAGAGGACACAGGAAAGCAGAGGGTGCAAGGAAAATTCCGCCTTTCTGTTGCTACTTCAAGTTGCATTTGTACTCGCAGACTTGAGTAAATGTCTGATTTATTCAACTTTACCAGTAGGAGTTAGTTCAAATACATGGGGCAGGACATTTACAACAGTCTGAACACTTCGTCTTTGAATGATTTTCAAGGTGTGAAGACTTGGACTCAACTCTAGCTGCAGGCAGAGGAGTGGGAGGCGCTCCCAGACCACTGAGGATCACGTTGAAATGTTGGGGGTTACAGTGTCTTTGCACACCGCTGAGTCAAGCTGGGTTTTGACACAGCCTGGTTTTATTTAAGAAAAGCTGGAATAAATAACAGGGTCAGGGGTGCATTCGGGTGTCAGGAGTTATGGATAAACAACCACAATCCTGGTATTCACTTGATTTTTATCAGGAGACCACAGCATCTCCCATGCTGTGTTAAATATATTCTAGCAGATCTTGGGGCAAGAAACAAACATTTCTGGTGAAAGCAAATGGTGTAAAAATGGGAGGGGAATAAAGGAAAAGGAAAGGGAAATTCTCATGACACCTTTGAACTTGAACTTCCTGCTTTATTCAGCCGAAGTAATTGAAACTGATGTCTCCTTTCTCCCTAAATTGGATTTTGACTTACATGTGTGGAACCAGGGCGTTTTCTTTTCTCTAAGAGGGTAAGACTCTGCACGTCTTCCTCTCTTTTCTAAAGAACATCTAAGGTAACTTTTTACCTTAGGGACAATAAAGTTAGCAGCAGCACATTGAAGTAGGAAGCACTGGGGGTCTATGGAATACAGTTCAGTAAATAAGATCTGGGTGCTAGAGGTTGCAGATCTCTCGATATTTACCATCTCAACTTTGTTTTCACAGCAAGTCTGCCAAGTCGATAGTCTTGTGACTAGTTGACAGATGGTAACATCAACAAAGAGATTAAGTCACTTGCTCAAGGCCACAGGCTGGTAAGTTATGGAACCAGGATTCAAATCCACATACACGAATCCACGCTCGTGAAGATTCTGCGTGGGATCACGAAGTATAGTTTGAGCGTCAGCACCATTTGCTGGGTTTCCTTCCACGTCTGTATCATTTTAATGTCTGTGGTAGAGTCAAACTGACGTGTTATAGATGAAAACCAAGGAATTCAGAAAGCTAGGCGAATCCGCAAAGCAGTATATCAAATTAAGACAAAAGCAGATTCAATTGAGAAAAACAGAGTCAGGTGTCCCTGGCATGGCAAACATTTTTTTTAAGTTAAATAGTTGAAAAGAAGGATATTACATGCCACTTCTCTTCTAAGTTATTTTATTTGACGTGAAACTCTCTAAAGGGCACAAAGGTTGAGTTGTGTCATTAAGCTATGCATTCTTCAAGTGTCAGATTTTCAGATACCATAGCTTAACCTTTGCAGTGCTATATAGAACCTTGTTGCCAGTCAGCTAAGTTCTTTTTCAACTTTCTTTTTTTCCTCTGCGATGTTGTTCACAGGCAGCTGCAGGCCTAGAGCCCGTCTCATGAAGAGCAGGAAGTACCCGAAGCCACAGCCAGGATTAAAGAGTTGATCTAAACCTTAGATCTTAGCTTCAAGGTTGTAATGTACAGTGAATTTGGTTACATGGAAAAGGAAACAGTAATTGTTGAAGTATGTTTTCTTAAGCTACAGAATAATTTTTGAAATGCTGGCCTTTAATCCACAGACAGGCTGGCGTTTGAGAAAATATTTTCTTGCTGCTCAGGATGAATGCGAGCTTCTGAAGTACTGGATCTTTGAGTTACATTTTGTCATTTTTTCAAAATATAAAAAGATGACTAGTGTCATACAATAGAGTTTAAAAGGTTGCTTTTTCTAGCTACCATAACTTTGGTGCCCTGGTTGTGGAATGTTGGAATGGTTTAGTTTCTGGTGCTTCTTACTTAAAATTTGAGACAGTGCCTGATTTAAAAAAAAAAATAGTAAGGCACCTGAGAGCTCATTATACCTAGACTAGAACTTCATCTCACTGTGCTTGGGTCAGAGGGTGGAGAGTATCAGGGCTGTGAGCACCACACTTGATTCTAGCTTTGCTTCTTTCCAGATCTGAGCATTTGTGCTATTGATTCAACTTCCTCAGTCTCCATTTGTTGCTGCAAGTGCTGAGTGCCACAAGTGATTCCCTCATATGGGAAGTGCCTGACTCACAATTATGGAGTTTGCATGCTGTAGCTACATAGTTTAACCAAGACATTAGATTGTGGATCTAATGATAGAAGCCTGCAACTTCTTATCTACCGAGAAAGCATGCAAGAACTGCTAACTCATACCCCCATGCCTAACAACATGGGTTTCTCAGCTTTTAAAGGATTAGAGTCATCCATTGGTCTTAGGAACCAAAAGCTTTGGTACAACTCCAAATAAAAGTAACAAACATGTGTTTTCCCACTGCTATACTAGCACAATTCCCACATGTGGTAGGAGGAGCCCAGTGGGAGGTGATCGAATTATGGGGGCGGGTCTTTCTGTGCTGTTCTTGTGATGGAACAACCCACACAATCCTCTTTCACCACCCTAGGATTCACAGGTTGTTTTCTTGTCTTGGCGTTGTCTCAGGATGACTGTAGGATGCTCAAGTTTCTGGACAGATGATGCTGCTCTAAAGCAGTGCTTCCCACACAGTCAGTGGAAATACCAACTTTGTGGTTGTTTACTTCCCATATGCTACAAACTGCTACTTTTATAAAATACAACAAAAATAAATTTCTAGGGAAAAAAGTGAAATGAGAAAACACAGAGAGATACACAACACGAGTTCATGTCTAAAGCCAGTGTCAATTACCAACGCCATCACATTGCTCTGGTGCCTCCTCTGGCCTTCTGCACCAATCTCTCTCCAATGTGCGACAAGCAGTGCATGGGCTGTCTCGAGTCTATGGACCACACTTTGACTGGCACAGTGATATGGCCTCATAGCACTGGGTATTAATCCCAACTATAGTGCAAACCAACAAAGCATTCTATCACTTGCCAGGAACAGCAGTGGCACCTGCCTTGGTGTCAGACATGCCCGCTGAGAACGCAGTGTCTTGTGTACCCAGGATTATGTGTTCTGGATGAGCACAGAGCTTGGGGGATAATACAGTTTGGCTGTGTCCCCAGCCGAGTCTCATCTTGAATTGTAACTCCCACAGTTCCCACAGGTCATGGGAGGAACCCAGTGGGAGGGGATTGAACTTTGGGGGCGGGTCTTTCTGTGCTATTCTTGTGATAGAGAAGGAGTCTCACCAGATCTGATTGTTTTAAAAATGGGAGTTTCTTTGCACAAGGTCTCTTTTTGCCTGCTGCCATCCATGTAAGACATGACTTGCTCCTCTTTGCCTTCTGCCATGATTGTGAGGCTTCCCAGGCCACATGGAACTGTGAGTCCAACAAAACCTCTGTCTATTGTAAATTGCCCAGTCTCAGGTATGTCTTTATCAGCAGCGTGAAAATGGACTCATACAGGGGAGCAGAGGAAACTGGACTCCCATCCCATCCTCAAAGTCTGGGGTCTGGTTTGACGGTCAGACAAGAAACCACCCCAGGACGAGTATTATAAAGAAGACATGAGCAAGATACCAGATACTGCAGAGAAGTCAGGAGAGCCTTCACCAAGGAGGGGATATTTGAGAAAGGTTTTCTTCCTTCCTTCCTTCCCTCCCTTCCTCCCTTCCTTCCTTCCTTCCTTCCTTCCTTCCTTCCTTCCTTCCTTCCTTCCTTCCTTCCTTCCTTCCTTCCTTCCTTCCTTCCTTCCTTCCTTCCTTCTTCCTTCCTGCCTTTTTTTTTTTAATGGAGTTTTGCTCTTGTTGCCTGGGCTGGAGTGCAATGGCACGATCTCAGCTCACTGCAACTTCCGCCTCCCAGGACCAAGTGATTCTCCTGCCTCAGCCTCCTGAGTAACTGGGATTGCAGGTGCTCACCAATATGCCCAGCTAAGTTTTGTATTTTTAGTAGAGATGGAGTTTTGCCATGTTGGCCAGGCTGGTCTCGAACTCCTGACCTCAGGTGATCCACCCACCTTGGCCTCCTGAAGTACTGGGATTACAGGCATGAGCCACCATGCCTGGCCTTGAGAAAGGTTTTCAAAATGACTAGACATCCATTGGATGGATGTTGGCAGAATGGGGTCGGTGGATGGAGTTGAGAGGCGGAAAAAGACACCCTGGTGATGCAGGACGGGTGAGCCCCCGTACTGGGGCTTAGCCTGGAAGGGTTCGTGACTTTGCCCAGGAAAGAGCTCAGGGGGGAGCCAGTGGTGCTGGACAGCATCTGTTATTGAAGTGGCCGTGCACAGTAGCAGCAGAGGTGCTACTGCTCCAGAGCAGGGCTACCCCACGGGCAGTGTGCCCAGAGCAGCAGCTCAGAGGCAGGGCTGCAGTCGTATTATACCTACTTTTAATTACATGCAAATAAAGGGGCAGATTATCCAGAAATTTCTAGGAAAAGGGTGGTAACTTCCAGGTTTTCCCATGGCAATGGTAAACTGACGTGGCACACTGGTGGACGTGTCTTATGGAAAGCTGCTTGCACCCTGGCCCTGTTTTAGCTGGTCCTCAGTTTGTTCTGGTATCCAAGCCCCACCTATGGAGTCAAGTCCCGCCTCCTACCTCACTAGGCAGGGCAAACATGGGTGAAATGTCCGTAAACTTGGGCAATAGTTAAGACCCTCAAGCTCAAAATTTCCTCCCCTGTGAAATGGAGCTGACGATGCTTGCTTTGTGTGGATACTGAAAGTAATGATGTGCAAAGCATCCACATCTGTGCCTATGCTGTATTCACACAAATAAATGCTAGTTTGTGTCTCTACCCCTGAGTTGGTCCAGAGGTGAGGACAATGGGTAAGCAGTCATCCCCTGCTCTTGGGAATGTGATACAGGCTCAGAGGTCATTAGGTGTCAGGAGAACTCAGTGAGGGGACTCCTGACAGATGAGTGGGCAGAGTAAGGGCACCTTCAAAGGACAATAGGGCACTCCAGGATGACCTGGATGACCAGGACTCCCACTGACCTGAAGAAGCAATGGCTTCCAAAGCATGGGGGGATGGAAAGTGCTGAGGGCACCCATGGAGAACGGCAAGCGTGCCGGGTTTAATGAGAGATGTCTGTGTTGGGGGTGCTGTGTGGTGAGGTGAGTATTAAGGGATGGTATTTTAGTTATACCTTGTGATGAGCAAGTAACACAAAAACTATAACAAAAGGCCAAATGTGTTCATTTCTCTACCAGGGTCAAAAGTAAAGGCTACTTGAGAACAGCAGGGGAGGTTCTGTCTGGCTGGGGGCCAGGAGAGATGCTTTCCGAAGGAAGTGACGTTCAATATAGTCCTTGAATAACCACAAAACAACAACAGCTGGCACTTTCGAGTGCTTACTAGTTGCCAGGCACTATTCTAAGTAATTGGTACATATGAGCTCACTCATTCTCACAGCCCTATTAAGGGGTGCTAGGGATTGGATTCTGACCTCTCCAAATTCATCTGTGGAAGTCTCAACCCCAGGAACTCTGAATGTGACCTTCTTTGGAAACAGGGTCTTTGCGGCTGTAACTGGTTAAGGTGAGGTCATCAGGGTGGGCCCCTGCTCCGTTGTGATGAGGGTCCTTCTAAGAAGGAGGAAACTTGGGCACAGGCTTGCATGCAGGGAGAATGTGAGGATGGAGGCGGAGATCAGGGTGGATCCTCACAGTCTCGGGATTGCCAAAGATGGCCAGCAGCCATGGGACGCGAGGAGAGAGGCCTGGAGCAGAAGAAACCAACCCAGTCCGCATCTCAATCTCAGACCTGGCCTTCAGAACTGTAAGACAACACATTCCTGTTGTTTAAGCTGCTCAGTGTGACACTTTGTTACAGCAGCCCCCAGAAACTAATATAAGGAGGTCATTATTATTGTTCTCTTACAGATCAGGAAACAGGCACAGACAGCTTATGTGTCTAGGACAGAGATCCAGGGCATGGGGTCTGGGGCCAGACTGCAGGGGTGAACCATGCACCTGCTATGTGTTTTCCAGGGGCAGAGACAGCGGGCAGGGATACCAGCTAGGAATCTGCAAGGATGAGGCCAGAAACAAAGGCAGGAGAGAGACTCGGGGGCAGCATGGATGGGAAAGATTACAGAGCTCTGATCGCCAAGACTTGAAGACGCATTTGCTTATACACAGAAAGATGGAATCCTTCCCAGTGTTTTACAAAGCCAACCTAATCCTCATTCCAAAACATAACAATTCAAGAAAGAAAATAGAGATTATTCTCTTTAACAATCAAAGATCTCTAAATCCTAAACAGACTACTAGAAAATCAAATATAGTACTATGCTGAAAAGATAATGCACCATAGCAAATTAGGGGTTTTACTTTGGGTGATGCAAGGATAGCTCATTATTTAGAAACTTACTAATACAATTCACATGAATTAGCTAAATAAGGACATCAATGATTATCCTGATACATCTGCGGAGGCATTCGATAAAACACGGAGACAGCTGGGAATAAACAGAAAGACCCCGACTGAACATGAGGGTGAATATCCACCTTCAGCTAATAGTCAATGCTGTCCTGAAGGTGCAGAGGAGAGGCATCCCCATAAGAGTCAGAATCAAGGATTTTAAATATCATTACTCATATTTAATAACCTTCTAGCTAATGCTAGAAGGCAAGAAACAGAAATAAGAGGTAGAAATAATGAAAAGGAAGAGACTAAAATAAACGAGCAGAATGTATAAGAAGAAACCCTAAGACTTTGCTATGATGACAAAAATAAATGGAGAGAAATATGTATTCCTGGGCAAGAATGCTGAGTATTACAAGGACACCACTTTCTCCTAAATCATAAAAATACTTAATTCATTTCCCATAGTATGAAGTTTGGAACTAGATAAAAATGATTCTAACCTGCACATAGATGACGAAGCCTGAGAGCCAGTGTGGCGGACTGGGTGGCAGGGGGTGCCTGCCTCAGTCATGCACCCAGAGAACATGGTTCCTCAGCAACCTTGAACCCTGGCCCAGCCCTCGACATGAGACCCCATGCTCCAGGCTCCTGCATGCCATGTACCGGGACACCAGCTGTGGCTCACCTGTGTCCCAGAGGGGGCCTTCCTGTGGCTCAGAAACTAGGACTCTGCTGGCCTGAGCAAACCAGGTGACTCCTCTGCCATTCCAAAAGGGGCAAGGACAGCCCTCTCCAGCGAGGTCTGAGCCCAGCCTGGGGAGGAGTCTTCCAGTTTGCCCTTCCTTATCTTTTCTATCCCAGTCCTAGAGTAGACTGTATTTTATAGTTAATCTCTTATCATCATCATCATTTATATTAAACTTTCCTTGTTTAAATCACTGTGCAATTTCTGTCCCGATTGTACCCAAACTAGTACAACAGGTAAGTATGTTTTGAAAACGGACAAGGAATGACTTTACACAACAAAATTTGTATATAATCTCTCTCTATATATATTCAAATTATATTTGAATAAAATACTTTCAGAAGTCAAGCGTGTGTGTGTGTGTGTGCGGTAATTAAGATAGAGGGGTTCACAAGGATATGAACAGACAGGTCATTGGAACAAGATAAAAAGTCAAGGAGACCAAATAAGAAGAAAGATAACACTTCAAATCAGAGTTGAAGAGTGAATTGTTTATTATAACAATTTGTTTAGAGACAACTAGATAGCCATTTAGATAGCCATTTAAAATAAAATTAATTAACTTAAATCCCTAATATATGACTTTCTCTGAATACATTTTAGGCGGTTTAAATATGTAAGTATAAAAAATGAAACTATGGAAATGCTAGACCACAATATTACATGGATACACATCTGTTTCTATGGTAAAGAATGCCTTTCCAAGGATGAAAACGAAATATCTTTCTTAAAAGAGACGAAGGAAAAGATTGATATTTGTGACTACAGAAACATTTAAACTTTTCCATAAAATTAAAAGATTTCAAAAGCTAACTTAAAATGCAAATAACAAACTACAAAAAATATTTTGGATAAAGGTTACAATTTCAAATATCTAAAGAATTCCTATAAATCAATCAAGTATAGCTAATGTACCCTGTGGAAAAATGGGCAAAGAATAGTCACATCAATAGCTAGTAATTTTTTGAAAAACAGAAACAGCAAAAACTCATTATTCATCAAACATATGCAACAACAAAGAAATTTCATTTTATGCTAATCCCATAACCAAACCTAGGAAAACAATAGCAGGTGTGGTGGCTCATGTCTGTAATCCCAGCTCTCTGGGAAGCCGAGGCAGGAGGATTGCTTGAGCCCAGAAGTTCAAGCCCAGCCTGGGCAATAAAGTGAGACTTTGTCTCTACAAAAAATCAACAATAAATCAGCCAGGTGGGGTGGCTCTTGCCTGTGGTCCCAGCGACTCAGGAGACTGAGCTGGGAGGATCACTTGCGCCCAGGAGGTTGAAGTTGCAGTGAGCTGTGATCATGCCACTGCATTCCAGCCTAGGTGATGGAGTGAGAACCAGTCTCAAAATAATAATAATAATAATGATAATAATAATAATAGCCTGTTAGTGAGAACCCACATGAGCACAGCCTTTTTGGGGATATTTCCATAACACATATCAAAGTTCTTCAAAATCTGCAAATCTCTGACATAGGAATTCTACGGAGAAGAACTTCGCTTTAGGAAATGGTCAAAAATGAGCTCTAAGACAAATAGACAGAGATATTCTTTACAGCACTACTTATAATATTGGAAAATGGTTAACAAAGTTAATTCCCAAGAATAGGCAATTGGCTAAGTAAAGAAAAAGGGCATGGAGTGAAAATTTGTGCAGCAATTATCAATAAAGTCACAAAAATCCTCAATGACACATGGAAATGTTTATGGTATATTTTAAATGAAAACAAAATAGCATGTAAGAACAAGCTGCATATATACAAACAACATGCAATTGTTGGATAAAAATATCCAATTTTTTTAAAGGGGACTGCAGAGCCAGTATCAAATTGTCAGCTCAGGAAGCACAGGACTTCTTTCTAGAGGTCGTTGTTTTGGGCTGGGTCTTTCTGCAAAGACTTTTCCGGAAAAGGCGGGCATCCCCCCGTCCGTTGATGGCCCCCGAGGTTATCCTCTTGCCTAACTTCTATGGGGGGTTATAAATAGAAGACCCTCTTCCTTCAGAAAGGACAAAATCTCTCACAGATGGATGTGCTCCTATCTCTGGCAGCCAGACCTCACAACTGGGATCACAGGACTCTTTCTCTTTTCCCATCTCAATGAGCGTAGCGGAAAGTGACAGCAAATGGAACCGTTGGCAGGATTGGTCTCTCAGAGGAATATCATCAAATGGGACACCAGCGGCGCTTGGTAATCAAACCAGAAGCAGCGGTAGGGAAGAGCATTTATAGGTTAGAGGAGACACTGGAGAATTAAGGTGCCTCGGGAGAAGAGTGCAAAAGCCAGCTGACTTCACTAAAACATCTGTCCTTTATGACTCCGAGTTTTTAAAAGCTAATTTTAATTTGGAAGCATTACTGGAGTGCTTGGCTGAGCCCAGTAGATTCCCTTTTTGCTGTTTCGTAGATAAAATGAAAAAGTCACTCATCCCAATAAGGATCATCCTTATCGCTTGTACTGAGCCAAATGAGTAAATGATAATCTTCGAATCAATCAGGGTCCCAGCAGGGAGAAGAATCTCATTCAGATGGTTCCCTGGAAGACATTTTAATAAAGGGACGCCCTCCAAAGGTGGGCAAGGTTAAGCAAAACAACAAGAGAAGCTGAGGCCCCGAGGGAGCGGTGCTGGTAAGGAGTAGCACCCTCTCCCCCAGGCCAGGGGGGCAGGAGGAAGGAGTAGCATTCCCAGTTCCCAGAGCTGCAGATTGTCAGGGCCTTGGACATGGGCTTGGTAAGCATGAGCTACAGGTGCACAGGGAACAGCCACACTAAGCCCTGAGTGTGACAACAGAGGGCGGTGAGAAGAAACGCCTGACCTGTCTCCGCTCCTGCTCTCTGCTTCCTGGTTAGTGCCTCTCACGGGCTGAACCCACCTCGAAACGCAACAGCAAGTGAGACTGAGGGATGCTATCCAAGGGACGTTGAGGAGTGTCTCCCCAACATTCACGTCCATGCCCAGTCTCAGAATGAGCTTGTTGAGGATAGAGTCTTTAGAGGTGTGATTGGTTAAGGATCTTGAGCTGAAATCATCCTGGCTTCAGGGTAAGCCCTAAATCCAATGACTGGTGTCTCTGTAAGAGAGGAGAGGACCCAGACACAGAGGAGAAGGCCATGTGGCTATGGAGACAGAGGCTGGAGAGGTGCCACCACAAGGCGAGGGACAGAGGACAGCCAGGAGCCACCAGAGCCAAAAGGGATGAGCAAGGATCCTCCGTGGAGCCTTCAGAGGGAGCAGGACCCTGCTGCCTCCTAGATTTCAGGCTTCTGACTCCCAGGGCTGCAAGAGAATACATTTCTGTTGTTTTAAGCCACCCGGTTGGGGTAATTTGTCAGAGCAGCCCCAGCAACTAATAGCAGTCATGAGTGCCAGCCTCCCATGGCACAGAGTAGGGCCCTGCACTGGGGGCTGCAAGGGTCTTAACTGACAGTAACCTTACAACCCTCTCCCAAGGGAAGGAGGCTACTGGATTGCTTCTGTACATTGGTTGCAAGCAACAGAAATGAACTCTGGCCAACGACAATGAAAGGAGCTAAAAGGGAGCTCACAGAATTGGAGAAAGGGATGAGAAATAAGCACTGGAAATAGGCAGAGACTCGGAAACTCGGCGGCTTGGATGCCGGCGCTACGGGGAGCAGTGCTGGAACAGGAGCTTGCAGGTCGGGACACGAGGACCCCAGAACAGCCAACATGATCTTGTATAAGAACAACCAAGTTGGAGGACTCATAGTTCTCAATTCCCAAACTTATAAAGCTATAGCAATCAAAACAGTGAGGTGCTAGCATAAATACAGACATATAGCTGCTCACTGGAAAGAATGGAGAGCCCAGATTATAGACTCTCATTTATGGCCAGTTGACTTTCCACAAGGAAGCAAAGACAAGTCCATGGGGGAAACAATCGTCCTTTGAACAAATGGTGAGAGAAAATTCAATATCCACACGCAAAAGAATGAAGTCGGATGCCCACCTTGTACCATATTATACAAACATCAACACCAAATGGAACACAACCCCAAGGTAAGAGAGAAAACTATAAAACTCATAGAGGAAACCATAGGCATAAATCTTCATGACTTTGGATTAAACAACGGTTTCTTAGATCTGACATCAAAAGCACAAGGGAGAAAGGAAAAAAAATAGATACGAGTTTCATCAAAATTTAAAAGTTTTGTGCCCCCAAAATATACTGTAAAGAAAGTAGAAAGTCAATCTACAGAAGAGTGCATTTGTAAATTACACATGTGATAAGGGGCTTGTATCTATAACATATAAAGTGCTCTTACAACTCACAAAAAAAGTGCCTTTTGAACATGGAAAAAGGATCCAAATAGACATTTATCCATAGAAGACATATAAAAGGCCAATCATCATATAAAAAGATTCTCAATGTTGGCTGTCACGCTGGCTCACGTCTGTAATCCCAGCACTTTGGGAGGCTGAGGCAGGTGGATCACGAGGTCAGGCAATCGAGACCATCCTGGCTAACACGGTGAAACCCTGTCTCTACTAAAAGTACAAAAAATTAGCCAAGCATGGCGTGGTGGTGGCCACCTGTAGACCCACCTACTCGAGAGGCTGAGGCAGGAGAATGGCATGAACCCAGGAGGTGGAGCTTGCAGTGAACTGAGATGGCACCACTACACTCCAACCTGGGCGACAGAGCAGGACTCCATCTCACACACACACACACACACACACACACACACAAAATATCCTCAATGTTATTTGTCATTACGGAAATGCACATCAAAGCCACAATGAGTATTACTTCACCCCACTAGGATGACTATAATAAAAAGAGACAGAGAATAACAAGTGTTGGTAAGGGTGTAGAAAAATTGGAACCATGATACATTCCTGTTTTGATTGTAAATGGTGCAGCACTTTGGAAGACAATTTTGTTTGTTCTGCAAAAACATAAGCATGGAGTTACCATATGATCAGCAATTTGACACCTAAGTATATACCCGAGAGAATTGAAAGCATACGTCATGTAAAAAACATAAACCTGTATGTTCAAAATAGCCCAAAGGTGGAAAAGCCCCAAGTGTTCACCAATAGACAATTGAATAAACCAAACGTGGTATTCTATACAATGGATTATTATTCAGCCATAGAAAGGAATATAGTACATACGCTACAGTGTAGATGAACCTTGAAAACATGCTGAATGAAATAAGCCAGCCACAAAAGACCACAAATTGTAGGATTCCATTTACATAAAATGTTTTGAATAGGTAAATCTGTAAAGTCAGAAATAGGTTAATGAGGCTGGGCGTGGTAGTGTATGTAATCCCTGTAATCCCAGCACTTTGGGAGGCCTAGGTGGAAGGATTGCTTGAGGTTAGGAGTTCAAAACCAGCTTGGGCAACATAGTGAGATCGTGTCTCTATAAAAATTATTTTAAAAATTAGCCAGGTGTAGTGGCACATGCCTGTAGTCCTAGTGAGTTGGGAGGCTGAGGCGGGAGGATTGATTGAGCCCAGTAGTTTGAGGTTGCTGTGAGCCGTGATTACACTTCTGCACTCCAGCCTGGGCAACAGAGCGAGAGAAAAAGAAAAAAAATCTAAAAAAAGAAAAACAAAAGTGGTGAACAAATGATTCTGAGTCCTAGGGAGAGGTGGAATCAATAACAACTGCTGTTAATGAAGATGTTGTTTCTTTCTGTAGTGATGAAAATGTTCTAAAATCAGATAGATTGGGGATGGTTGTACAACAATGTGAATCTACTAAAACCTACTGAATTGTAAATTTCAAAGGGATGAGTTTTATTGTATGTGAGTTATGGCTCAATAAATTTATTTTAAAATGTCTAGCCCTTTGAGAATAATTTATTTTTCGCAACCTTGCCAAGATCTTTGTACAAAATATGTATTTTAATAAAATAATTTGGAGGTCTTGGAATTTCCCACGAGCTTCAGCTCATATTACAGTCACTTACTACACAATTGATTTTCTTCTAGGTTGGGTCACTTGTGTTTATTTTCCTGTGGGGTGTCCTCAGCAGGAAAAAGGGGATCTTTTTTTTGGCACTGTGGTAAAATTTCTTCGTGTTATATTTATAGAAACATAAATTCTTTTAAAATAAATGGTAATGTCACATTGGTCTTTGTTTCTTTATCGTTTTAAATATATCCTAGCATCCTAGCTTTTTTTTTTTTTTTTTTTCCTAGCTTTTTTTTTTTTTTTTTACCTCTCAGCAGTGAAATAAAGTATTTTTTGTTTATAAACATCAAAGGTTGTTTTTAAACAGGAGAATTGCTTGAACCTGGTAGGCGGAGGTTGCAGTGAGCCAAGATCGCACCACTGCACTCCGTCCAGCCTGGGCAACAGAGTGAGACTGTCTCAGAAAGAAGAAAAAGGCTCTTTTTAAAAAAAATTCATGCCACTCACATATTGTAAATCTTTTTTAATACTTCTGATTTAGAATTAATCAATCAGTGTAATATGATCTATAACACCACATCGTATAATAAGGACGTGATCTCTGGGGCTCTGTAGAATATTTGTCACCATAACTAGCAATTTATCAAAGGAATATAAATTCAAAATAAAAACTTCATGCTTTGTAAGTGCATGACTCATTTATGAGTGGAGAGAAATCTCTAGGATAGGGTATTTTTTCTTCGAGGCTGGAATATTTAAAGCTGCATTTCACAATGAAGTTTGGTTTACACGGGTCTTTACTATTTGAAAATATCTGTGGGTGGTTTTAGGCTAAAATAATCATCTATTTCTAAAACCTTGACATCAGGTTTTATGCAGTAATCAAGTTTACTGCTTGCATGAACAGTACATGTGTCTCCCTTTGGGAGCCCTGACTTTGATACTTCCGAATCCCTTGTGCCTGAAGCAGGCTTTGGTGAGTTCTTCCCATCTGGGTTTATGTCTGTGACCATTTTGCAGTTTATGTTAACAAGGAGCTTTCAGTGAGAGAACGTGCGCTTTGCACTCCCTTCCCTGAGTCCTGCTATCCTAAGTAGTCTCTGTGCTAATCATCACAGAAGAGATGCTCATATAATGCATGGCACAAATTGGGACCTCTTGGGAATGAAAGAGAATGCTCTTCACAAGTCGCAGGACAGCAGGTGCCAGCCAGGACAGTTTGAGCAAACCAGGATGCATCGCCACACCGGTCCTAGGGGAACCCCCCGTCTGAGGCTCATCTCCACATCGAGGCCACCTGACCTGTGCCAAGCATTAAGCTAACACTGTGGGTGTGGTGCGTTTCCTGACCTCCCATAACAACCTGATGAAGTGGGTGCCACGACATCTCTACTTAGAATGAGGAAGCCATACATAACATACATGCCTGCAGGATTCCATCCAGTGATCATGTCCTATTTAGATACTCCCCATGGATTCTTCCCCTATTCCCCCACCCCTCTCCGTCTATCTCTGTCTCTCTCTCTCTCTCTCCTCTCTCTCTCCTCTGTCTCCTTTGCAAGCTCATCCTTCTCTTCAGGGCCATTCAATACAGGGTTCTTCAAGGCATGGTCCTAGACCACTTCGTTCTCCTGTCTCCCATCTCACTCACCCACATGGCTTCACTCAATACCCATATGTGGATAACTTACAAACGTACATCTCTAGTGCAGTTACTGAATAGCTGCTTTGTGATGACTCAAAGGTATCTCCAATCCAGCATGTCACCTATTCACTCTCATCCCAATAGTCAAGTCTTGCCTATGAACCTTCTACATATCTGTCAAATCCGACCACTGTTCTCCATTTCTAACCCCATGCTGGAGCAGGCTCCTTCATCCTTCCCTTGGACTATTGTAATCACATCTGTATTCCTCCAATCTGCACTCCACAGAACTCCCTCCTGCCCAAAGCCCTCCAGTGGCCTCCCAGTACTTTCAGGACAAACACAAAACTGTCAACAGTGCCTATAACACCTTGCATGACAGGGCTCTTCTTTACCTGTCCTGGCTATTGCAGATCAATTCATTCAATCTTCCTCCGACCCCCGTCTTCTGGTTGTGTAGATCAGAGTGGTCCACGGAGGTACGGCTGATGGCACAGTCAGGACATGCACACTGGGGTCTCCATTCCAGGCATTAAATAAGGCATTTACATGGATGGTGTGGCCTTGCGGCTGACACATTTTGGCATATTTGTGCTTTCTCTCTCCCCTTAGCAAGTGTGACTATGAAATCCTACTGTTTTTGTGTTCTCCAAGGCTGTCGTAATAAGTACTGTAGTTGGGTGGCTTAGACCACAAAGGTGCATTCTCTCATTCTTCTGGGTGCCAGACATCTGGAATCGAGGTGCTTTGGGGTTGGTTCCCTCTGAGCGTGTGAGGGAGAATCTACTCTGGGCCTCTCTTCTGGGTCCTGGTGGCCTCGGACACCCTCCCTGTGGCTTCACGCTGTCTGCTGTCTGTGCATATCTGCCCTGTGTCCAAACATCATACTTGATTAGGGCCCATCTTAATGACATCATCTCCACTTGGCCTGCCAAAGACTCTATTTCCAAATAAGGACAATTTCACAGGGATTGGAGGTGAGGACCTATGGAGGGTGGGGAGAGGCAATTCCGCACACAACATCTGCCTTATCCTGCAAGCCTGGTTGAGCCCAGCACTCGGGCCCTCACTCAGCAGCACTTACAGAGTGCCTGGAACCCGTCTAGGTGTTGCCGCATGTCAATGTACACAGTGGACAAATCTCCGCATGCGGTGGAGACAGAGAAGGATGGAGATCCAGGGAAGGGGTGCTGTGATTTCAGACGGCACCCTCGAGGAGGGCCTCACTGAGGAGGTGACATCTAAGCAGGGGCTGGGGACTCAGGGCAGCCATATTTTTTCCAGATGGAAGAGGGTGAGGTCCAGCCAAGGGAAACAGCAACCGCAGAGATGCCCAGGCTGGAACGTCTGACCTGTTCAGAAACTACAAGGAGGCGTTCAGGCTGGGGATGGACGAAGCCAGGGGCAGGGGGTGCAACCGTCAGAAGGGGAATGGAGACCTGGCAGGCTTTGTAGCCTTGGAGGCGATCATGGCTCTTACTCTGGGAGAGAGAATTTGGAAGCCTGCAGTGTTGGGGAGACTGGGGATGGGGACAAGAGCAGTAGTGGGGAGGCCGGTGGGGAGGCAGCTGCCTCATCCAGGCGGGAATCCAGGTGGCTTGGACCCGAGTCCATTGCCTTCATGAGCCCTCCCTCCACAGCTGGTTTCCCAGCCCTGAAAGCTGGTCTCACTGCTCACCACTTGTTTGTTGCTCCTGGCATGTGTTTAACACACAGCAGTTACGTGACTCTTGGGGGCTGACATGCTGGTAGCCGCTGGGGCTGAATGACAGGTCCAGGTTGGCCCGTGTTGAGCAGGGAACTCAGGCCCAACTGTGGACTCCCTGGGTAGCCATGACCTGGGAATCGCAGGGCGCCAAAGCCTCCAGTTCTTCCTCATGAGCTGCCAAGGAGGCTCTCCCACAGCCTGACATCCTGGATCCCAGAGAGGCAGGAACCCTGGGCAGTGCCAGAGGACTGTGGAGGCGGGTGTGTGCTCTATGAGGAGGTCGGAGTACACGGCTGTGTGGCTGTGGGGTTGTCACAGCTGCACCTGCCCCTCCATCTAGAATGGCAGCTCACATCTGCAAAGGGAGATGCAGGAAGGGTCCAGGGTACTTCTGAAAAAGAGAGCAAAGGCTCAGTCTGTTGATGCCTCACCTCCTATGATAGGAAAGTCAGCACAAGAAGGGGGCACAAGAGAAAGTCTCCTGGGAGTCTCTCCTGAGGAATCATGGACAAACAGCAGACACTGCTCCTGTCTCAACAAAGCCTATCGTCTAGTGTGCAGCACAGACATCCAGGAAGCAACCACATGCATGTAAGCAGAGCCTGTGATGAGGGACACAAAGGGAACATCCAGGGAGAGCGAGAATGTCACACGGCAGCAGCCAAACCACATCTGTGGATGTGGGCAGGCTTCGGGGGAGGCATTGACTGGGCTGTGGGCTGCAGTGGCTCTGGGCTGCAGTGGTTCTGGGCTGCTGCTAGTGACACATAGGGAGTCAGGGCATGAATTTCATGGGTCGCAACCAGCACATTTTATAAAAATGAAGTATTAATAGAACAGAATAGATAATAAGAGATTGCATGGCACAGACTACATGCTGCTTTGTGAAACTTTTGTTTCAGTTACACATACACACATGCATACACACACATACACATATGCACACACAAACACATAAACACACACAGACACACACATACACATATACACAAATGCACACACATACACATGCACACATACACATATACACACAATATATGCACACACATGCACATACATACACATATACACAGATGTACACATGCACATAAACACACATGCACACACATACATACACATAAACACATACATACATGCACATGCACACAATACATGCACACACATACATGCACACACACATATATACATATACACACACCCATACATACACATAAACACATACACATATACACACATACACACATAAACTCACACACAGGTGCATACACATGCACGCACAGACACATAGACACACATACACACATATACACATATACATGCACACATGCACACACATACACATACACACATGCATATACATACATAATGCACACACATACGCACATACATAGACACAGACATGCAAACACACATGCACACACATACACAAAATACACATACCTGTACATATACACACATAAACACACACATACACATATGCACATACACACACACACACACACACAATTGTGATAAAAATGCTCTTCTGGCCGGGCGCGGTGGCTAAAGCTTGTAATCCCAGCACTTTGGGAGGCCGAGACGGGTGGATCACGAGGTCAGGAGATCGAGACCATCCTGGCTAACATGGTGAAACCCCGTCTCTACTAAAAAAATACAAAAAATTAGCCGGGCGTGGTGGCGGGCGCCTGTAATCCCAGCTACTCCGGAGGCTGAGCCAGGAGAATGGCGTGAATCTGGAAGGCGGAGCTTGCAGTGAGCCGAGATCACGCCACTGCACTCCAGCCTGGGCGACAGAGCAAGACTCCTTCTCAAAAAAAAAAAAAAAGAAAGAAAAAAATCCTCTTCTGCCCATAGGCTGCACTCTGAAATGTTTGGAAAGTGCTGTTTTGAAGGAAGAGTGAGAGGGAGAGGAAGTGGCCTGGGTGCAGGGACGAAAGGCACTGTGTGTAGAGTGGACAGGCCACAGGCCGTGGGGCAGCGGACAGGAGGCTGGCACAGCCGCGGCCTCAGAGGAAGGGGAGGCTCTGGCAGGGCCAGCACCGCAATCCCAGGTGGCCTGAGCTCCTCACAGCAGCGGAGCCGGTGATGGGGAAACAGCAGGAAATGCCACAAGGAGGGGACCATCCAGGAAGGAGGAAGGGCAGGGCCATGCAGACATGCAAAGGAGGCCGATCAGAAACAGCAGGGCAAACCCAGGGGTGAGCAGCCAGGACCTCAAAGTCCTGGCAGCGAAGGAGCTTGTCACTGAGTCGATGGAGCTGCCTGAGAACACAGGAGGCGAAGGCAGTGGGTGAGAGATGGTCATGGAGCTCGGGGGCTTGAGATGCCGAGGCCCCTTTCTCTTTGAACAGTGAAACAGGTCCTGAAACCTAAATCTGCACCTCCCCCATCTCCACGGAACTAGCTGAAATGTTGGCTTTACTTATTTGGTAATTTCAGGAAACGCTTTTCACCATGATGGCATTATTTTGCCTAAGTAAGTAACCCCCACCCCGTGCGCAATTTGGGGGGTATACTTCCTAATTAAAAACAAACAGGTCAATGGGTCGATGTTTAAAACTCAATTCTGGTTTTTCCTTTTCAACTACGTCTCAAATTCAGCCATGACATTGCCACACAGCTGCCCTTGGTGGAGGTCAAATAACAGCCACCGCCTCATTTCTTAAGCATTTAGGCTGTATTTCACTGATCTGAAGACTAAATCTTTCATCTCTGACGTCTGCATGGGCTTTGTTCCCGACGGCGTCTTAGAATTGCTGTTGGGCAGGTCACTGTGGTGACAAGGTGGTCATCGCAGCCTGCCCAGGCTCACAAGTGGTCATAGCTGTTCATCAGTGACTTATGTATGCTGTCAGCACTACAGGTGTTGAGTTTAGTCATTGTTGAAGTGTTATTAAAAAAAAAACAAAACACTTTGGTTTGGTTTTGAAAAGCAGGCCTCGGTAGGCTATCAAAAAGGCAAATATTTGTTTTAAGTGGAATGACTCCAATTCCACATTTTTTTCTTCCAAAGCAACATCCAAGGGCTTTAGGGAATCCAGGAAGACATCCACAAATAGATGAAGCTGAGATTCGAGCACAAGGATGGGCCCCCACATGTCAAGCAGTGCCAGACTTGGCCAAAGGCACCGTCCTGGCTCTCAGGAAAGAGGAGAGAAACTTCCCAGCCAAGAGTGGTGGGGTAGCTGGCTCATGTACCACAGGAGATTATGATGAAGACGTTGTGTCAGACTGTATTTGGCAGGGACCTTTCTTCCTTAATGTTATTTTGTAGCGTTAAAATAACAATCATTTATCTTGCTCACGAATCTTCAATGTGTGCAGGGCTCAGGGGGACGGCTTGTCTCTGTTCCGTGAGGTGTCAGCCTGGGCCGCTTGCCTTGGCTTGAAGGATTTACTTCTAGCTTGGCGGGAGTGTGGCCGGTGCTGAGGGCTGGTGGCCTTGGTTGCTTTCCACATGGGCCTCTCCAGAGGCTGTTTTAGCTTCCTTACAACATGGCAGCCAGGGCATGAAAAGAGCAGGCATCCCGAGAGAGAGAGTGGAAACTGGCAGGGGGTCACTCCCACCATAGTCTACTGGTCAAGCCATAATAGAACCCAGTATCAAGACATGGTTCCCCAAGGTCATGCCCTTTGCAGCAACATGGATGGAGCTGGAAACCATTATCTTAAGTGAACTAACGCAGGAACAGAAAACCAAATACCACACGTTCTCACTTATAAGCAGGAGCTAAACATTGAGCGCACGTGGACACAAAGAAGGAAACAGACACTGGGGCTTACTTGAGGGTAGACGGTAGGAAGAGGGAGAGGATTGAAAAGGTACCTATTGGGTACTATGCTTATTACCTGGGTGGCAAAATAATCTGTACACCAAGCCCTTGCAACTCTCAATTTACCTACGTAACAAACCTGCACATGCACCCCCGAACCTAAAATAAAAGTTAAAAAAAGACATAGTTTCTTGTCTGTTTTTAAAACATACTGATTTATAATTCACAGGCCATAACATTCACCCTTTAAGGTATAAAATTCAGTGACTTTTAGTATATTTATAAGATTGTGCAACCATCACCACTATCTAATTCTAATACGTTTGTATCACCCCCCCCTCAAAGAAACCCCATACCCATTAGGAATCATTCCTCACCTCCTCCTTTGAGCCCCTAGAAACAACTAACCTACTTTCTGGGTCTGTGGATCTACAAAACCTCAAAGTCTTGTATAAATGAAATCAGATGATCGGTGGCGTTTCTTTTGGTGTGCCTTCTTTCACTTGCCGTGATGGTTCCAAGGCTCATCTCTGTTGCAGCGTGTGTCAGCACTCTTCTCTTTTTTATGGCTGAATGACATTCTGTTGTAGGGGATGTCACTTACTGATTATCTGTTTATCAAGAGGGACACTTAGATAGTTTCGACACTTTGGCTGTTACAAAGACGCTGCGGACATTTATGTACCAGTTTTTGTGTGGCCACAGGCCTCCAATTTTCTTGGGTATGTACCTGGGAGTGAAATTGTGGAGTCATATGATAACTCTACATTTATTTTAACTTTTAATTTAGGTTCAGGAGTACGTGTGCAGGTACGTGTTTGTTATGTAGGTAAACTCATGTCATGGGGTTTGTTTGACAGATTATGTCATCACCCAGGTACTAAGCCTAGTACTCAACAGTTCTTCTTACGGCTTCTCTCCCTCCTCCAAATCCCCACCCTCAAGTAGGCCCCAGCGTCTGTTGTTTCCCTCTTTGTGTCCATGTGTTCTCATCATTTAGTTCTCACTTATAAGTGAGAACATGTGGCATTTGCTAAGGATAATGACCTCCAGCTCCATCCATGTCCCTGCAAAGGAAATGATCTCATTTTTTTTTTGGCTGCATAGTATTCCATGGTGTATATGTACCATATTTTCTTTATTCAGTCTGCCATTGATGGACATCTAGGTTGATTTCATGTCTCTGCTATTGTGAGTGGTGCTGCAATGAGCATTCACGTGCCCGTGTCTCTATGGTAGAATGATTTATATTCCTTTGGGTGTATACCTGGTAATGGGATTGCTGGTTGGAATGGTAGTAACTCTATGTTTAAATTTTTGAAGAACTGACAAACTATTTTCCAAAGTGCCTGTACCATTTTATAATCCCACCAGTGATGTATGAAGATTTCAGTTTCCCTACCTGCCTGCCATCACTTATGAACACTCTTTTTGATTGTCGGCATTCTAGTGGGTATAAAGTTATGTCTCATTGTGTTATTGATTTGCATTCAAATAATGATTAATGGTGTGGAGCATTTTTTCATGTGCTTGTTGGCCATCTTTCTGTCTTCTTTGGAAAGAATAGAAAAATGTCTATTCAGATCCTATGGCTGCTTCTTAGCTGGCTTATTTGTCACTTTGTTACTGACTTGCAAGAGTTCTCTATTTGTTTGAGATATGAGTCTCTTATCAGAAATGCAATTTACAAAAACTTTTCCCCATTACATGAGTTGTCTTTTCTTGATGGTGTCCTTTGAAGTGTAGAAGTTTTTAACTTTGACGTTGTCCAACTTACCTTTTTCTTTTGTTGCATATGCTTTTGGTTTCATATCTAAGAATGCATTGCCAACTCAAAGTCATGAAGACTTACCCTTCTGTTTTCTATTAAGAGTTATATTGCTTTAGTTCTTACATTTAGGTCTTTGATCCATCCTAAGTTAATTTTTGTGCCTGGTGTGAGGTAGGAATCTCACTTATTTCTGTGGATATCCAGTTGTCCTAGAAACATCCACCAAAAAGACTATTCTTTTCCCCAATTAGTTGTCTTGGCACCCTTCTTAAAAATAAATAGGCCATAAATATGAGGGTTTATTTCTGGACTCTCAATTCCATCCCGTTGATCTCCATGTGTATCCTTATGCTATTACAATGCTGTGTTGATTGCTGTAACAGTGTACTGAGTTTTGAATTCAGAAAGTTTTAGTCCTCCAACACAGTTATTTTTAAAAATTGTTTGGACTGTTAGGGGTCCCTTGCATTTCAATGTGAATTTTAGGATCATTTTGTTAATTTCTGCAAGGAAACCAACTGTAACATTGATAGAGATTGCCTTGAAGCTGTAGATCAATTTGGGGAGTATTGCCATCTCAACAATATTAAGCCTTCCCAACCACAAACATGAGATATTCTTTCCATTTATCTAGGTCTTTAATTGATATTTTAGATAGTGTATATACCTTGTACTTCTCTTAAATTTATTGCTAGATATTTAATGCCTTTTGATGCTATTGTCAATGTATTTGTCTTCTTACTTCCATTTTTGGACTTCATTGCTAGTGTGTAGAGATTTTTTTTGAGTTTTACATGTTGATATTTTGTCTTGCAAACTTGCTGAGCTCATTTATGGACTCTAATTTTTTTTGTGGACACCTTAGGATTTCTTTTTTATTTGCAAGATCATGTCATCTGTAACTAGAGATAGTTTTACTTTTTCCTTTCTATCTGGAAGCCTTTCCCCTCCCAACTCCACTTGTTATACAGAAGAATGTCAAAATACTTGGGGTTCTGTTTGAAAACCATCAACCTAATTAGTAGTGGTATATAATTAATGGTGGATCTTAAAATGGACAGCATCTAAGATTTGAAGATGTATAGCTGATACAACCGGTTATTTTAAATATAGCTCATTTTACTTTTCACGTTTCCAAGAGACAGATGCTATTATGGTCTCCATTTCACACATGAGGATCCTGAGGCACAAAAAGGCTACACCACATACTAGAGGTGATCCTATTGTGAGATGGTGGGGCTGGGATTTAACCCAGATCATCTGGCTCCAGCTCTTGTCCTCTATTGATCTCTAAGTCATCACACCCAATCCACTGTATTAAATAAGGTACGCCGCCTGTGAAAGCAACCATCATTTCCCCAGCAACTGTGTCCTCCTCCTCAGGAGAAGAATAACAGTTCTCAAACAGCTTGCACTCCACTCTTGTAACATATATTTACATTTTGATGAATAATAGACATCCTGCCTGGTCACTTTGAAATTTGACTTTGACTGTACTGAGGCCATCTCATTCTCAAATTTCCTTGTGAACTAGTAGTGTTTGCCATGTCATGCTTTTGCCATCTTTGGACTATTTAGGGTGTTGCCTTTAAGAGGCACTTGACTTTAGGCCATTTTCAGATGATACTCTGGCTTGGGTGGAGCTCTCTGTTCTGAGAGAAGAAAAATATCACGTGCAAGTTGTTGAGGCTTGTAACTTTTTACAGTATATCTCCCGCATACAAAACCTTCTGCGGCCAGGTGTGTTGGCTCAAACCTGCAATCCCACCACTCTGGGAGTCGAGGTAGGAGGATTGCTTGATCTCAGGAGTTCGAGACCAGCTGGGCAACATAGTGAGACCCCATCCCTACAAAAAAATTTAAAAAGCCAGGCATAGTGGTACACATCTGTGGTCCCAGCTACTCAAGAGGCTGAGGCAGGAGGATCACTTGAGCCCAGAAGTCAGAGGCTACAGTGAGCCAGGTTTGTATCCCAGAACTATAGTCTGGGCAGCAGTATGAGACTTAGTCTCATAAAAGAAAAAAAACCATTTGCAATTAGACTCCTGAGCATGGAGTGTTTGTTTTAATCAGCACCATCTCGGTATCAAGTCTAAGAGACTGCAGATATTTAAATTACTAAATAAAAGAACTGTGGATTCTCTTTAGAAAGAGCACAACTCAATTCTGTAATTCCAGTTTTATGTTAACAATGTCTACAATTTTAATGCTTTTCTAAAAAAAAGATTTTTCTGTGGTACTGGGAAAACAGACGAATCTCCAGAACTGAGTCCTACCAACAGATATTGCAAGTATCCGTTAGGAATTACGCTTGTCTCCACAAAACAAAAACTTGACTCTAGTGGCTTTACCAAGTAGGGGTTTGTTTTGCTCACATAACAAGAAGTCACGAGATGGAAAAACCCGGACAATGCAGCAACTCCATTATCTTCCCGCCCCACCCTCCTTATGCATGACTTTCATATCCATGGTGACCTCATGGCTGCAAGAAGGCTGCCACACCTCCAGACTTCCATCTATTCCAGGTAGAAAAAAGAAGGAAAATCCCAGATGGGAGCTAAAGAAAGAAAACGAAACTTTATGGCATTATCAGTCTCTACGACCTTTTGAAAAATTTTCAGGCAATGTTGAACAGCTTCAGAAGTTGTGTAGAAGGTAGGTGATTTGTAGAGGCTTAATGCCAGATTGCGAGAAACTCTTTAGAGTACAGACAATGGCAGAACACGGCTCTGTTTATTTACTTGGGGAATATAGAAGGAAATGTCAATATTTATGTCAGGCAAACATGAGGCATCGGGTAGGTAGAGAAATCATTATTACTACCCCTTGTTCACTGCACATGGGCCATGTCTCATAAATGTACCAAGTAGACTCTCACCTCTGGTTCTGCCAGTGCTTTCCCTTTTGTCTGAACTATTATTTCTCTCTGGGTGTCAGCATGGCTCATTCTCTCACTTCCTCTGGATCTTGGTGTGTGCTGGTTACTGACCTGTCAACTCTCAGCTCCAAACCTGCCCTCTGATGCTCTGCTCAGCATTCCTAGGCCGGCCTCTGCAGAGCATGTTTCTTCTCTGCCAACCAGTTATGTTAGGCAGGGGCTCGGTGCTAGAGAGAAACCATGAGGTTCAAGAAGGGCCTCCTCCTCCCTCTTTGCTTGCTGTCGCTGTTGCAGCCACCCCAGCAACAGCACTGTCCAGCCAGGTTCACTTCACCCCAAAATCAGCAGTGAATCCAGCTCCTAGCTTCTTTAGCACTCCCAGAAGCAACCTCTGATAGAATAGAAGTGGGGCTCCTCCTCAAGCTCCTTAGGTTCCTGCATTCACTGAATAGCACCCCCTCTTCAGGGACCTAAGCCATGGCTCCAAGGGCTCTTCCTCTGAGCTTCTAAGTGCTCATCACCCATCTCTTCCCCTGCTCTCCAGCCTAGGGTGTCAGTCGCATCTGTGGTTACCATTGCTGGGTTCCTTTCTGTTCCCTTTTGGCTGTGTCAGTCCTCCAGCACCCTTGTTACCCATTTCCTGTATTGTATCCTCTCTGCTGAAATACCTGCTGTGACCTCTGTCATAGGGCCTGAATCTAGACTGATACACTGCTCAAGTGACACCTTTGCAAAGAGGACTTCCCTCATCACCCAGTCTAAAGTAATACCCAATTTGTCATTCTTTGTCCCCTCTCTGCCTTTTTTTCATAAAATGTATCTCCACATACGCATACATTTAAGTTCCTGTGTACCATAGACTGGGTGGCTTACAGAATAGCAATTTGTTTCTCACAGTTCTAGAGGCTGGGAAGTCCAAGATCTAGGCACTAGCCTATGCAGTTCCAGGTGAGGGCTCTCTTCCTGGCTTGTAGATGGCTGCCTTCTCACTGTGTCCTCACGTGGTTGACAGCAGAAGAGCTGGCTCTTTGGTATCTCTTACAATTAGGGCACCAATTCTATTCTGGAGGTCCCACCCTCATGACCTCATCTAAACCTAATTACTTCCCCAAAACCTCATTTCCTGACACCACCACACTGGGGGGCAGGGATCTGACATGTGAATTTTGGGGGAGAATATATAATTCAGTCCATAGTAGATTCTCTTTCCCTTTAGTGATTTCTGTTGAATGACACATTCTGTTTTCCTTTCAAGCTTTTTATTATTATTATTATTATTTTTTTACTGCTGGATTGATTCTCATAGATGCTCTAACCTCTCTACAAAAGAATGCATCTCAGGGCAAATGACATTTCCCTGCAGATTCAATTAGTTATGAAGGAACGTGGGATCTGACAGCAAGAGTTGGGATAAGGCAATATGCCAGCTGTTCATACCCACATTCTTGATTATTCTGCAGAATAGATTCATTTTGAAGTCCCTTAAAAGCATTAATACATCACAAGGGCATAAATTCTCTATTTCTCATGTATCATATCTTCAAAAAACTGAATTCTTATTAATTTTTTACTTTGCCTTTCTTGATTTAAAAAAAGGATGTTTCTTTTTAATCCTATAGGCAGAACCTAAAGATACGTGTTCAGTATTGAAGTGGGTTATTCAGTGTCCTATTTGAGCAGCCTCATTTGAAATGATGGGCTTTTCATCATTTCAATGTTTCAGGTAAACAGTTGTCTATTAGCAGTGAGCATATAAGATAGGGCAGAGATCCAACCTTGCCCTCAAAACACTTACAGTCAATATCAGTCAAGGTTCTTAATGTCAAGCCACAGAAAGCCACTCTGGCTAATTTAAGCAGAGAAAGGATTTACTAATTTAAGCAGAAAATAGTTATTGGTAAATTAATAAAGTTAGAAAGTAGAATGGTGGTTTGCCAAGGGCTAAGGGAAGGGAGAATGGGGTGATTGTTTAATGTGAACAGAGTTTCAGTTTTGCCAGATGGAAAGGGTCCCGGAGATGGATGGTGGTGATGGTTGTACACTGTGAATGTATTTCATGCCACTGAATGGCTAAGATGGCAGATTTTGTGCTATGTGTATTTTACCACAATTTAAAATTAAAAGATATTAAACAGCAAATAGAATTTCTAAGTCAGCCAGAGAACAAGGCTTTGTGGGTTCACATGCAGGAGTGTGATGCGGGCTTCCACAGCAGGAACAGACAATGCCATCTGTCCTGAGGGCTTCCCCACCAGGACGACCTCTGGAGGCCAATCTGTCACTCGCTCTCTCAGGGTGGATCCCATGCAATCTCTCCTCTCCTCCACTAGTGACAGATTTAAAATCTCCAGTGCATACCTCTGATGGTCAGAGCCTGGGTCACCTGCCTGCCAGCAGCTTCAGGAGAGTGTGGCATCTCCATATCTCCAGTGGGAGGCAGGCTCTGCTAGATCAAGTGGGAGACTCCTTGGGACTAAGATAGGGGTCAGAGCAGGTGGCTGTAGCAATTATCAGCACTCTTCACCAAATACTTTCATGTCCCCTCTTCTTGCCCCTGGTAGGATGTACTTTCTACTTCCTTGAGAGCCATTGACATGACCTGCTTTGGTCAATGAAGTGTAAGTGAAAGTGGCTTGCAAAACATCTGGCAGAAAACTTCAAAACCAGTGCTTGGTTTTCTCACATTTTCTCTCTTCCCCTGTGCCTTAGAGACCCCTCCGCAATCCAGACAAGGGCTTCTCTGCCAGGTCCTGGAATGGCTGCGGACAACTCTCAGTGAACTCATAACACAAAGTATAAGCATTTGTTCTTTTAAGGCACAGACAGTTGAGACTTATTTGTTATTGCAGCATAACCTAGACCATCCTGACTGATACAGGAGCCCAAAGGAATCACAGTGTTTGCTGAACAAAGAGTAGAAGCTTCAAGCTGGCTGAAAGACTGTTAGAAAAAAGCTTTCCTGACAAAGAAATGTTAGCTGAGCCATGTGTCATTTCTAGTTATTCCACATGATTAATTTGGTGATCTCTGTGAGTGTGAGTCATAGCAGTAATAGTAGTAGCCTGTGAATGACTCTTCTTTCTCAATTTAGAATGCAGAGGATTCTGAAACTGTCAAATTGTGTTCAGTGAGGACATGCTCACGGTTCCTATGACACAATCTATTTTACTTGGGTGATAGTGTTTTCAGCCACCTGGTGGGAACGACCTCACTTTTACAGGTCAGGCCTTACTTGTTTTTAGCTGAGCACCCTTCAAATTAGATTAGTGGTTTAGGATTCATCAGGAGGGTCCTGGGAACGTTGGCAGCACTTACTCATTTACCCTTTGATGTGGGAATTTCCTGTGTCCCTGAAGTACTTCTCTTAAGAGAGAATTGCAGAAAGAAACAGAGACAGGCCCGCAGAGGGGGCACTTGAATGCCTGGCTGGCTGTGGGTGTAGTGAGGAGCAGCCTGCATGGGCACAGGACATCTCCCTCTCATTTCCCACTGTTCCTGTTTTGAAAGCTGGAACCGGATGAAGGCCAATTTAAGCAAAGCTGGGCACATCTCTGCAGTTGATCCTATCAAAGTGGCTGGTGTGCAGACCTAAAGGCTGTGGAGAGAAAGCGGTTAATGTTTTTTTAAAATAACTCCCTGGGCTTTATGTCCTTCGTCCCATCCTACAGATGAGGAGGCTGAGACAAAGAGATGTTTACAGATAGGTCAGAAACCTGTGGCCTCATATCAGAGCAGAATTTTTGACCCAGGCAGTCTCTTTCAGGAATCTGCAAAATACAGTGCATGTGTGTATTGCAAAAATAATTTTGGTTACACAGATATGGTGGTCTCTCCTCGTGTACCTGTACTCACACACAGCACTGCTGTCATGGGGGTAATTTTGAATTTGAAGGACAAACTGAATGATGTCTGTGTAAATTTGAGCAAGAGATCCTGAATCTCTAATATGTCCTATCATTATCAAATGTTTCTTTACACTATTTTCACACTAAGTTTGCATTTCTGTTTTTCTGTGCCTGAGTGAATGTAATGGGTTGACAAAACCAATACAGTACAGTATAACATGTTGTTCATATAAATCATCATCTACAGGGGCAGTGTAGTGTGGTGGCTAAGTCACGTGCCCTGGTTCGAATCCCGGCTCTGCCACATGGTCCTTAGTCCTCTAAGTGCTTCAGCTTTCTCATCCATAAAATAGAAATAATATTATCAATCTCACTGGGTTGTTCCAAGAGTTAAATGAGTTAATCCAAGTCTATGATCCTTTCTTGGCCTACCTTCAGTAGCTCTGGAAACCTTACACTTTGTAATAAGAAATGAGGTTATTTACAGCCTTATTACTATGACACAGTGTGAACACACATAATTTCACTACAGAAATATGACTATGTTATTACAGAACACTGCCCAAGTTTCAAAACACATCTGGACCTAGGGAGTTTGGATAAGAGGTTGAGGAACTATCTATGTGAAGATACATACAGAAATAGATTTTAAAAAAATGTATACACACACACACACACACACACACGCACACACACACACACATATATACACAGACGCATGGCAGCCCATTCCAGTTTGTCCTCTGTAGGCTTGCCTATAATCTCATCCAAACACTCTCTAAGAGTCAAAACTATTATTTTTATTTTGTTCTGGACAGCAGGAGGGAGAATGGGTGATAATGACTTTATATGTTACTGTGGCTTACATGAACATCTGTATTCTCTAATAGAGATCTTCCGGAAATAACATCTCAGCATGTATGAGTGACATTCTGGTGCGGATACCTCCGGTACTAGGTGGAAAGCTCAGGTGATGAGTCAGTCTGGCTCCTGTCTCTGCTCTAATTATTCTAGGGAGACAGGCAGGCATGTGGGGCCAGGGTGCGCTGGCAAATTCTAATCACCGACCAGTTATACCAGCCCTACAAATTTATATCTTGCTTATACAAAAAGTTTATCACTGTGGGAATATGCTTTCAGCTTTTTCAAAATACAAATTTTAGACAAAATACAAATTTTAGTCTTGTTGCAAAAAATGGCCACACCTTAGCAGCACTGATAATCGGAAATTCTTAAGTCTGAGTATTTTAGGTTATAGTTTTCTCTTGATAATACTAGTAATTAATAGAGAATACTAGTAATACTTGATAATACTAGTAATCACAAATAATCTTTAATGTTACTTTGAAATTCTTAAAGCATATAGTCAAATGTTAGCCAGAACATTATATATATTCCTATATGTGTGTGCATATATAAACATATACTATATGTTATCTATATTATAATAGACTATGTAAATTGTGTATATAATTAACAAATGTTTAAAATGAAAAAGGAAATTTTAACTATATTTCACTTGTTAAAAAATTAACTGATTCACAAAAGTAAAAGCAAGCAAAGGCCAAGCAAACTGAAATACACCAGCTCTCCTCTGTGCTTTCCTTGAGGGCTCAAGGCTCCTGTGACCAATCATAAACAAGAGGTATTTTCATACAAAAATTTAATTTGAATGCTATTCAATACACTAGCGTCACGAACGTTTAAAAAAGTAGTCGTATTTATGTGCTCAAAATCCAATTTCACTAATTTCTCTTAATATCCACCCTGGAGGATTCATACCCAACTGTTATTTCCAGAGAGAGAGATAAAGGCGAGAAAAGGTCAGAGGGAAATTGCACTTAATATTTGATTTGATTTCTTTGGATAGAGATGCATGTACTTCTATACAAATTTCACACACACACACACACACATGACACATGAAGCAACATGCGTGCCTTATGTTGCTTTCTGTTTACCTTCACAGCAACCTTCGAGATGTGTGAGTTTAAGCAGATGCAACACCCTTTGACAACAAAAGACGCAGCACACTGGGTTAAAGTGGATTGAAATCAGACATGTCATATTTTAGGAGAGAATGCATGCAAGTAGGGCATTAGTCCAATTCTTTTGTACCAAGCATTTCAAAGTTGAGACCCAGTGGGTGGGGCGAAAATAAATCAAGCCCTCCTATGGCGAGAATGTACACGGACTCCAGCATTTCCAATCTGACCCTATCTTTTGCTCTCCGGATTGTCAGCTGCTTCGGGGGTTGTCTGATATATGCCTCCTTTTCTCACTTCTAAGACTTTTTAGCTGGGAGTGTGTTTGAAAACACTTCAGAAAAAGGATGGAAAACACAGTGTCTACTTTGAAATGCATTCCTTTGTTAAATCCCTCTCCCAGGAGGACCAGGCTCCTAACACCTGAGGGCAGCCGATGACTGACTCTGCTCTCCCTGGTGACCTCACATGCTCCCGGCAGCTCCAGCACAGAGCTCTCGTTCTCACTCAGCTATTATAACAAAGTTGTACAGGAAAAGAAAAAAAAAATCCTTCGTCCCATCCTTAATTGGGCACTCTTGAGAAAGGAGATGCTGGGAAATGTTTCTAGACATCTGACTCTTATAAGGAATTCTACATATTATCCAAGGGTAGATATGAAAAGTCTTTTCTTGACAAATCATCCCAGCATTTAAAAACATTTACCTCCAGAAATGTATCTGGGTATTTTCTCTTAGATGACATTCCTCAATGATAACCTCATCGTGAACAAGGTTGTAATGTGTGGCGATCTTTACAGATGGTAACAGAGCTTCCAGTAAAAAGTGTTCTATTAGTAAGCCCTCATGGTGTCTCAGCTCAGCAGAAACAGAAAAGAAGGCTGATTTCCCTCCCTACATTTTATTATAAAAACTTTCAAAGATACAGAAAAATGGAAAGAACTCTAGAGAGAACTCGTAATGCCCACACCAAGACTGTGCACCTTGCATTCCGCGTGACCTGCTTCCTCCCAGCCTCTCCTCTCTCCATCTGTCCAGTCATCCATCAGTCCTTCTTGGTCTTTTGCTGTCAGGAGCCTAATTGGAGCTGTTGGTGGCTCTCTCTCAGGGAGGGGACGTGATGATACGTCTCCATCGGGCCTGTCCGAAGAGCGAGGGGAGGATACACACCCTGGCTGCTGGAAGAAGGCACTGGAGTCTCCCAGCAGCGGAAGAGCAGACCCTTCAAGGATTGGATGCTCCTCCCTGTCTTGACACTGGCCTTTTCCTCATAAGGCTCCTCCACCAAGATTTGTACCCAGCTTATAATACTGCAATATAGATCTTATCATCCAGCCAGAAAGAAACCAGGTATGCACTCGGTCCTAGGCAGACATCGCTTTAGAACCTCTATGCTCTGTAAAAAGGGGCCTCTTTTATATACACGGAACACACATCAAGTGTACAAATTTTTTTTTTTTTTTTTTTTAGATGTAAAAAAATAAAGAGGTTGGAGTGCAGTGGTGTGATCTCGGCTCACTGCAACCTCCTGTTCCCGGGTTCAAGCAATTCTCCTGCCTCAGTCTCCTGAGTAGCTGAGATTACAGGAGCCCACCACCACACCTAGCTAACTTTTTGCTGTATTTTTAGTAGAGATGGGGTTTCACCATGCTGAACAGGCTGGTCTCGAACTCCTGACCTCAAGTGATCCACCTGCCTCGGCCTCCCAAAGTACTGGGATTACAGGCATGAGCCTCTGTACCTGGCCAACTGTACAAATCATAAGTGTTCAACTGAACAAATCCCTACATCTGCATGCATTCACAGAAGTACCACTCGGTTCCAGAGAGAGCAGAGGTTTCCAGCCCCTGGGCATGGACTGGTACTGGTCCATGGCCTGTTAGGAACCAGGCTGCACAGCAGGAGGTGAGCGGTGGGCAAACAAGCATTTCTATCTGAGCTCCGCCTGCTGTTAGATAAGCAGTGGCATTAGATTCTCACAGGAGTGAGAACCCTATTGTGAACTGCACGCTCCAGAATTCTTTGCTGTGGGGTGCTCCTGCGTACTGTGGCATGCTATCAGCAACCCTGGTCTCTACCTACTAGATGCCAGTGGAACCCTCCCAAGTTGTAACAACCAGTAATATCTCCAGGCGTTGCCAATTGTCCCCAAGAGAAATGGACCCCAGTTGAGAACCACTGATATAAACAATATAAAAAACAGGAAAAGTCAAAGATCCATGCATTATCTCCCTGATATTCACTCCATGTTTATGGTTTACCATCAGGGACTCCAGTGGGTCCTTATGAGAATCTAATGCCTGATGATCTGAGGTGGAAGTTTCATCCCAAAGCCATCCCCCCACCTCCACCTCAGCCTGTGGAAAAATTTTCTTCCACAAAACCAGGCCCTGGTGCCAGAAAGGAACACTGAGATACAGGACATTTGCAGCACCCAGAAGGCTCCCCTGAGCCCACCCCTGAGGGGAATCACAAATCCAACCCTTGAGACCCTGAGTTTGTTTTGCCTGTACTCTAATGTCACGTAGGTGGAATCGAATACTCTGTACTCCTTTGGGTCTTCTCCAGCACTGCCTGCTACGTTCATCTACATTGTTGCTTGTATTAGCAGCCCAGTCTTTTAAATAAGGAAATATTAGAACTTAAAATAAGGAAGACTAACAGAATTCTGATTCTCCCAATGGTGTCTACTTGGGTGCTGTATTAGTTTGTTTTCATGCTGCTGATAAAGACATACTAGAGACTGGGCAATTTACCAAAGAAAAATATTTAATGGACTTACAGTTCCATGTGGCTGGGGAGGCCTCAAAATCATGGCGGAAGGCAAGGAGGGGCAAGTCACGTCTTACATGGATGGCAGCAGGCAAAGAGAGAACTTGTGCAGGGAAACTCCAGTTTTTAAAACCATTAGATCTCGTGAGACTTATTCACTCTCACGAGAACAGCATGGGAAAGACCCACAACCATGATTCGATTACCTCCCACCAGGTTCCTCCCATGACATGTGGGAATTGTGGGAGCTACAATTCAGGGTGAGATTTGGGTGGGGACACAGCCAAGCTATATCAGGTGCCCTTTTCCAATGTCAGATTTTTTCTTTTCAAATAAAAGTGTGCATTTGTCGGCACCCCAAGCCTGTGCTTTCCCTACCTTCAGAGAGGGAGACCAGTCTCCAAAGCCCAGGATGGCAAACCACAGATATGGAGTGAATGTCGTTCAGATAATGCATGGATCTTTGCCTTTTCTGGTTTTTCATCTTTGTTTATGTCAGTGGTTCTCAACTGGGGTCCATTTCTGCTCCTGGGGACAACCGGCAATATCTGGAGATATTACTGGCTGATACATCTTGGGAGGATTTCACTGGCATCTAATAGGTAGAGACCAGGTTTGCTGATAGCATGCCACGGTACACAGGAGCACCCCCACAGCAAAGAATTATGATGCCAAATGTTAGAATGGTGCAAAATATTGAGAAACCTGGCTTATGCCTTTTATCCATCTCTAATGGATCTCTTTGAACCTCCATCTCTTTGAGCTTGATGTGCACTGAACTCTGGCTCAAGCCCTGGTCTACCCTGGAAAGCCTCCTCTGAAGATTGGTGGCTCCTAGCCCCTCCCAATGGCTGAGACAATAAGACCCTTATTTACCATGGCCAAGATACTAAATCAGTAGTTCTCAACCCTTGATGTTCATTAGAACCACCAGGAAGGGGGCCCAGCATCTGAGATTGGTAAAAGTTCTCTGGGTGACTCTAGTGAGGCTGGGGTCAAAAACCAAATCTCTGGCCCTTGCTACTCTAGGTGTGGTTGAAAGTGTGGCAGCCCCACCACCTTGTTACAAATGCAGAATTTCATCCCCCAACACATGCGTGCACTTACAGAACCAGAAGCTGCATTTTCACTCACATGCCCGTCAAACATGGGAAACTCCACCCTGGATGATCTAGTCCCGCCTCTCTCCAGCCTCACCTTCAGCCCTCTTCCAGCCTGTTCCAGCCTCAGCCATCCTCCCTGGGGCTTCAGTGTCATCTTCCCAGAGGTGATGGCATATCACCCCCACCTGCCCCCACCTCATTGCTCTGTTTGCTCCATAGCTCGTGTCACTGTCTGAAATGACACTTTTTGTTTGTTTGTTTTTGAGACAGAGTCTCACTCTGTCACCCAGGCTGGAGTGCAGTGGTGTTATCTTGGCTCACTGCAAGCTCCGCCTCCCAGGTTCAAGTGATTCTTCTGCCTCAGCCTCCCGAGTAGCTGGGACTACAGGCACGTGCCACCACACCCAGCTAATTTTTGTCTTTTTAGTAGAGATGGGGTTTCACCATGTTGGCCAGGCTGGTCTCGAACTCCTGACCTCAAGTGATCTGCCCACCTTGGCCTCCCAGAGTGTTGGGATTACAGGCGTGAGCCACCACGCCCGGCCTGAAATTACATTTTTGTTTGTTTGCATGTTTGCTTTCTGTTCTCCATCTCCTGCCAGGTAGCCTTCACTATGGCAGAGACTTTGTTTGTCTTAGGAATTGTATTCCTAGCATGAGGAATAATGCTGTTGTTTAATTTCTGAATAAATGCTGCTGCAACTCTTAACAACATTTAACAACTGATATCCTGAGTTAGGTATGTGCTTTTTCTTCTCATCGACCTCTCCCCAGGTGGATTGGGATCTTACCTCCAGGAAGCATCTTTCTATTGATGGGCGCTGCTCTTGAGTGCCTGGCCTGGAGGCTTCCTGTAGGCAGTAGGAGCACAGATTGGACGGATGGATGGTGAGCAAGAGTTTTTTGATTCGGGTCATTTTTTAAATAGTAAATACATTCAGCGACCAATCTTCCACGGTGAGGGAGAGCGTGTGCTGGGACTGAAAGCCACATGTCACCACCAGTCCTATTCGAATACTGGTCGTCAGCGCTGTGAACTAAAGCAGAACTAATACTTTTACATTTCACTCTTCTCCTGACCCCATCCGCCAAGATAAAGATGAAAAGACCCTGGCATTGTCCAGTGGGAGGGAAAAATCAAGCTCCACAGAACTTTTCTAAATTGGATTAGCATCTCCTGCCCTCACGTGCTTCTTTATTCAGGGAATTTCCAAGTCAATGTTGCAGACGTGAACGTGGCACGGGATTGCACGCTTTCGGGATGGAAGTATTTGGGCTTCCTAAGTGCGTCGACGAGAAGAGACCAATTACCTCAAATTTTTCTTATTTTATCTTTAGCCTCTAAACATAGCACACAGTAAATCATCTTGGATATCTAGGGATCCCTTTCTTCAGATGATTATAAAGATTCAACTGAAATGGCCCTTACCCTCATTTCGCGGGGAGGAAAACAGAACTGTTAAGACTACCTGTTGCTGCTGATCAACCAACTGATGCCAGGTGGTGGGTCCAGCCCAGCAGGCATGGCGACTCCATGGGTCTCTAGCTATGGGGCCACCCCCACGGATCACACGGTTTCCAGACACTTAAGCGTGCGTTCCATTCCCCACCTTACAGCCCATCTCTCATCTCATCAATACTTGGAGGAACTGAGGAAAAAATTGGTGTGAGAAGTCCAGAGAAGGAATCTCAACTTTCCACTCTTTGCTCGATCTTCGGATTACGTCTCTGAACAACCTGAGCCTTAAACAAAGGTTTAAAATAGCAGAAAGGCAGATGGTAAATGCAACCCCGCCCGATCGGTGCTATTCGAAACAAAAATGCTGGGGGTGGGAGTTTTGCGTATGAAAAAGCCATCCAGGGTCGTGGCCATTCAAGGAACCCCTCCAGAAGGAGGAAGGGGGTGAAAAACTTTGTGAAAAGTGTTTGGGGGTGGGGGAATAAAGAGGCCTTAAAAGGGAAGCTGAACGCTTTGCTGCCTGGCGGTGGCAGTGAGCAGCGGCTCCCCCCTGCCGGGGGCGTTGATGAATAGTGCTGCAGCGTCAAGCTGGGCCCGGGCTGGGCTGGGAGGCCAGGCTAAGGCAGTGCACGGGGGCTCAGCCATTCTAAACGCAAATGAAGGGGACCCTTTCCACCCAGGCCCAAAGGGGGAGGATTAGAACAGGGAGTTCAAAGCTCTAAAATGGCTTGTTCGTTCTTTCTTTTTTCCTCCCCCCCTTTATTTTTTAAAGGGGCCAGAAATATGGCTGGTGATTATCCCAAGTTATTGCTACAAAGAATTTTGAAATTAAAAGATAAGCACGCTGAGGAAGCTCAGTAATTTTCATAAAAGGGGACTTAAAACAGATGTGCCCTCTTTAATCGAAGCAAGCTTGAAAAAATAGAAATGCATTTTTAACATAGCAGGGGGAAAATCACACGGCTTCACGTTTGTCCCCTGAGTATTGCTGCGTGTGAATATCTGTGGGCATGGCGAGGTGGTACTAATGCGCTCGGGCAGCCGCAAATGGCAGGTGAACGTGCTTTCATCTTCCTGGCCCTGGGGTAAATGACCAGCCTCTGTGCTCCAGACCTTTTGCTAACTAATTTAATTTTTTTTTAATTCGTTCAACAATCTGCCATCCAGAATGTGATGATGGCATAAAGCAACAGACCATTATTTGCAAGGAAAGCCCAGATTTTGTCAACAAAGTAACCCTTTTCTTCCTCTTTGCAGGAGATGGTTTTTCCATGTTTTCTTTTTGACAGTTTGCACAAAGCAAATTCACGCTTAAACAAGGTTGGTTTGTTTTTATTTCAGATTGTCGACATGTCAGCCATTCAGCTTTAGCCCCAATTCGTCTCTTCACCAGATGAGGGTAGCTGTGTGTTAATTCTTACCAAAACCAGAATGTCACTTCTCCTCCTTTCCTGCATGGTGAGAAGGAGACGAAAGTGCTTGGTCTGAGATTCCCTGAGAAGAGAAACCAAAGACCGTCAGACCAGCAACAGCGCCTTTAACCAGTGAAACCAAAGACCGTCAGACCAGCAACAGTGCCTTTAACCAGTGAAAAAAAGACC
>NW_012112586.1:3124257-3128836 GCF_000951035.1 Colobus angolensis palliatus
GGAGGAGGAGGAGGAAGACAGAAGAAGGAAGACGGAAGGAAGAAGGAAGAAGGAGGAGGAGGAGGAAAGAAGGGGAAAGAAGGAGGAAAGAAGGAAGAAAGAAAGTAGAAGGAAGAAGGAAGAAAGAAGAAAAGAAAGAAGAAAAAGGAGAGGAGGAGGAGGAGGATGAAGGAGAACGGGAAGGGGAAGGGGGAGGAGAAAGAGAAGGGGGAGGAGGAGGAGGAGGAATAAGAAGAAGGAGAAGGAGGAGAAGGAAAGGAAGGGAAAGAAGAAGAAGAAGGAGGAGAAAAAAGGAAGAGGGGTAAGAGAAGGAGGAGGAAGAAGGGGAGGAGCAGGAGGGGAAGGAGGAGGGGGAGGAGGGGAAAAGGGGGTGGAGCAGGGAGAAAAACAAAAATAACAATTTATTGCAGATTTCAAAAATCTCAACAAAGACTTCAGAATCAGCCACGTCTGAATTTAAATGAGGCTCTCTCTGACACTTTGTCTCCATGTATCTTTATTAGAAGAAAGGGAAGGAGGCCTACACTAACATCTTGCATTTCTGTTGCATGGATTCACCATAATGTAGATGGGATTCTGGGTACAATGGCTGGATTCTACAGGCATCAGTCAGTATCTACAATATTGGAGTCACCAGGTGAAAGCACTCACACCCCAGCCCATTCATGGTCTGCCCTAGTTTTGAACTCACTCAGCAACGACCTGCTCTTACCTGCCTACCTGCCCAAATCTAAACTGTTGGACAAATTGCTTTGCTAAAAAATTCTCATAGTTGAGCAATTTGACCATTAAAGGCCTCTGATCTATGTGTTCTTGAAAGAATTTTTTTAAAAGAGCTTTTTCATGTATCTACTACATTATTCAACTGTATGAATATATTTTCACAATAATGTTAGGCCATTATTTTAAACATGTATGCCTTTTTTCTGGTCTGAACAACATCATGGAAGGAATATAAGGGTTTAACTATACAGCAATCACTAGAATTATGAAAATGTTAGTCATGCTCTAATTAAGATGAATATAATCTTCAATAGTATAAAGATCTGTAAACAAATTTCCAGATATATCACTTTGATAACTGTGGTTACTTATTTATTCTGTGTTCATACTTTATCAAATTTTGCAAAGACTTCAAATTATGTCAACGAGTGATCATTAAAAACAAGAAAGCTTTCTGTAGCTTAGATTACTAGTATTTTATGGTCAATTTCATATGAAGTTACATTATGCAGGAGATGAAAATGTTTTGAGACTGTTTATCTGTAACAGATTGCCTTATAATAACTATTTCTAAAGGAGAGTGAACTTCATAAATCATGGCAAGTATGTGCTATAACACAAATCAAAGGAAAAGAGAAATATGAATACTAGCATTTCGTTCTAGCTCTTAACAACTCTTTGACCTCTAGCAAGGCAATTAATATTTTTGAACCTCAGTTTTCTTATCTGTAAATAATAGTGTCTGTCTAGTTTCCAAGACTCTGAGGATGAAATGAGACAATATTAATAAAGCATTTTATATGGGTAGAGTATTATTATAATTAATGCAGGAAAATACCTAAGTTGTGTGAACAAATATGAACTTAGCCGTTGGGTGAATCCTGAGTGGCTAACAAGCCCAACTTTAAGATTGAGCCCAGCGTCCGTTTGCTGGCTAGAGACCACACACGTGTTCTCGTGTGACAGGGCTGATGACAGTCCTGCTGAGTTTCATGGCCTTTCATGATCACTCATTTTTATCTCCTGAGTTACCCCACGAAGTTTTTAATCTTTGGGACTTTCAGAGCTCAGATGAACCAACCAACCAGAGTTCACCTGCCTTGGCTGATCAGGGTTCAGCTGTATCAACCAATCAGGGATCAAATGCATCAACCAGTCAGAACTAAGTAAGTTTCAATGCTTCATTTGCATAAACAGATCTGATTGGGAACCTGGGCAGGACATTTTACTTTAATACCTGAGCCTTCCTTTTGTTCTTTGCAACACACCTTCATTTTATAGGAAAGGCTCCATCTCCCCAGTTTGCAAACTGTTCACTGGAATAAAGTCCCTTTCCTCCAAATTCCTTTTCAGAGAACTTTTGTTCACAGTTGTTTAGCAAACCAGTTCCTTTTCTTTCTGAGCTTCACTGCATCTCAATGGTGCCTTGTTTCCCTTCTAGCCAACTGAATGTGAGCAAAGAGACACAGACACTTCCAGGCTGACAAAGCTTCCAGTAGATCTTCCAAATTGGCTCTGCCCTGCCACCATCAAATGTGGAGAGTCAAGGGAACACTGCCATTCAAGAAGATAAGGAGCCACTGGACTCTGGGAGACAGTCCTTGAGGATAGCTGCCCAGGAGGGCTGCCCAACCAGCCACCTTCACGGCACTTCCATGAACAAAATGTCCACATCGACTGTGTCCAGCTACCAAGGTTCTGGGCTGTTCTATCCTGACTAACACAAGCAATGTGAATTCTATATTATACACAAATTGCATAATTAAAACATTTTAAACTTTCCTTTTTCAAGAAGAAAATAAGCTACAAGTAGTTGGTCTTCAAATTTTACATATGTGATTTTTTTTTTTAAAGACCATAAAAGATACATTGATAAAATAGAAATTCCTGGCCAGGCGCAGTGGCTCATGCCTGTAATCCCAGCACTTTGGAAGGCTGAGGTGGGTGGATCACCTGAGGTCAGGAGTTTGAGACCAGCCTGGCCAACATGGTGAAATCCCGTCTCTACTAAAAATACAAAAATTAGCCGGGTATAGTGGCACGTGCCTGTAATTCCAGCTACTTGGGAGGCTGAGGCAGGAGAATCACTTGAACCTGGGAGGTGGAGCTTGCAGTAAGTCGAGATCACACCACTGCACTCCAGACTGGGTGACAGAGTGAGACTCTGAAAAAGAAAAGAAGATATGTCTGTCTGTCTGCGTATATATCCTTTAAAAAATTACTCCAATAGTGGCACACTCTAGCACATATACTTTCACCCTAATTTTGCTCTGCATTACAAAAATTTTTATTTCTATAAGTTATTGGGGAACAGGTGGTATTTCGTTATACAAGTAAGTTCTTTAGTGATCTGTGAGATCTTGGTGCACCCGTCACCCAAGCAATATACACGGAGTCTGATCTGTGGTCTTTTTTCCCTCACTGCATTTTTATCATGCCACACTCTGAAATTATAATTTTTAGGAATTGTTTTGAGCATGTAAAGAATATTGCATAGGTGATAGAGGAATTAACGCTCATTGTAAAAAGTGTGAACAATACACAGGGTATAAACCCTGGAGGCCTCCCTGCTCTCTCCCTTCCATTCCCACAGCGGGTCTTCTTCCCAAGGGGCTGGTGGCAACGCCCTGCTGTTTATCCATATCCACCCCTGCGCCTTTTCCTCTCCATGTACCTGGATTTGTGTGAATGCATCCATAGAGAGCCATCATCTGTGATTTTTATTTTCTCATGTAACGATTTGTTCTATGGATCGTTTCTTGGTGGTGCAGGTGGATCTCACTCCATCTTTTTTTTTTTTTACTTTTATTTTAGGTTCAGGTCGCTAGGCCTCTTTCTGGAGATTAGTGTACAGGTTTGTTATAGGGGTAAACTGATGTCACAGAGGTTTGTTTATTTAATCACCCAGACACTAAGCATAGTACCCTACCCAGTAGTTATTTTTTCTGTTTCTCTCCCTCCTCCCACCCTTCACCCTCAGGCAGGCCCTGGTGTCTGTTGTTCCCCTTTTTGTGTCCATGAGTTCTCATCATTTACCTCCCACTTATAAATGAGAACACGTGGTATTTGGTTTTCTGTTCCTGCGTGAGTTTGCTTAGGTTGATGGCCTCCAGCTCCATTAGTGTTCCTGCAAAGGATGTGATCTCAATCCTTTTTTGGCAGCATAGTATTCCACGGTGTATACATACTGTGTTTTCTTTATCCAGTCTACCATTGATGTGCATTTAGGTTGATTCCATATCTTTGCCATTGTGACTCTCACTCCATCTTCCTAACGCCCCAGCGTATTTAGCTGTGGGAGACTGTTCTGTTTGTGGACTTGCAAACCAGCATCTGACATTCCCAAGGCAATTAGCAAGAGTCCCCTGAGTCCAGCTCCTTCCTAATCATGGTTTGTATGTGTATATGTTTGATCCTTCCTGTTGAATTCATAGTTAACCATTTTCCTTTTATTCAGTTCGTCTAAAATGTAGTAGCAAAAGAGAACCAGGCATTTCTCTTGGTATTAAGAGTGAATCATTATAGTTGCTATTTATTAAGCAATTATGATGTTCTGGGATATTTAGCTACCTCCTCTTGGTTCCTCACCATAAACCTTCATGATAATATTAGTGTTCCCATTTTACAGAGGCGGGGGCTAATATGACGCGTGATTAAGCAACTATCCTGTGTTGACCCAGCTAGTGACTGGTCTTGAGTTTGACATTCCAGTCCAGGCTTTCTTCACCGTTATCCAGTGACTCTTAAAATTTTCAGGCAGGGCGCGGTGGCTCACGCCTGTAATCCCAGCACTTTGGGAGGCCGAGGCGGGCGGATCACAAGGTCAGGAGATCGAGACCACGGTGAAACCCCGTCT
>NW_012112586.1:3134066-3204304 GCF_000951035.1 Colobus angolensis palliatus
GAATGGCGTAAACCCGGGAGGCGGAGCTTGCAGTGAGCTGAGATCCAGCCACTGCACTCCAGCCTGGGTGACAGAGCAAGACTCCGTCCCGAAAAAAAAAAAAGAAAAATAAATTCCCAATGGGCATTGTAATTTAGATTCTGAGAAGGAGGCAGACAAAAAAGAGTTCATTTACCTTTGCTATTTGTAAATCTCTTTTCATTTATGGGTTTTTCCCAATGGAGTAGCTGAGAATGCATTTTTTGTTTGTTTGTTTATGATCTAAAATCTTAGAAATTTAAACTACTTAGTAAACTTAGCCAATGCTTGTAACTCTGACACTCAATTCTTACTTCATAATTTTGAAATTACTTGAGTGCTCAAAGATTGTGGCTAGTTAGTTGGTTGATGAGTTGGGTGGTTGTATTCAGACTGGCCCAGTAATTGTCTACAAATCAGATGAACTCTGTGCTCATCTTTTCATAGCTAAAAACGGGATTGGAGCAAATCTTATGTGCTGGATGCCCGGGTCAACCACTGAGATGTGTGTGTCTGTGCGCGCATGTGTGTGTGTGTTGTGTGAACAACAGAGTTAATGGAATCCACTCCTAGTTTCCATTTCAAACAGGGTGAGAACATCTGACCTTATTTGATAAATAATAGCACCTTCAACCATTTCAATTATCAACTGTCTGCAGAAACAAAGGAGATATTGTTAGAAATGTTTAAATAGTTTAGAGCGATAAATATAATATGCACCTACAAATGTGCAGATAAATAAGGTTTTAACACAAAAAATTTCTATCATGACTTTGAAAAGAAATGAAACAGCCTGTACCAGAAATCTCCCAATTCAATTAAATATTTTATTATTAACGGGAAGCCCATGCTGGGAGTGTGAGAATGGGCATTATTTGAGTATGAAAGTTCATAGACATTTTGGATGTCCAATTTCCCTTTCAGTGTAAGGGCAGGCATTAAGAAACTGGATCCTCACTGAGCAATGATGGCTGAAGAGGGGAACCTGTGCCAGGTTACGCCAATAATTGCCAGCCCCCCAGGATTCTAGCTCAGAAATTTTTGTATGTTCTCAGGAGACAAAAATGAGTGATCATCAAAGGCAGTCGAACTCAGCAGGACTGTCATAAGCCTGAAGTTACAACTTAGACATGCAATAGAAAATATCATCGGTACCTCTCCAGTGCATCGCCTGTAGTAATTAAAAACTTGATCCCTGCTGTTTTATCATCTCATTAGCAATGGGGGCACACGACTTTTATCCTTGTTTGTCAGGAATCAAACATACCAGAGGAACTCTGATTATAAATTGATGAAAGTAAAGTTAAACTTTTAAATAAGAGAAGTGACTGTTCACAATGTTTTTTTTAAAGCTGATTAAAGGAATCTAGTTTTTTTCTCTTAAGAGTAATCTCTCTGTCCAGCCTAGAATTGTAGAGGTCATCTCTAGGATTGCTACATGTGACACGTTTTGTAAAGGGGGTTTGCTTTGTAAGCCGTTCTGGTTTAAAATAAATATCAGCCCTGAAAAACTTCCTGAAAGCAGAGATGCAAAGAATGTCATCCTTTTCAAGCCTTTTGATGAAGTTGAAACACCTTCTATCCCTCTCAGTTATGTGTATTATAACGTCTTTTATTCAGGGCAACTGACTGGCCTCATCGTTTAAAAGCCCAGGCAAGCTTTCTGCTTGTTTTAATAACTTGTTTTTCACAGAGGACAGGTGAAGGACCTGGGGACCCTTTTATGCAGCTAATTTCTCCAACATTTACCTCCAAAATGGAAATTTTTCATCCTAACCTACATTGTTTCCTTTGGGTCCAAAAAAAAAAAATCCCAAAACAGGTAGAGCTGTATTTCTCTATGGTACTTTAGTTGAATTCTAATCTACACTATAGAACAATTGGGCAGTTCAGATTTGAAGAGAGAACAGCTTACTGTACCTTTCATTTTATGTTAAATGCCCCTCACCCATAATTAACAAATCACCTATGCATTTAAAGCATACTGCCGGAGAGACTTCTACACACTGTGCCCTCTGGCAGGTGCTAGGATATCGAAAAATAAAATAGAGCTCCGGTTCGCCCACAACTTTAAAACATTTTTCCCACCTTGCTAAGCTGCTTGAGGAATCACAGTCCAAACAACTTAAGGAGTTAAAAATAAACAAATAAAAGCGAGATATTCTTAACCTCAGGACTAATGTCAGTTTGGGTTGGATGGTTCTGTGTGGTGGGGGCTGTCCTGTGCACTGCGGGACGGTGAGCAGCCTTCCTGGCCTCCACCTACCAGGTGCCTGTGGCCCCCCACCTCCAGTGTGACAACGAAAAATGTCTCCAGATGTGGCCAAATGGCTCTGGGAGTCAAAACTGTCCCCAGCTGAGAATGACTAGAACAATGTGTATATAGCATGTTACCATGTATGTGACACACACGTAATTGTGAACCCCGGAAGCCATCAGATAAAGGAACATGCTTTCTGATTTCATCAAAAGTCATTGCCGCTCCTAGGCAAAGGAGAGGAACAGGGGAGAAAAGGCAACTCATTTTCTCGTTATACTCTTTTGTACCTTCTAAATCCTGTGGCCTGTGTGGACATTACCCATTCCAAGCAAACACCCAAACAAATGAACGGATAATTCGAGCCAGGAGTTTTCACTGAGATCGATAAGTAGAGAGCTAAATTAATTAAGAAGTAAACCAAGTACATGAATAGATAAGTCAAGATATTATGCCGAGGATTCTTACAGATAAATGAACGAACTGAACCTGACGGCCCAGTATAGAACTCCTCAGAATTATTCCATAATAGTGAAATGAAAGTGTTTGCTTATATACAGTGACTTAGGTCTTTCCGATTTTATCACTATCAGCAACAGCAATAAAGAATATATTGTCTCATTCCATCTAGAAAATGAAAAGTTTCTCAGCCTTCAAAAGCCCTGCAAAGCCACTTAAGACTTTTATGCCTCAAGACTTCCTTGAAGGAGTGGGGTTTGTCCTCATTGTACGGGTTTGTGTTGTTAATGCCAGCATTTGCTCTGATGAGCAAAAGGAGCCCTTCTCTTGGGGCAGCTGTTCCCATGCCCTGTGAGAGTGAGGCCCGTGTCCTGTCCCAGGTAGAAAGCAGGTCCTGGCTGCCCCATCAGGGGCATCACAGAGTGCCTGGAAGCTTTCAAAAACCTGCCAGCAAACTGGAGATCATGATGTAAGTGAAATAAGCCAGGCACAGAAAGACAAATATCACATATTCTCTTTCACATGTGGGAGCTAAAAGAAGTGGATCCGTGGAGGTAGAGAATATAATGATAGATACCAGAGTGGGGAGTGTGTGTGTGTGTGTTCGGGGACGGTGGGGAGATGAAGAGAGGTTGGGTGATGGGTATAACACCCATTCGTTATTGGGTGGGTATTAGATGTGTATTGGATTAGTGATTGTATCCATTACTAATGGGTACAGTACTCATTAGTAGTTGGTAATGGTACAATTACCCAACAGTTAGAAGGAATAAGTTCTCATGTTTGATAGTACAATAGAGTAATCATAGTTGGCAGCAATGTATTGTGTACTTCAAGATACCTAGAAGAGAGGACTTTAAACATTCACAGATGTAGAAATAAGTGCTTGGAACCAACCCAAATGTCCATCATTGACAGACTGGATTAAGAAAATGTGGCACATACACACCATGGAATACTATGCAGCCATAAAAAAGGATGAGTTCATATCCTTTGCAGGGACATGGATGCAGCTGGAAACCATCATTCTCAGTAAACTATTGCAAGAACAGAAAACCAAACACCACATGTTCTCACTCACAGGTGGGAATTGAACAATGAGATCACTTGGAGACAGGAAGGGGAACATCACACACCGGGTCCTGTCGTGGGGTGGGGGAGGCGGGAGGGATGGCATTAGGAGATATACCTAATGTAAATGACGAGTTAACAGGTGCAGCACACCAACATGGCACGTGTATACATATGTAACAAACCTGCACGTTGTGCACATGTACCCTAGAACTTAAAGTATAATAAAAAATAAAAATAAAAATAAAATTACAAAAAGAAAGAAGTGCTCAAGGTGATGTGTAGCCTAAAACCCTGATCAATACACATTCCATGCATGTCGCAAACTACCACAGGTATCCCATCAGTATTTTTCAACCCTCACGCCCTTCCCTCCCCAGTAGTCTCCAGCACCTACTGCTTCCATCTTTATGTCCCCAAGTACCCAGTGTTTGGCTCCCACTGATAGCTGAGAACATGTGGCATTTGGTTTTCTGCTCCTGCGTTAACTGTCTTAGGATGATGGCCTTCAGCTGCATCCATGTTGCTGCAAAGGACATGATTTTGTTCTTTTATAGGACCATGTAGTATTCCTTAAGGTGTCTTTTTTTTTTTTTTTTTTTGAGACGGAGTCTCGCTCTGTCACCCGCGCTGGAGTGCAGTGGCGGGATCTCAGCTCACTGCAAGCTCCGCCTCCCGGGTTTACGCCATTCTCCTGCCTCAGCCTCCCGAGTAGCTGGGACTACAGGCGCCCGCCGCCTCGCCCGGCTAGTTTTTTGTATTTTTTAGTACAGACGGGGTTTCACTGTGTTAGCCAGGATGGTCTCGATCTCCTGACCTCGTGATCCGCCCGTCTCGGCCTCCCAAAGTGCTGGGATTACAGGCTTGAGCCACCGCCCCCGGCCAAGGTGTCTTCTTAAAAGAAGATTTCAATAACCAGAAAAAAAGTGTCTTCTTCCTGAAGCTAAATTGAAAAATACCTAATTAAGTCAATAACATGACTTAAAATTCATTATGATACTGCAAACACTTTATCGCACAAGAAGTGCCTTTTTCATTTTTGTAAGGCTGTCTTTCAGAATAGAACCTTTCACCTCAGTGATTTACAGATACGCATATTAGAGTCTATCAAAATCATGCATAACATGAGGATTAGAAATGTCAAATTTTATGAATAACAGAATCAGAATCAACATATTCTGAGAGTCTGTAAAACTTAACAGAGAATTACAGTCAGTTCTGCTTTAAAGCGACATCTACCTACCTGAGAATGTCAGCGCTGTGCAAAATCATGCAACACAAATCACAGGGCTTGTAAGAAAAGTGAGATGGAGGCACAGTGCTCAAAAGCACATCAGCGACACATTTGAAAAAAAAGACAGAAAGCTAATAAAAATTCCAGCGTGGCTTTACACGTGTTGAGTGGTTAAGAAATAACATAAATACCACCATGAATGTGGCTCTTCACCCGGAGGGAACCCGGAAGATTCTCATGGGAGTGGGCACCAGAAGGACTATAGCCCATGAGTGATTGTGAAGTGGTGGGAATGGCATTATCTGCAATCGGAAGAACCGAGTGTCGGCGGGTGTGGATGGGGTAGTTCCAAAAATCTCAGTGAACTGAAATCCTTGGTGGATGTTTGAGGCATGGACATGTGTGGGTTTTGTACGTTTCTTTGTTGCTCTCTTCAGTCGGTGTAGTTTTCTGTGTTCAGCTAGCATTTATCACAGATGAAATTGCCCATGAGTAAATATGAATTTGGGGCTGAGCTCAAATCATTCCCTACTATCTCAATTGCACTGAAACAAATGTGTATCTTCAAAACAAGTGTTATAGCAGAATCGCGTAATATTCAGCACTTAGGATAAAATAATATTGTTAGAATAATAGGCTGGGCGCAGTGGCTCATTCCTGTAATTCCAGTACTTTGGGAGGCAGAGGCAGGCGGATTACCTGAGGTCAGGAGTTCGAGGCCAGCCTGCCAACATGGCAAAACCCCATCTCTACTAAAAATACAAAAATTAGCTGGGCGTGGTGGTGGGTGCCTGTAATCCCAGATACTCAGGAGGCTGAGGGGGGAGAATAGCTTGAATCCAGGAGGCGGAGGTTGCAGTGAGCCGAGATCACACCACTGTACTCCAGCCTGAGGGACAGAGTAAGACTCCATCTCAATAATAATAATAATAATAATAATAATAATAATGCTAGGTAACATTAGTATCAGGCATCAGGCTTGCTCTCTGTTGGGCACACTGCCCAGCACTGACATACATTCAGCCTTCTTCATCCTCACTCGCTCTGTGGGGCAGGTGTGGTTATCATGATACCATTTTGTCACGGGGAAAATAAGGCACACAGAGGTTGGTGGGATGAGCTGGGAGTGACACAGGGACTTTTTCTGCAGAATGTCACTGCACTGTGGATGAGCAGTGTTGCTTCCGGGACTGTTGCATACTCCACATGCTTCAGTCATGGGCTGGGACCGTAACAACCAAAAAGCAACACTGTCTTAGGCAGCTCTAGTGAAACTTCAACATGAGGAAAACAGGAAGCGATAAGCCCTCTCTCTGTCTCTCAGGACATACCATCCTGGAGTATTCGGTCCTGTTCCAGGCACCACACTGCTAAGGGGAGGGGTATAAATAAATGGGATTGAAGGGGAGATAAATAAAACCATGTTCAAAGGAGTGTAAACAAGATGGCGAAGGAATTTAAATTCATGTTGGATGAGGCGCTGTGAAGGAACTTAGGATATTTGGAAGAGAAAAATGCAGCCACATGAGAATTTTCTTGAAATGTCTGAAGGGTTAGAACATGTCGAGACTATTAGACACCCTCAGTGTGTTTGTTTTCCCATCATGGACCCGTGGAGTAGAACAGGATGGCTGTGATAATGGCTAATGCTCACCGAGCACTGAGTCCCAGGCGCTTTGCATGTAGCACCCAGGTTACTCCCGGCAGGGGCCTTGTGACGTGGCCTCCGATCTCATCCCCACTGTACAGATGGAGACATAGAGGCAACAGAGATCAGGTGACTTGCCCATGTCACATGATGTGTTAGTGGCAGGCAGAGCAGGGGTTTGAACCCAGGAAGTTTGACCTCAGAAGTTACATTCATCACCCCTAAGCAGAAGAAGGCATAGGGAAGCCAATTGGAATTCCACATGAGGGAGAACTTTCTAGAAATTAGAAGTGCTTTAGGACAGAGCAAACTGCTTCTGAAATTTGTCAATACCTGGTCCGCCGAGCTTTTCAAGCACAGGTTGAATGACCTCTTGACGGGGATACATAAAGGAGATGCAAGAGCAGGTCAGATAAGATTAGTTTTAAAGGCTCTTTCCAGTGAGTTTCTGAGGTTCTAATGGGGAGTGTTCAATGCACGGTCTAACAATGTAAATGTGAAAACAAACAAACCCACAGCAGCGATGCCCAGGGACCATGCTGGGTTTGCTAACGTCTTCATTACCTAGATATTTCTGCATAGGGTTTAGCAGTCACTTAATTTGAATTAAAAAACAAAATCGGTTTCCATTTTGAGAGGTGTAAATTCATTGTGTGGCTCTGTAAAGTAAATATATAATCTAAAGTGCAGTGAGTGTTAAATGTATGTTTCCAATATCTTTGCCCTGTGGAATCTTGCAGGTATCAGTTGAAGAACCTTTAAAATAGTCCCTCCCATCTTAAAACCCTCCTGCCAACTGATTTCCCTTCAGCCATCGCCTAATCGCTTTTCTGCCTTCGCAGTTCACTCCTTGAAGACGCTGTGTAGATCACCCCCTCGGCTCCCTCTCTTACCAGTCTTCACTCAGGCCGCCTCTGTTAGTGAACCTCTAGCTTCCTCCCCAGTCATCCTCTCCCATCACTGAACCCAGTGGACAATCCTTACTCCCTATTATTCCTGGACACGCTGTTGTATTGGAACCATTCTTTTTGTTTTTGTTTGTTTGTTTGAGACAGAGTCTCGCTGTCACCCAGGCTGGAGTGCAGTGGAGTGCTCAGCTCACTGCAAGCTCCGCCTCCCGGGTTCACGCCATTCTCCTGCCTCAGCCTCCCGAGTAGCTGGGACTACAGGTGCCCGCCACCATGCCCAGCTAATTTTTTGTATTTTTTTTTTTTTAGTAGAGACGGGGTTTCACCATGTTGGCCAGGATGGTCTCGATCTCCTGATCTCGTGATCCGCATGCCTCGGCCTCCCAAAGTGCTGGGATTACAGGTGTGAGCCACGGTGCCCGGCCCCATTCTTCTTGTTCAGGTGCTCTGTTTTTGAGTTTTTGTTTGGCATCACACACTCTCGGTTTTCTTCTCACCTCTCTGGCCACTCATTCCTAGTTTGTTTTGCTGACTCCTTTCTTTCACCTATCTGCTAACACTGTCTGTCTTCACAGCTCCATTGCTTGTCTCTTGCTGACGTGTTTGACACTCTCCCCATCTCAGTGTTCTTTGAGTTTTCTTCTGTTAACCTTTAAACGACAGATGTCAAAGAGTCCTCTTTGGTTCTCACTACAGCAGACGGGACGACGTGGTCTCCTTCCACAGCCCCAGACACCAGTCATTGAGGATGACTCTCTTCTCATGGACTCACACCACTCTGAGCTCCAAAGCCGTGTATCCAGCTGAGAACTGTACACCTTCTCTCAGACATCTCTGGATAACTCAGCAAGTCCAAAAGGGAGCTCTTTCCTTCCCTGCAGCCTCCCTCCCCGTTGTTCCCTATCCTGGCCCATCCTAAAACCTGCGAATCATCTCCACTCCTTCCCCAGCCCCGCTACTGATCCAAGCATCTGGTTGTGTCTATTTTATTATCAGACCCAAAGGCCTCTCAAGCTAGTGCACATTTTCCATTCTTAACGCCATTGCTCCAGCTACAAATCTCTTCACTTCTTTATTGCCTGTTCCGTGCTTGTCTCTCCAAGGTTATCTTTGCTACCAGATGCACAGACTCTTCGCTCCAATCACTTCATACTGGCATTTTTTCGGTCCCTGAAATTTGTTCTTCTCGCATGCACGCCAGCTTTTGTACACACGATTTCCTTTGTCCGGAACAGTTAAAGTGACTTTTCCTTTTTGCTTGGCTAAGTTGTGTTTACGCCTCAGGTACCAGTTTAGATGTCGTTTCTATGTAAAACTTTCCAACTTCCCTGTAACATGCTCTTTTGCACATTCCCGTCATACCCTATTCTTTCACCCAATAAAAAGGATTTAATGTTGGACCTTCTTGTTATGCCTGTTTATTCATTTGTATGTCCCCTGCAATTGCTAATTTCATGAGAACAGAGACAGTCTTATGGCTAGCACATAGTAGGTTCTCAGTAAGTGGTCATTGAATAAATATGAAAATTGAGATTCTACGCTGTGTTTTCCAGCCAATCAACTTTTGCTTACCATTAGCTGTTGCACATGACTTTGTGGGTACATACATAGAAGTCATGATATTCAGAGTTTAGGCATAAAACTAGTCCCTTCATACATCTTCCCTATGTTTCATAAACTTCATCTTAGATTTGCCTGATGTTTTGGTTCATTAGCTTTGCATTTTAGATTTGTTTTTATGGAGCACATAGTAAGACTTCATGACAGTGTATTTGTTGAGAAGTTGTTGAAAAAGTAATTACATCCCAAAGAGTTTATTTTCTAAAGCCATGAATCAACGGAATTTATTCACATCTTAACAATGGGGAGACGAACCTATTTATAATTACAAAGGACCTTTCCATTTTAAATAAAATACTGCACAGCCTTTTACTCAAGAAACATTTTGCATATATTAAAAAGTCATAAAAATATGGTACTAACGGAAGACAGGTAGACTATTTTGGTAATTTAGTCAATGAACAGTTTCCTTTTAAAATTGAATAATACATGGTGCCCATTCACCTGTGGGGAATGCTGGTTAAATTCTTCAGTAGTGGTGTAGCTTTCTAGGTTAGAGTGGTTTTAGTCTACAAAGAAAATCGAGATTTGACTTCCGTGTCACAGACAGTTGCTGTATTAAAGAGCTCCTTTGTATATGTAATAAAATAGAAGACGTTTTAAGCACTTAGAGAGTTCCACATCTAAGATAGCAGTCCCTGTAAGACTAGATCTAACTTACCCTATTGTAATGGAGCAGAAATATATGAGACATGATTTTGTTTGAAATATTGGATCATTTTCCTTTGATTCTGTGATTTCTAAGCTACCCCCACCCTCCCGTGTGACTTTAATGCAGTCTTCCTTCTGTATCCTGGTGCCTTTCCAAACCAGGCAGGTGTGAGAATGGTTCTGCATGCGTAAGTCAGCTCCCCAAGGAGACAGTTTCAAAGCAAAGTTACTTTCTTGATCCCAGGGAAGATAATATTAAAGAACACAGTGACCAGACCAGGAAATAAAGATACACTGAATTTTGAATCAATTTTCAGACCTAAACATTTGTAAGAAGAAAAAGAAAACATCGAAAGTGAGTAAAATGGGCTGTGGGAGAAATTTAGAAGTAGATAAATCCACCGATAAGAGCATACATTTCCTTCGCTCTGCCTTCCAAAGGAGCTTCTCATGCAAAATTTTACGCCGGTCAAGAAAAGGAGGCCAAGAAAAGCTTGTGCTAAAACTCTTACAAGGTTGCCTTTTAAAAAGAATTTTACTGGCCAGGTACGGTGGCTCATGCCTATAATCCCAGCACTTTGAGAGGCCAATGTGGGTGGATCACCTGAGGTCAGGAGTTCGAGACCAGCCTAACATGGTGAAACCCAATCTCTACTAAAAAAAAAAAAAAAAAAATTAGCCAAGCGTGGTGGTGCATGCCTGTAATCCCAGCTACTCGGGAGGCTGAGGCAGGAGAACCCAGGTGGCGAAGGTTTCAGTGAGCCAAGATTGTGCCATTGTACTCCAGCCTGGGCGACAGAGTGAGACTCTGTCTGAAAAAAATAAAAAGAAACATAAACAAAACAAAACAATAACAAAAACAAAAAATACTTTACTGTATTGCCTCTTTAGATCTGCTAACATAAAAAAGACAAGTGATCTCTCTACTGCTTTGAAAATATGTGTGCTTAATACAATCTCTCTCAACACCAGTGTTTACACTTTTCTATCCAACTATCTCCCTCTTATAGAGTCCCATTCAACCATGAGCATGAAAAGGCAAATGCTCCCCGTGCCCTGAATACAGCATTGATGCAGTTAGGATACAGGCTGAACTGCTCCAAGAGCACAAAATAGAGGCTGCCCCAAATAAGATACAAGAAAAGCACTTATTTCTCTCTCTCCCTATGGAACAGAGGGGCGATCTGGGGTGGGTCTCTGTCTTCTATCCCTGGGCCACTGGCTGCACCAGCTCTTACCATTCCTGGCCAGGGCTAAAAGGAGAGCTCCGAAATAGAGTCTCTAGCTGGGTGCACATCCTGAATCTGGTGATAACTGAGGATAAAGCCCCTTGGCTGCCCTGTGCTCCATGCTTTGGGTGAAGCCCACTCAGTCCCACTCTGACAAATGTGCTTCTCAGAAGGAACAATCGTTTGTCCCCTTCCAGGGCACTGCTGGCCAATATCTACTGCTTTTCCAAAGATGTTAGTGTTTGTAATCCTTACTTATAAAATTATAGGTCACATGGCCCAGGCGTCAACTACTAGTGAATATACACCCATTCATTCATTCATTCATCCATCCATCCATCCATCCATCCATCCATCAAATGTTTACTGACCACTGGAAGGCAGTGAGGGACAGAACACACAGGTAGCTGGAGAAGCAGGGGCCAGGCAGAGGGAGCTGTCTGCAGAGCCTCTGGATGGCGATGCCTGGAGGGTGGAGGAACAGAGTGGCCTGGAGGAGCAGGTGATGGAGAGAAGGGAAGGAGACGCCCTCAAGAGGTAGTGGGAGATCAGAGCACTGGGAGCCTTGAAGGCCCTATCAACTCAAAATCCTCTACTCTGGTGGCCCTGGGAAGCCTTTGGAAGGTTTAAGCAGAGGTGTGTCTTGATTTATCTTTAAAAAAAATTTCATGTTGCCATGTTGAGAATTAGACTAAAGGTTGCAAAGATGGCAGTAGAGAAGCTGGTTAGGAGGCAATTGTGAACATCTGGGAGGAGAGACGGTGGCTTGTACCAGGGCGGTAAGTAGCAGCAGGTGAAGGTCACATTCTGGGTCTTTTGAAGGTGGAGCTTATAGGATTTGCTGATCGTTCGGATGTGGGTTTTGAGCAAGAGAGATGAGTCTGCGAGTTTTAGTCCAAGCAACTAACTAGAAGGACAGAATTAACCACCAATTGAATCGGGGGCACTGTGGGAGAAGCATGTTTGGGAGAAAGACCAAAAGTTTGGTTTGAATACGTTAGATTTAAGATGTTTCTTAGATTTCCAAATGGAGGTGTTCAAAAAGTACTTGAATACCTGGGTCTGGAGTTCAGTGAAGTGGTCCAGCCCGGAGAAGGAAATTTGGATGGATTGGGGAGTAGCTCGCACATTGGTGGTAATCCAGGTCTTCACGTTGGACATGTCCAGTGAGTGCCTGAAGCGGAGCACAACTGTGCTTCCCCCTTGCTGCGAGGTGGGGTCCTGGGTCTAGTTCTGACCAGGCCCACACCGCGGTCAGTTCCTGTCACACTTCCTTTTCCTCTGGCAGGGAGCCTGGCCACGTGTCAGCAGCTCTGTTAACCTACATCCCCACCTTGGGGGGCAACGTGGGGTGGAACTCCCCCGGAGATCCATGAGAAGCCTGGAACCTCAGCAAGAAAGGAACCTTGTTTTTTCAGTCACACTGGGTTTGAGTTGTTTATGATGTCAACTCACCGAGTCTGCCCTGGCTCTGGATGTGGGTATGGTTCAGATGCCGGGTATAGTAGTCAAATTATAACGTAGGGAAATGGATACTTAGGGATTTATTTTTGTGATTTCTTTGACATACAGTTTGAGCCAGGAAATACTTTCATTTTCCAAACTGAAATGGAAAGAAGTTAACTGGAGGTTAAGAAAGTTGGTTATGGCTGGGTGCAGTGGCTTATGCCTACAATCCCAACATTTTGGGAGGCCGAAGCAGGGGGACTGCTTGACCTCAAGAGTTTGAGACCAGCCTGGGCAATATGGTGAGACCCCATCTCCACAAAAGTAAAAAAAAAAAAAAAAAAGCCAGACGTGGTAGTGCACACCTGTAGTCCCAGATACCCAGGGAGGCTGAGAGGAGGATCCCTTGAGCATGGAGACTGCGGCTCCAGTGAACCACCATTGTGCCACTGCACTCCAGCCTGGGCAATAGAGCAAGACCCTGTCCCAAAAAAAGAACAGTTATAAATCATGACTATTTCACTAGCAGCCTGGAATGGCTTATCCATAAGATCCTCGAATGCTCGGTGCCGTCTGAGTGCCTGCCTCAGTCTTCCACAGCTTTGGAAAGCAATTGGCTCCTCTTCTAGTGGCCTGCTTTGAGACACAGTCTATTATCTCTATCTGTATCTACATATCTACCTCTATATTTACATCTGTCTCTTTATATCTATATTCATAGATTTTCTTACTAAATGCGGCAATGATGTCAACAGCTCACTTTAACAGAGTGTGTACTATGTGCTGGCCCTGTTCTCTATTTTGCACATTCACAGAAGCCCTGCAAGGAAACTGCCACATGCCTTAGATTTCCCAGTTGCTGGAAGAAGACACCGTCCAGAGCTGCACCCCCAAACCCAGTGGCAGGCCCTCAGCAGATGAGGTTTGCCTTGCACCACCGCTCCCTCCTCCTAACTTATTTCTGTTTTGTGGTTCTCTCCACAGAGGTAAGCTATTAGAAACATTTGTTTCAGCCGATACACATGGTGTTTTCTAAAAACTATAACATTCTTTCTAAACTCAATGCTTTGGACAAGCTAACATTCGCTGCCACTGTTCCCATTTGTGTTTGACGGAGGCAGTAGATGTTTGTGACATGTAGATGGGCTTGTACTCTCTCTCAATTAGTCCCCACAATAACCCAGGAAGAATGTTATTCTCACCACTGGCCAAGTGGAAGCAGAGGTTCTCAGACTGTGAACAGCTTGCCTAGAACTCACCAGGTTTGATGATGGAGCCAGGACCCAACCGGATTTAATCCCACTCAAAATATTCAGTAGGTTGAATGACGATGCTTGCAAAGCAGTAAAAGTTGAGGGTTTCAGAGGCTGTCAACTCAGCAATTCTGGGACCATCTGGAGATGCTGGGACCTCTGGTCACCCTATCTCTGAATCTGAAGTACTTAATACTGACTTGTTATGGCACCAATAGGCAAGGCCAAGCACCCACTTACTTTAGGAAATCACATTTATAGCATGTTTCCTAAAAGGCAAACATGTGTCTCTTTTCCCCAATCCCTGCCTTCCTCGTTAAAAGTAAACCAAAGCTGGGCATGGTGGCTCATGCCTGTAATCCCTCCCAGCACATTGGGAGGCCGAAGCAAGAGGATCACTTGAGGCCAAGAGTTCAAGGCCAGCCTGGGCAACATAGTAAGGCCCTATCTCTACCAAAAAAAAAAAAAAAAAGCAGTTGGGTGTGGTGCGTACCTGAAGAACCACTTGAGCCAGGAGTTCAAGGCTGCAGTAGGCTATGATCAAACCACTGCATTCCAGCCTGGACAACAGTGTGAGACCCCGTCTCTAAAAAAGCGAAAATAATGAAGTACAAAAAAAAGCAAACTAAGGAATGGACATGGCAAAACGGCCTTTCGCTATTGCAGGACATTGATAATGGCCTTCAATATTGCCTTCAGACACTTCTGCTGGGCTTCCAGCTCTGGCCTCTCCGCAGGTCACCAAACCCTCCCAACAAACACAGACCTCGGCACTTGCCAGGAGGGACAGCTTGCCCTGCCCCTACAGCCGCAGCAACACAGAGCCAGGGCCTAGCCACAAAGCCCTGCCACTCACTGCCAATTAGTTCTGTTTTCAGTCTAAACATCACTGCCTTAAAGAAAAATACAGCCTCCCAGAGCACAGAACTCTTTAGCCCTCCTACCCGCAAACAGGTGAGGGAGTGTCGGCTCACTCACTCTGCAGGAAAAGTGGGACACTTGGCTTGATTTCCTGCAAACTGCATTTTGAGGAAGGCCACCAGGGGCCCTGATGCCGAGTCGGGGAACAGGCCTGACTCTACAGAGGCGGAAGGCAGAGAATGAACAGAACAATGATCCTATTCTCTACGCTCTTTCTGGCAGATTTTTTTTTTTTTTTCCCTGTGGTGGTTGTTGGAGTCTGTGACAAACAGTCCACAAACACTGCATTGGCAGAGCCGCCGCGAAAGGCCTCTGCGCCCAACACAAAGGCATCTGTGACGCGGTGCACCTCCCATCAATGAGCGTCCGACCCTTATGTTTTCTTTGTTTAAAAGGAAAAAAAAGATCCTACTTAAGCAAAAGTAAACCACAGCCTGATACTGTGCCAACTACATTAACCAACTTCTCTTTGGAGCCTTTGAAGTTGGCAGGGGGCAACATGCTTGTGGTGCGAGGAGAGAATGATACTTTAAGCGATTCCTTTTCATCCCTTTAACTTAATGAAAGATTAATGGCCTTGTTATTTTTGTTTCTGTTCTTTTTTTTCCGCCCTTTAATATCTACCCCCACCACCCCCACCACCTCTGCCATTGAAATTGAAAATCCTTCCCGATCGTGGTTTTCTGGATCAGTGGGTTTTGTGAATACAACTCCTGCCCCTTCATTACCATCTGCAAACTGGGTCAATGACTCCAAGTCCAAAACATCCAGGTGTCTTCAAGGAGGAGGTCCCTGGTGGATGAGCAGGTGGGTGGCAGCCCAGGAGAGCTGGATTTTCTTCAAACAAACCCCACCTCCTTTGAGTCAGGCTGGAATGCCTTGGCAGGGATTTAGTTATGTTTTTCCTTGAAGATGCAGTATGGTGTTTTTGGCACCATCACGGGAGGCAGGCCGTGGGCTGATCAGGAAGTGGTCACACGTCACAGGCCCAGTGAATCCGGCTGGTGGGGAGGCAGGAGGGCACTGATACAAGGTAGTTTAGTCAGCAAGAGCCTTCCTCTCCCCACTCAGTCACTCAGTTTTCCAGGCTTGTTTCCAGGCTTGTTCTCCTCCCTGTCTTTCTCTTGCTGCTGAATGCTAACTCTATCCACCAACCGTAGGTGCCAAAAAACATAGGTGTCATTCCGGATACCAACTCACACCACCCTCCCCACCCATATTCAGCTGATCAGCAAGACCTGTTGGTTCAGTCTCCAAACATATTTCAAGGACAGCCCTTGCTATTCATGCCCTCTTCCACCCAAGCACACACCATCTCACCCCTTGCCTGGAGGACATTTGGGGTCAGCATCTCCTTTCTTACTCTGCAGCCAGTGGGACCCCTCTAAAATGAACATCGTGCTGCTCTCTTGCTTAAAACCATCCGTGGATCCACGATTCTCTTAGAGGAAAATGTGAACTCCCTCCTGGGGCCTGGAAGGTCTGTGTGACCCGGTTCCTGCCCAGCTCTCCTGGGCTCCACACCGTCCTCTGTCTTCCCGGGCCCCGTGGTGACTCCAGCATCAATGCCATCCTCACTTCCTCACAGGATGGGCCTCTGTGGTCGTCCCAGCCTCAGGAAAGTGCACCCTCCGAGACCCACAGCGTCCACACACCATCTACAGCATCCCCCTCACCCCGCCTCCTTGTGCCATGTTACCGCTATCCCTTTACCCCGTCTTATTTTCTTCTAAACATTCATCTTTATAGGAATGTATTTGTGATGGATGGCCCAGCATCGTGGAAGCAGTCACGGTAAGCTGGACTCACCTGCCCCCTGGTGACTCAGGAGTGCCCTCCTTGTGCCGGGCACACTGCTGGGTGGTGATCTGGGCCACCTCCCTCTATTCATGCGGAACAAATGGCATTTGCCTTCATGGTGGCCCTAGTATTCAAAGCACCATGGAAAAGAACAATTCAGTAGCAGAGGCCCTTTGAAGACTCCAGAAACGGTCTCAACTATCTGGCCGGCTAAATCCAAGACAAGTGGAGGTTTGTATGAAGACACCAAGGAGATATTTAGAACATGGCCAGAAGTCCCAAGCTCATTCAGTTGGATAGAGTCACACATTTAGTTTGTACCTGGCCAGTTTCTGCAAACTTAGAGATTGATTACTAAGTGAACCTCAACAGAACAACCTAGAAATTGTGTTACCTAGAATGGGGTAGCACCTGGTTACTCACTGGTTCTGCTAATTCAAGAAAAGTCTGATAATAGCTCATTATGAAAGGCAGTAAGAGGCTGCATTTATTCACATTTTCTATTGCAGATAAATTCCATAAAACCTGTGAAGGCTCAGGTCCTGGTGAGACCCCCCAGGTGGGGTGGAGCTGGTGAGATCCCTCCCAGGTGGGGTGGAGTATATGCCTCTCTGCACCTTCTCAGACCTGACTTGTACATGCCATGTTTCATGTGGATCTTCGATAGATAATTGTCTTCCAGAATATTTCAAAACCTCCTCTAGGGCTGAAAATGAGTCTTACTCATCCCATAGTAAGAACTTGGTGAGTGCTTGTTTATTCTAAGATCTGTAAAATCCTGTAACTCAGTGTAAGACCCTCCCATCAGCAGAAGGATAAGCAAAAGGCAGCCAAGCACAGTTATTTTGCTCCTTCGTGGGCACAAATATTGCTCATGTAATTATAATTTCACGTATGTGATTGAAAGTTTTCTGACACATCCCATACTTACCCCAGTTCCAGCTACATCAATGATTCTCACGTTTTGGTCAACTGTCATTTTAAAAACTCTCAATTCCAGTGAAAATGTATGGTAGAGAATTATTTGGGTCCTATGATTCTTTAGCTTGGGATTTTCAGACCCATTTTTAGCATTTTATGGCTGACTTTCCTGCCAGTCACTAAGATGGAAGAGTATTGGGCTGTGGACACCTGACACAGACTGTCCCAAGAACGGGGCTGTTGTCTCGTTTCCAAGCAAACAATGGCCATGTGGCATAAACGCTTAAACCCTGTACTTGGAAGAATTTAATGAAGACAGACCCTGATGCACGACATTAAATACATCCCCTTCTTTTAATAACTCAAGTTGATTTCAGATCAGGAATCACAGTCGTCTAATACTATGAAAATTAAACAGAAATTTTCTGCCATTACACCAAGCAGCCTGCTTAATAAATCAGTAATGAAAAAGAATAATTTATTACGGCTTGTGAATTCTGACAGCTCTAAAAAGATGTCCTTCCTCTTCCCCCAAAGGGAGAACGGAATTTTCTTTTTACCTTCAATACACTGGCATTAAGCATAATTTCTCTGTCTGTAGGACTTTACTATTGAAGAGGAGAAGGGATTAGATTTTTACATCACAACCTATTTTAAGCAATTATAATCCACAAGTAATCTTTCTCACTCATCCCCCCTGGGGCGAGGAAGATATAAGAGACTGTTCTGGGGCCTCAATTTAGATCAATGTTTGCATTCCTACTCGCTGAATTCGCTGGGATTCTGGAGTGTGGAGCCCATTTATCTCAGACACCGTGAGAATGTGGGCCTCACTCACAAAAGGAGGTTTTTGCCAACTGAGTGCCATTAGTGCAGTCAAATAACATGTCACCCCCATCCTTTGTACTCGAACACGCCTTTTGGTCTTTGGCCTCCGTGTGCCAGTGCAGGAAGAAACTTCTGGCTTTGTGGGAAGCCATTTGGGAGTTAACCACCCGGCTTTCCTTCAATCCACTTGCATTTCTGGTCATTCTCAGCATCAGGTACTGGTGTGCTGGGGTCCGTTCACACAGGCTTTTTTTTTTTTTTTTTTCCAGGAATTTTGTGAGCCAGTTGTAAACACAGAATTATTAAAAATTAAATTACATAAATGTACATTTAAAGAAATTGTATTAAAAATAAAAGTAGAAGAGAACTCGAGAGTTTCAGTGGGCTCTGTGATGACCTGTGCTCCTGGGGCTCACTGTCCGGGTTTCCTGTGTGCAGGAAATGCTCACCGGGGGCTGCGAGCATCTCACCCCATCTCTGTCTGGTGAGTCATGTTGGTAGCTTGAAGTTGCCCACGATGGGAGTATTTACACCATGGAAATGGGCAAACATGACAAATCAAGTGTGTTTATTGTATTTATTGTATTATGGTCATTTTGTTTTCCTGAAGAGTTGATTGTTAGTCCGTTACCAGCACAAATCAAGTGTGTTTACTGTATTGTGGTCATTTCCTTTTCCTGAAGAGTTGATGGTTACATCTTTCCCAGCATATCACTGGCAATGGGGGAGGGGATGGACGAGAGCAAAGACACTCCCAGGCTTAAAATTAGCCGTGGGAGGCCAGCACCTGTCTCTGAGTGCCACTAAAAGTCGCTCATTTATTTACAATCTCTTTTGTTTGCCCAACACCTACTGAGTCCTCAGCACTGGGGACATGGCCATAAACAAGGCAGATGAGGCCTCTGCTCTTAAGAGCTGACATTCTAATGGATTTAGCTCAATGGGTCTGATAAATTGGCCAATGTGTTAGAGAACAGGGGGCCACATTAGATCAGATGGCCAAGGAAGGCCTCCCTGAAGAAACCTTGTTTTATCTGCCTCATAACTCTTACCAAAATTAAAATATGCTTCTTTCTGTGCCATCCTATTGATGATCTGCTCCCCACGCCCCCAAGCCTTGAGTGTGTGTCCCATGAGGGCAGGGACTTATCCGTCTCAATCTGTATCCACAGGGTCTGCTGGGTCAAAGTGAGAACACAAGGCATGAGAGATATTTGTTGAATGCATTAAATGGGATTTGAGCTGACACCTATGAAATGAAAATTATTCCTGTGAAAAGGCAGAATATGAGAGGCCCAAGCAGAGGGAACAGCACCTAGAAACCTCTGAGGCAGCAAAGAGGTGGGCTGGAACAAAATCAAAAAGGAAGAGTGGGGTTAGACCAAGCACTCACCCACAGGGGAATGTTGGCAGAGCCCACAATTCTCCTCTTCCTTCCCCATTCCTTCATCTCTACGTGGTTCATGGGGGAAAAGGCCTTCAGTTTTACCTTCCAGTCCAATAGTTCTTTCTTCCACTGTATCTGATCTGATCTTCAATCCGTCTGAAGGAGGGCAGGCGAACCCTACACTGGGCTTAGCCTGGGAAGGATTTTGGCTGTGCTTAGGGGCGAGCTGGTGGTAGGAGGAAGCAGCTTTATGGAGGTGCAGGGTAGCAGCCCTGTGACTGCCACTGCAGAGCAGGGCCCACAGGCAGTGCCTGAGAGCAGCAGCCCAGGCAGTTCTCCAGCCATATATATACCCACTTTGAATTCCATCCCAAACAAGGGTCAGCTGATTCAGAAATTTCTAGAAAAAAGGTGGGAACTTCTGGGTCATTGTCATGCAAAAGGGGCAGTAACTTCTGGGTGTTGCCATGGCAATGGTAAACTGACATTGCACAGGTGGGCGTGTCTTATGGAGGGCTGCTTTCACCTCCTCCCTGTTTTTCAGCCAGTCTTTAATCTGGTCTGGAGTCCAGCCCCTGCCTCCAGAGCTATGCCCCGCCTCCTACTTCACATCCGTTAACTGTTTTATTTCCAACACTATTTTTTTCATCTTAGAATTTCTACATGCTTCTTTTGCAAATCCACACATTTTTAAGGTGTTCTATTCTTTTAGTTTTCCATGCCTTTCTTTACTTTGTGATCATTTTAAAGGTTTCTGGGATAAATAAGTCCAATCTTGTCATGATGTATTATCCTTTTAATGTGTTGCTAGACTCAGTATGCTAATATTTTGTCTATTTATAATTATATATAAGATTGGCCCATAACTTTTTGGGCATAAGACTTTGCAATTGTCATATTTTCTCAATAATTATACCTCTGGTAATATGAATATACTTCTTTGGCTTTTTACATTGAATTCATTGATCTAAATTAATATTACATTTTTATATCACTTCCCTTTTAAACTTATTACATTCTTAATATCCCTTTTGTAAGCAGTATGTAGCTGAGTTTCTATTTGTACCCAAGTTGATGGTGCCTTTCCTTTTTTAGGGGAATTGAGTGAAGAGTGTTTATTATCTCATGATGTCATTACATGCTTGTGTTTCTGTTCATTTTATGTTGTTTCGTTTCTGTGCTTTCCTTTTTAAAAGTTGAGCTAAGCAAGGCTTATTTATTCCATTTACCTTTTCATAAACAACTGCTTTAGTAGTTACACATACCGGTTGTATTTTTCCAGCGGAAATTTAAATTTTTAACCATCATATTCAATTTTACATTTTTATTAATATCTAATATCAATCAGTAGCTTCACCCCACCAAACCAGAGTCTGGGCACACATTCAGTTCCATCTCTACCACCCGTGGGCTCTCTGGGATGCGGTCTCCTTCACCATCTTCATAGCCAGGAGCTCCTGTGGAGCACTGGACACTAGCCCAGCCTCTGATCTGATTCACCCAATTCCGACTGCTCATTTTCAGGTGTTTCTGGAAGTTTTCTCTTCTACTGATGGCATTGTTATTGTTTTCTACATTTAGATGTTTTAAAATATATTTTTTTTCTGTAGTTTCTGGGAATTTGGAGCAAGAAATGGAGGCACGTGTTAACATGTATTTTGATCAAACATCCTTTTTGAAAGCACTTTGTTGGTTTTTAAAAATTTAGATAATTAATCTCTCTACTGTTTCCTTATCAATAGCCTTGAAAAATAGGTATTAGGATCTCAAGTTTGAAGACAAGAAAATTAAGGAGCAGAGACATTAATTTGTGTAAAGATATCCATCTTGATAAGGAGAAAAATGAGGGCTGGAAACCAGATCTTTCTGATATTTAGGCTCATGCTCATTCTGCTCTGAAAGATGTGGCAGTTTTCTTCCCCCCCCCCTTTTTCTCTTGTTCCTCCTCCTCCACTTCCTTCTGCCATTATCATTACCATCATCACCATCACCACCACCATTATTACATCATCACCATCACCATCATTACCATCACCATCATCATCACCATCACTATTATCATTGCATCACTATCATCACCATCATCATCATCACCGTCATCACCATCACCACCATGACCATCATCACCATCATCATCACCATCATCACCATCATCATCACCATTATCATCACACCATCATTACCATCACCATCATCACCATCACTATTATCATCACATCACTATTATCATCGCATCACTATCATCACCATCATCACCATCATCATCATCACCATTATCATTACATCATCATCACCATCACCATCATCACTATCACCATCATCACCATCATCATCACCATCATCACCATCATAACCATCACCACCATCACTATCACCACCATCATCACCATCACATCACCACCATCATCACCATCACCATCACCATCACCATCATCACCACCATCACCATCATCATTATCACCATCACCACCATCATCACATCACTATCATCACCATCACCATCACCACCATCACATTATCACCATCACCACCATCATCATCATCATCACCATCATCACCATCACCATCATCACCATCATCATCACCATCATCAGCATCATCATCACTCATCATCACCATCACATCACCACCATCACCATCATCATCACCATCATCAGCATCATCAGCATCATCATCACATCACTTTCATCACCATCAGCATCATCACCATCATCATCATCACCATCATCACTACCATCATCACCACTAGTTTCTTTACCCCTAAGGAACCCCTGAGTCCCTTGGAGGGCAGGGACCACTTTTTACCACCTTGGCATTTCCTGTACCTACTGCCTGGCCTGATGCCCACATTTGTCAATCCTTCTTCAATGTTTGTTTCTGCCTTTTGAATTTTAGCTTTCTGTGAGCAGATTTGTCTTGTTTACTAACAGTTCCCATAGTGTCTAATAGATGCCAGGGACAGAGTGAATATTCAGTAAATATTTATTAAATAAATGAATCAGTGTTTCATAGATGCTGCAAAGTACTACAATATAAAAATGAGAATGTAATTTGAAGACAAAAGGTAATAAAAAAAGCTCGATTAGAAATTGGGTTGTTATATAAACCTAAAATATAAAAATTTAATTTCACTAGTAAAACACCATGACAGGATGATTTAGTTAGTGAGCTCAAAAATCATCACAGCTGAAAAACATCTTGCCCTGTATTCACTATCTGGTATACTGTGAAGCCTCTTTCTGTGCATTTTAAAAAAATAAAGACCTATCAGTTGGACTTAACTTTTCCCCAGCATTTCATCATCTTAAGTGTCTGACCACTGCATTACTGCCATAATGGGAATTGTTACTATGAAGCTTAGATTCAAATTAAGGTAGTTCCAAGGACTTTATTAATTAGCACATTCAAAGTGTATCCATTGAGTTTCTACAGGATACCAAATACTATGGGCAGTGCAAGACCGAGAAATAAGTAAGATATAGTTCCTGTTATTAACATCTTTACATGTCATCGGTGAGGAAAATGTGGCACCCTTCGTGACTGTGTAAGCCCTCTTATTGGGGAAGTTCTCGGCCTGATGGGGGAGTCTCGTTTGCCCAGCTCTTCACAGGAAAAGGACTTGGCATTAACATGACTGCACTGGGTTTCTCTCCAGGTTTCCACTTGTGCCTCCTGGGAGTAAAGCTGTACACCTTCATTAGGCAACCTCACCCTGCACCCATCAGCCCCCACCCTTCACACCTACCCTTTTAATCTTATACTAAGTGAACAAAGTTAGCTTAACCTCAAACATCCTTTACACCAGGAGAAATGTAGTGATGATTGATGGTTATTCTAAATGATTTGGGGTCAAGGATAATATTTAAATCTGCTTTGTGTCCTCTTTGGCAGGTGGTAAATGCTGATTACATGAAAAATATTGCCCTTGTCCCCAGGTGGGTCGATGAGATTTCTCTACTGCAAAGTGACTATTTTTCCCTTTATGAGTTATGAGTATCTTGTGGGGAAACACTTTGAGACTATGCAAATATCCTGTTTCTCATCAAACTTTCACCCACTAGTTTCAGCATCCCTTGATGATTATTATCAGAAACAATTATGATGGTAGTATTGTTGAATGGATGATTTTGCAAATCACCTTTACGTGTACATGTAGGGTGATCTTCAAACAAAATTAAGTCTAGAGGAATTCTGTCAGGAAGAACATGCATAGAACATGCATCCAAATTCCTAGATGGGCTAATTAATAAAGTCCTCGGAACTATCATAATTTGAATCTAAGCATCTTAAAAACATTGTGGTAGTATGCAGTTGTCAGACATTTAGGAGTAAAGAATGATGTAGAAAAGTTAAATCCAGGCAATAGGTTTTTATTTTTAAAAAATGCACAGAAAAAGTCTTCACAGTTATCCAGGTAGTGAATACAGAGCAAGGTGTTTTTCAACTGTGATAATTTTGGAGATTACTAAGCCATCCTCTCATGGTATTTTACTAGTGGAATTAAATTTTTATATTTTAACTTCATATGACAGTTTCTTTTACAAGTGACTATGCATTGAAAAAAACCTCACCTTAATGACTCTTGTACCTTTTAGCTGTATGACCTTTGCATGTTCCTTATATTCTCTGAAGTTTATTTTACTTATTTGTAGATTGGGAGTAATAGTAGTAATTGACTGATAAGGGCTGTCTGAAAATTAAGTTAAACAATATGTGTAAAGCTCCCAGATGAGTTTGTGATAAACAGCAGATATTCCATCAAAGTTTGCTATGAATATTGTTGTATTTATCAATATTTCTCAACACTGAAGGGATCTTAAAACAAAATCCAATCTTGAGGGATTCTGAGCATGAAGAAAGAAGATTTTGCAATGCCATCTTGAAGTGAGCAGTAAAGTTGTTCACAAAGGCAAAGACTGCAAATCCCTGCCTGGGAGCAGGAAGCCCTTCCTGAAAGGACTTAGAGGCTGCTGGGAAAGCCGAGGGATTCCAGCTTACATTTCTTCCAGCTCCTCAAAGCACACATCTGTGGGCCCTGATAGAGGGACCCTGCTTGCTTTCTCCTGTAGAGATAAGACATATGCCAGAAATCACCCCTGTGGAATTACTCTGTGAAATTGGGAATTAGGTCATCTGACAACTTTCTTGTGAAATGAGAGTATCCCGAGGAATACCCTGATTTGGGAACATCTTCCTGTCTGGGTTGGAGTGAATTACTGGGCGGGGTGTTTACACGTGTGACAGTGGATGGAGCCACAGAAGGTCAACTGAAGGTGTTTACTTCTTGGTAAGAGGGAGATACAAGATCCTCACAAAAGCACATCATGAAGCTTCTCTTCCAGCTCATGGTTGCAAGCAGGTCACTTCAGTTTCTGGTGAGTAAAAATCCATCTCTGCCCAGCATGCTCTTGCAGAATGTGAACGCCTTGGGCTGTCGCTGTTTTTAAGACAAGCAGCAGAAGACTGGACCATGGGTTAGAAAGCCTTGGCTTCAGTCCATGTGTCAGTTGGGCAAAGCAACTTTGTAAAAGTCCAGCTCCTCTAATTCTCCTGATCTATGAAATGGGGGTAATTGGAGGGGTAATAATTGTGCTGGGTTGAAAATTCGTGCTCACCAGGAAACGCAGGATGGACCTTGTTTGGAAAGAGGGTCTTTCCAGATGTGATTCATTAAGATGAGGTCATGCTGGAAGAGGGTGGGCCCTAATTCAACCATTGGGGTCTTTAGAAGAAGAGAAGAAATTGGACACAAAGAGACACAGAGGCTAGTGTCATGTGAAGAGGGAGACAGATGGAAGTGAGGTGTCTACCAGCCAAGGAGCACTGAAGATTGCTGGAAATTCCAGGCGCTAGAGAGAGGCGTGGGACAGATTGTCTCTCAGATCTCCAGAGAAACCAATCCCAGTGGAACCTCGATCTTGGATTTCTGGTCTCCATAAATATGAGAAATAAATTTCTGTTGTTTTAAGCCACTGAGTTTTTGCTACCTTATTACAGGAGCATTAGGAAACACAAGACAGTAAACAGCCACCACATGTTTCTCATAAGAAGGGAGAGTATTGTCCATGACAGTCACCCATTTCCAATCTCAGGAGCCTAGGACGGTCTCACTTAGATCTTTCATAAGAAGGGAGAGTATTACCCATTCATAAGAAGAGACAGTCATAAGTCTCTAGTCATGCCTCTCTTCTCAGTCTTTCTGAGACCCAGTTTGAATCACACACAGAAGACCTCCAAAGGTTGCTGGTATGTTCATATACGGGCCATGATCATATGTTCGTATATGGGTTGTGACCGTGACCCTGGGAGACTGAGTCCAGATTCACACTTGCAGCTCTTGCACTCAATTGCTGAGGGCTTCAGGTAGCTCCTGGGTTCTTCTGAGCCTGAGATTCCTGGTCTATAATCAGGAGCCACCTCCACCTCATGTTGTTGTGAGGGTGTAATGGGGACAGCATGTAGAGGGCCTGACACCAAGGAGGCACCTGGGAGATAATAACTGCTGCTATTATTAATATTATTTATGGAGGATCCCTTGTATTCACTTTCACCCTGCATTTGCTGTTTAGGGCAGTTATTGGGATCATTGAGCAATACTTAGTGGGTACTTATGAAGCACCTCACTCTGCATGTGTGTGTCAGGGAATTGTAACCAGGGCCCTCAGCCCTGGAATGGTAAATAGCATAGAGAGGGCCAGGTGCGGTGGCTCACACCTGTAATCCCAGCACTTTGGGAGGCCGAGGCGGGCGGATCATGAGGTCAGGAGATCGAGACCATCCTGGCGAACACGGTGAAAGCCTGACAAATAAATAAATAAATAAATAAAATTAGCCAGGCATGGTGGCGGGTGCCTATAGTCCCAGCTTCTAGGGAGGCTGAGGCAGGAGAATGGCGTGAACCTGGGAGGCGGCAGAGCTTGCATTGAGCGGAGATTGCGCCACTGCACTCCAGCCTGGGTGACAGAGCGAGACTCTGTCTCAAAAAAAAAAAAAAAAAAAACCAGCATAGAGAGGGGAGAGAGGATGGGAGCTGGTGCTCTGCGGCCACACCCATCTGCACTGCACCATGGAAAACACATGCTCCCATCCAAATGATCAATACTCTCCCTTCTTATGAATGGGCAATACTCTGTCTACTTATGAAAGATCTAAGTGAGACTGTCCTAGACTCCTGAGATTGGAAACGGGTGACTGTCAAGTGGAGTGGGAGCTAGAAGTGGCAAGACTCCTATCCCATTCTGAGATGGAAGGGAGCACACATCGGAGTGGGTGGGTCTGTTGCCCGTATTTGAACCCAGTAGTGCTGAACTTACGTGCTCTCAAAATCCTGCAATACTATTTTCTTCCACATGAACAAAACCTGCTCCTTGGACGAACCCATTGAAGTCTGCAGGATGCGCTTCTGTGAGATTTGGGCTTTTACAACAGAAGTTTAGGTGGGGGAGGCTTTGCTTTCTAATCAGGTACATCAAACACAGTCAAAATCCCTTCTAAGGTTCTTCTTGAAAAGTCAATGAATGGATCATGATCAAAGTGTTTGAATTTTCCTGTGTCCCCAAATAACACAATTATTGATAATACATTAAAAGAGGACTGTATGTAAAGGAATAAGGATACTTCTTTATTTGGGTTTTCGGCACACTGTGGTGCTAAGCTCGCCAAAGTCCATTGAGTATATCATCTCTTTCTTCTTTTATCCTAAAAAGGAACCTTCTAATCTATTGTCATGACCATACTGTGTTTATAATAAACCCAGTTTATAAATCATAATTTCATTCATTCATTCAACAAGTGTCTCCTGTGCCCCTACTGTGTGCCAGGTACTGCTCAAGGCACTGAGATGCTAACACAGAATGAGACACACAGACCCCTGCCTTCGTGACCCACTCTTGCAGGCATGGACACAGGTGTTCAGTGTGATACCAGTTAGCATCTCTCATGTGCTAGATGAGGACAGGGTTCTGGAGACATAAAAGCAATGAAGACAGGGAGCTGGGGTCACAGGCTGAAATTCTGGACAGCGATTGCAGAAGAGGCCTCCTGGGGAAGGAGACAGGAGAGCAGGGTTTAAGGAGGAAAGGGGACCAGCTGGGCAAAGGTTGGAGGGAGAAGCATCCCGGCTGAGGAGACAGCACCTGCTGAGGCCCCGAGGTAGGGTCAGCCTGGCCCTGGAAGGATCTGTGGAAACTGGAGCAGAATTAGCCAAGAGGAAAGCAGGAGGGGCTGAGGCCCAGATCACAGGAGGCTGCGTGGAGCCTGCCGGTGCTGCGGCCTCTGCTCTGAGTCAGGCAGGGAGTTATCGGAATTGAGGAGCAGAGGCGTGACAGGAAATGATGGGGCTGTTACAGGACCACCAGAGCTGCTGTGTGGACAGGCAGCTGCGGGGGCTACCAAGAGCAGAAGCAGAAGCAGCAGCGATGCCAGCCTGGAGGCAGCATGTGGGTCCATATCTACAACTCGTTCTACACCACACCTGCATCTCCATTGCTGTCACCTCTATCATCACCTCCATCCAGGTAGGAGGCTGTATGTCCATATCTACAACCTGGTCTACACCACACCCACACCTACATCTCCATCACTATTACCACTATCGTCATCTTTATCTGGCCTGGAGGCAGCATGTGTGTTCATATCTACAACCCAGTCTACAATCACACCTACGTCTCCATCACTATCACCTCTATCATCATCTCTATCTATATTCATATCTATCTATCTATCACCTATCATCTATCCAGCTCTACCTACCTGTCATCTATCTATCCTTCTGTCAAGTATCACCTCTCTATCTACAATTTATCTTTACTTATTCATCTATCATCTACCTATCATCTATCTTCTACCTATCTATCCAGTTCTATCTATCCATCCATGTATCTATGTATCTATCATCTATCTATTCATCTACCTATCATCTACCTATCCATATATCTACCTATCCATATATGTACCTATATATAATTTATTAGTATCTAACTATCTATCTCCTCATCGATCCTCAACCTGTTATCTACCTATCTATTCGTCTATCATCTATCTTCCTATCATCTATTCATCTATCATCTACCTATTATCTATATCTATCTATCTGTTCATCTCTCTACCTTTCATCCCTCTATCTATCTATCTTATCATCGGTGGCATTCAGGTTGATTCCATGTCTTTGCTATTGTGAATGGTGCTGTAATGAACATATGTGTGCATGTGTCTTTATGGTAGAACAATCTATATTGCTTGGGGATACACCCACTAATAAGATTACTGAGTCAAATGGTAATTCGGTATTAAGTTCTTTAAGAAATTGCCACCCTGCTTTCCACGGTGGCTAAACTAACTTGCATTCCTACCAGCAGTGGGTAAGTGTTCCCTTTTCTCCGCAACCTCATGAGCATCTGTTATTTTTGGATTTCTTAGTAAAAGCCATTCTGACTGGAGTTAGATGGTATCTCATTGTAGTTTTAATTTGCATTTCTCTAATGACTAGTGATGTGGAGCATTTTTTCATATGCTTATTGGCCATGAGTATGTTTCTTTTGAAAAGTTTCTGTTCAATAGTTTCTCAGACCTTCCTTAACATTTGATGACGTTGACAGTTCTGAGAAATGTTAGTCTGGTATGTTGCAGAATTTCCCTCTACTGGAATTTGTCTAAAGTTTTCCTCATGGTAAGACAAGAGTTGTGGGTTGTGAGGAGGAAGATCACAGAGGTAAAATGCCATTTCCATCACATTGTATCAAGGATATATAATATCAACATGATAAATGCCTGCTGATGTTGACATTGATCATCTGTCTAAAGTAGCATTTGTCAGGTTTCTCCATTGTCAAATGTGTTCCCTCTGTCCCTACTATCTTGGGATGGATGTTAATATGATCACCCCACACTTAGGGAACAGGGAGTTAAGCTTCCCCTCCTCACTGGTGGAGTGACTACACAATTGATGTGCAAATCTGCACAGGTTTGTCTCTTCTCCTCCATTTACTAGTTTTTCTCAAATATTTATTTTATATCATGGATATTTGTTTTATACTTTGAGTTTTAATCCAACACTATTTTCTTGCTCAAATTGTTCCATATTTGGACATTGGAAGCTCTCTGACCACATGGATCACTCTAGCCTTTCCCCTTTGCTTGTCTGTAACCTCCAATTCCAACAACGAGAAGCCTGGCTCCCACCATAGACCATTTACTTCATTGTTCAATTCAAAGTATACATGTATAGTGGTATCAGAATTATTAGCCTATACCTTCAACAGGAAACAATTCTGCCAACAAGAATAAAGTGCTTCTTTGTAGTTAGTTTTGCCTTTAGTCTTACAAATTCCATTTATTTCTAAAGTTACGTAGGTTAGCACATTTTCCACACCCTCTTCAGTGAGGTTGTTCCATATATGTATAATACAGTTAGATTTTCTCATCATGGTCTACTAGTCTTTACTAGGATCACCTGACCTCTTCAGTAACTTTTTAAAATTTTTCTTACTGTAAGGTTCACTCTCTGTGTTGCATAGCATTATGTGTTTTGGCAAATGCAAGAGGTCATGCATCCCATATTACAATATCATACAGAACAGTTTCATTACCCTAAACATTCCTGTACTTCATCTATTCCTTGCCACCACCTGCCGTCCAACCCCCAAGCCCCTGACAACCACTGATCTTTTTTCTACCTCTACAGATTCACCATTTTCCAGCATGCAATATAATGGGAATAATACAGCATATAAATATACAGCCTTTTGAGACTGGGATTTTTTTTTTTTTACTTAGCTATGTACCTTTAAGTTTCTTCCATATATTTTCATGTCTTGATAGCTCACTTCTTTTGATTGCTGAACAATATGCCATTGAATGAATTTGCCATAGTTTGTTTACCCATTCACATATTAAAAGGTATATGAATTACTTCCAGTTTTGGGTGATTATAAAGCTTCCCCATAAACATTTATGTCCAGGAATTTGAATGGACTTAAGTTTTAAACTCAACTGGGTCAGTATTTAAGAGCAAAATCACTTGATTGTATGATAAGACTATGCTTTAAAAAAACAAAAAACAACAATAACAAAAAACTGCCAAACTGTCTTCTAAGTGGCTGACTTATGTTGCATTCTTATCAGTAATGAATGAGGGTTTGCATTCCTCTGCATCCTCCCCAGTATTTAATATTGCCAGGTTTGGGGATTTTTAAACATTCTAATAGACGTATAGTGGTATGTCATTTTATTTTGCAATTCCCTAATGATGTCTGATGATAAGACTTTTAAAAATGTTTATTCCTCATTTGTATATTCACTTTGGTGAGGTATCTGTCCACATCTTTTGCCTGTTTTTTAATAGGGTGGCTTATTTTTGAGTTTGAGTTGAGTTTTAAAAGTTCTTTGTCTATTTTGGACACAAGTCCTTTATCAGATATGTATTTTGCAAATATTTTATCTCAGTCTGTTTCTTGTCTTTTCATCCTGTTAACAATATGTCAAAGAATAAAAAAAGTGTCTTTTCATGTCCTTTACCCACCTTTTAATGGGGTTGTTTTTGCTTGTAAATTTGTTTGTTTCCATGGATTCTTGATATTAGACCTTCATCGGATGCACTGTTTGCAAATATTCTCTCCCATTCTGTAGGTTGCCTGTTTACTCTGTTGGTAGTTTATTTTGCTGTGCAGAAGCTGTTTAATTAGGTCCTATCATTTTTACCTTTTAAAAAGATTGCATAAGAGCACATCCGAAGGCTGACAGGAAAGATGGAGCAAAAAGGGAAAGCTGGGTGAGAGAGAGAGGAGAATGGTGGGAGGCAGTCCTTGAGTAGGTGAGAGAGATTGGCATCTAGGTACTAATGGAAGTGTTGGAGGATTCTTGGACTGTTGAGAAAGAAATGGGAGAAATGATTCGGTTCCCCAGATGCCCTTGGAGACTGCTCCAGAGGCAGCGCCATCCATCTGCGGCTTATGGGAAGAGTGGAGTTTGTTTATGGTTTAATTAATAAAATAAATGCTGTTGTATCATCCATGGTTACCAGGAGTTGGTGAAAATATCCATCGGGCATGGTGTGTCTTCCGGGAATAAGTGCTGAGTGTTCTCCTCTGCCAGGGGATCCATCCCAAGGCCCCTGTGTATCATCTGACCCTGACCTTTGGAGGAAAACCTTCTGTGTCTTCACCCAGGAGGAGGGGAGGGCGTCAAGGATTGCGAGGTGGTCTTTCTCCCGTGCCATGGTACCCACCATGTCTGTAGTGGGTTAATGCCAGGTTTACTGGAAAACTCAGCTGAAACCACAAACCCCCCTCACTAGGAAATCAGGCTCCTTCTGGAATCTAGGGAAGAAGTGAGAATCCACTGATTCTACTGGTCAGACTCCTCTGGAAATACGGACCTGAGAACGTCCCAAACACCCAGGGGAGATGAGGCCAGGTAATCTCCGGAAGTGTCAACAACTCCTCCAAACAGACTGAATGTGAAGCGACTGAAAGCCGCTTTCTCTCCTCTTTGAGAAAAAGAAGCCAAACCATCTAAATTCCCTTATGTGATCCCATGTTTTTATACAAGAGCTCCTGGATTTTTCACTTCTCCTTTCTAGCCACTCTCTGTGTCCACTACAAAACATGATCTGTATGGAGAGAAAGGTTTAGTGCAGAGGAAACACGAAATCGGGCCAGACTAGAGGCACAGAAGAGGATCCTGAGTTCCTAACAGTTCCGTTTTGCTACAAATGCGACCTGCAAAATGGAGCCTTGACCTTCGGGGTTCCTCCAGAGACTGATTTTAATCAGCGAGATGTTTTCACAGGTGGCTGTCACCCGTCTGCACAGGCATTTCTGCTTGGTGCTCGGAGCTGAAAGCCCATCTCCATCAGAACTGCGTTTCCACCACCTCCATCACCTGCCCTGTTTAGATTTTCCAGGAAGGCAGTGAGTGTCTCCAGCATAAAACCAACTTGCCTTTCAGTGGTGAAGCATCAACGCCAGGGAGCTTTCTCTCTGCAAAATTACCGGTTCTCACCTTCCTCCTCCGTGTGGCTCAGCGGCCCTTTCTCTTCCTCGTCGGTCCAATTTCTTACCCTCTCTTCTTTTTGTAGAAACACTGAGTCTGTTTCGTGTCCTCCCAAGAGCTGTTAGACACTGAAATCTGCAGCTGAGCTGAAATCAAGTTGGAATGCCGCACCCTTTTCTAGTTGCAAAGACACACACAGGGTTAAAAGAAGGAAGAGCATTGCAAACAGGCTTCACAGAAAGGAAGCCGGGATCCCCGGACCACGAAACCTGGGCGGGCAGGGAGGCTGTGCAGAAATGTGTGTGTCCTTCTCATGTCAGAATCTTAAAAACGTTTTATGAGCAAAGTTAATGGATGAGGCAAAATGTTTAATGGATAATAAAGTCGGGCCATATGCTTTTTCCAGAGAGAGAGAAAAGAGAAAGAAGTACATGTGTGCACGCACACACATAACACACACACACACACACACAGAAAGAGAAAGAGAGAGAGAGAGAAACTGCAAGGCATTCTTTGTTAACCCAACCACAATCCAATTAATGATGAAAGCATTTTAGCCTTGTTCCAGAACACAGGGGAAGATGTTTCAGATCTGTTTCTATTACCTCTTAGGGGACCTGAAAGGAAATCCCTACTCCAAAATATTTTCCAAATTAAAGTGTCTAACAATCAGCTCTGTCAACAAATGCCTTTTCCTTTCCCTGAGTTCAGTGCTGGCATATTTTCAGAGGTGGAATTTGTAGTTATGTCTATAAAGTACCGAGCGCCCCTAGGGCGAGAAGCCCTCACGGTGCCAGCCCATTTTCTTTAAGCCTGTTTTCTCCAAAGAGTTCTTAAAAGGCATTTTCCCAAATCTGGAGGTGAAAGGCCCCCGGGGCCATAATATCCATCCTCATCTTCTAAGCAAGAACACACATGGCTTATCCTGAAGATGAATTCACACAGCAAAACTTCTCTGTATGTTTCTGGGTGGCTGCTCCGGATTTGTACAAATTTCCCACCCACTAAATCCAAGATTTCTGCTCTCTCTTCCACAACAAAAAGTAGAGAACATAAGCCAAAATACGCCCAACATCCCCACTCTCTAGTGATAAACAAATCCACAGTGATCCCCATCTCTTCTTTGGAACAAAATCCTTCTTCCTTTCCAAACAGTCCCCTCTACTGGACGCTCGGTACTCATTCCTTCCTCTTAATTCTTGCAGCCAGAGCTTCTCTGTAAGAGCTGAATGTGCCCCCCACCCACTTCACTGCCCTTCCCTCCAGGCTTTCTCAAGCTGTGACTCCCCTCTAGCCAGGGCGGCCCAAGCACCCTTTCCCCCACCCCGCCCTGCAAACCTGCAGCAGTCTGTGTCTTGAATCCCCAGCGTTCTCTGATGGAACTGATGTCTGAAAGGTAACCTCGGACTGTCCATGGTCAAACGGCTGGGCCAACTGCCCCTCCTATCCTGTTCCATGTCCTAGCAACGTGTCACACTGTTGCCCACTCTCCTCCAGAAATTCCTCCTTCCTGGATTTCTGTGCATGGAGGACTCCTCCCTTCTCTGCTTCCTACTGACCCAGAGGTTGTTGCCCTGAGTCCCCTTCTGGGTCAGCCCCTTCTTCCTTGATAGACATCCTCTCCCATGGCTCTTACCACACTCTGAGCTCTAACTCTGCTGCTCCCCCAGACCTGTCCCCTGAGCTGGTGGCTCGTTTCCTAAGGACTCCCTGACACGCTGCCTACTCACCTTCAAGCAGCAGTGATGAAGCGTATCTAAAATTAAACTCACTGTGGCACCCTCAAACACACCTGACTCTGGCCCTGGTGTCACTCTCCATGTCAATGACATCCTTCCACCTGCCATTCCTACCCTTCCATAACCGGTTGTCTGGTCCCATCTCTTTGAGCTCTCAGAGCTGGGTCTTCCTCTGCCTGAACTATGGCAGCAACTCCTACTCTACTCCCAGTGGCAATTTCTTCACCCTCCAGCTTATATTTTGTTTTGGAAACACGCATCAGACTCTCCAGTGATTTCCAAAGGTGTCATCTCATTTAATCTTCAAAATAACCTTTCAAGGCAAGAGGACAACTTGAGCCCAGGAGTTTGAGATAAACTTGGGCAACATAGTGAAACCCTGTCTCTACAAAAATAAAAATTTAAAAATTAGCCAGGCATGGTGGGGCACACCTGCAGTCGCAGCTACTTGGGAGGCTGAGGTGGGAGGATTTCTTGAGCCTGGGAGGTGGAGGCTGCAGTGAGCTGAGATCACACCACTGCACTCCAGCCTGGGCAACAGAACAAGATGCTGCCCCCAAAAAAGCAAAACAAAATCTTTCAAGGTTGGTACTCATATCTTCCCATTTTACAGCCAAGACGAGGGAACAACTTGCCTAAGGTCCCATAGATAGTACTGGAAATGCCCCAGTTAACATTCACAGCATTTGTTCAGCCTCATTTATTTACATCCACAGATTGTGTTTCCAGTTATACTACTATTCCCAAAGCTGTTTATATATTGATTTAAATAAAAGGTTCTTCTTTTGGTACATGAAGCTGAGTAAATTTTACATTTGTGTTTGGTATTAGCAGTTCTTTCCCTGTGCACCAAGAAGCTGGGCTCATCATATATGCTCATGTGATCAAGACAAAACACCTTAAATAAATAAATAGTCTTGAGAGTCTGGAAATACATGTAGCACAGTGGTTAATTGTTCCCTCCTGCTGTGTGGGCTTTAGCTGGAATTATTACACACATGCATACATATACATGTGCACACTCACTGGCAGACATGCATGTTCACATACGCATTCACACATGAACACACCACACATGCACATATATGCACATGCTTACATGCACACACATCCCACATACATACACCATGCATGCACACACACCCCTCTTACCTTTCCTCACTTCAAAATTTACAGCTCTATTCATTGTACATTATGTAGATTTCTTTTTTACCATCCTCACTTGCAAAGTTGCCCATTTTTACATGCATTCCAAGGGCATCATCTAATGATACACAATAGGGAATTATGGACGTTTTAAAAAAGCACAGCTCTAAAGTTTGTGGAAAAAATGTAAATGTGTTCACTTGTGTGGATTTTTCTTTGTAACATATATTTTGATACTCTTTATTATATATAGGACAGTATATAGTATAGTACAAATGCAGAAAATTGCATATTAAAAAAGTGTACTGCCTAGTGAAATAATACAACCAAAACCTTCATAGCTGCCATCCAAGTCAAGAATTAGGACGTTGTCAGCCCCTCCCTGCTCCCTACTCCCAGATGCTGTTCCAGGCACCACCCTGCACTCCACTTTGGAACTCACCGCCACTCTTATTTCTTGGTAATCAATCCCTGGTTTTCCTTTAGAGTTTCATCCCTCAGGTATGCATTCTAAGCACAGTAGTTTGGTTCCGTCCACTTTAATATGTCTTGTAAGTCTCTTTTCATTGACACTGCTTTTGTCTCTTTTTTCTTTTATGCATAATTTATTTGTTGAAGATGCCAGGCTGTTTGACATGCTGAGGTCCCATGGTCAGGATTTTACTGAAAGCGTCCCCATGGTGTAGTTTAACGTGTTCCTCTGTTCTTCATCTTCCCTGTAAACTGGGAGTTGGACTGATAGACTCGATCAGATTTGGTGGGGCAGTTTCATAGGTGCTGTGGTGTTTACCCACCAGGAAGCACATGGTGATCCATTGTCTCCCTTTTTATGATGTTAGCAGTCGTGGGTCCTCAGTGCTTAGAACCATGATCTTCCTAGAAGTAGTGAAATGACACTGTAATTCTACCATATGTTCCTTACTAGCTGGAATAATTTCACAAAAAGACCATTTCTTTAATCTTTTATTTGATTTTATAGTGAGACAGTTCATATTGGACAGTTCATATACTATAGTTATTTCTCTTTAGTTACCAATTTTGAAATAATGAATGAGTTTAACATTCAAAGGCCATCAATTCTATTTTTGTAGCAACGTAATGAGCTTGTGGGTTTAACATGTTCCATGTGTTTTCACTTATTGCTGTTGTTGTTTGTAGCAGTCTGTTCTTACATCGATACAAAGGAATACCTGAGACTGTAATTTATAAAAAAAAAAAAAAGAGTGAGAGAGAGAGAAGTTAATTTGGCTCATGGTTCTGTGGACTATACAGGAAGCATGGTGCTGGCATCTACTTCTGGTGAGGGCCACAGGGACCTTCAATCACGGTGGAAGGTGAAGGAAGAGTAGGTGTGTCACAGGGTGAGACAGAAAGAGCAAGGGGAGGGGAGGTGCCAGGATCTTTTATATTTTTGTTTGAGACAGAGCCTCACTCTGTTGCCCAGGCTGGAGTACAGTGGCATGATTACGGCTCAGTGCAGCCTTCAACTCCCGGGCTCAGGTTATTCTCCCACCTTGGCCACCCAAATAGCTGGGACTATAGGCATGTGCCACCATGCCCAGCTAATTATATTTTTTGTAGAGATGGGGGTCTCACTATATTGGCCAGGCTGGACATGAACTCCTGAGCTCCAGTGATCCTTCTGCCTTGGCCTCTCACAGGGTTAGGATTACAGGCATGAGCCACTGTGCCTAGCCACCAGGTTCTTTTAAACAAATGGATCTTTTGTGAACTAATGGAGTGAGAACTCGCTCATCACCAAGGGGATGGCACCAAGACATTCATGAGGTATCTTTCCCCACAAACGAAACATCTCCTTCCACACCTCACCTCCAACGTCGGGAATTACACTTCAAGAGACGATTTGGAGGGGACAAACATCCAAACCGTAGCATTTTTCTTGATCTGATCTTCTCACCTTCGGGCAATGGGAGCCTCTTTCCATTGGCTCTAGAGAGCCTCTTCTTCACTCTGGAAGTCTTTGATAACATCATGATTGTATGGCATGACAGGAGACTCCAGGCTTATCCTATATCTATTACATATCATAGATGATAGATAGATAGATAGATAGATAGATAGATAGATAGATAGATAGATAGATAGATAGATCTCCTATATCTCTTCACTCAGACCTAGGATCAGCCATTTCTCAGTAAAGTCTCATTTTGTTTATTTGTCTTTGTTTGCACATTTTAGTTGAGGAACGGATTTCAAGATCACAGTATGGAGGCTGGCATTGCCCATGTCTGTTTGTCTCTTGTGAATTCTACGCCTTTTCAGGGGACAGAGCTAAACAATATACGTTTCCATATCTAAAGCTATAACAAAAAAGGTCTCCCAGGTTCATACTGTTCCTTCCAGTTTCACCTGGGCCCTACAAGTTTTTCAACTTGATATTTTCTGTTTTATTCTGGTTTGGGTGGTCTTCCATGCTAGCAATCCTAGTTCTCAAGAACACAGAGCTTGATAGACTCCTAGATAAAGTAGCTTCATATAATTACTCATTTGCTGCCTTCCACCACCACACACATAGCTGTCACTGAATAACAATACCAATACTACTTCCACTGAAAATAGTAAGAAACCAAACCAAAACAAACCATATGCAGATGTTTCCCCACCAGCTTTCCTTTCGCAAGTAGTCTTCCTCTATTCCCCTGGTAAGGGCACACAGGGATTCCACACCAAACTTTCCTTACTCTGGCACCGAATTAGCCTTGTCTACAAATAACCACATGTTTAGAGCACACCACCAGTTCTATGTCCACAGCTCTCTGGTCATTTTGGTTGTCTAAGCTCATTCTATGATAGATTCTCAGGTAGGACTCTTGAGAGCAATACTGCCTGAATTCTCACAGGTGATAACAGTTGACGGCAATCTTTATTCTCAAATGTCAGTTGCGCTGGGTATAAAATCTCTGGGCAACATTTTCTTTTTATGAACTAGAAATGCTGGCATTGACAATTTTATGACAACTTAATTTGTTAAGTGACATCATAATTTTGATTTTATTCTTGAAACATTTTATCCTTCTTTAAAAAATCAGTACTTTTATTGACTATTTCTCATTGTTAGTTCTTTGGGGTCAAATTATTTAGGTATGTGATGTACCCTGTTAATACAGAAATCCCTTTTTTTTTTAAATCTCAGAAAAGTTTATTGAATATTAGTGTTTATGCTTTTCCCTTGCTTGGATTTTCTTCTTCAGAGACTTAGATTTTAGGTTTATCGAATCTGCGTTGCTTTATCTTCTAAATTTGCTTCTCTAAAATCTTTTTCACACTTATTCACTTCTTTTTAGTTTTCAAAAATGTCCTCCTTTTCAAGTTCTGTATCTATTAAGAGATTCTGTTGTGTTTATTCACCCTTGTTTCTCCTTTAGTTTACTTTTCATTACTGAAATAAAAGTGTCTTTTATTTATAATTCTTTCCTGCATTATATCATCTCATTTCTGACTTTTACTAATTCTGGGTTATATTTTTTCATCTTGCATCTTTAAAAAAAAAAAAAAGAACAACATTTTCTTCGGATTGATGCATATGTCTTTCTGGCTCTCTGTAGGTATGCTTTTCTGCTTCTAGCTTATTCTATGTGAATTGCGTATGAGTTTCTATCTCAGTTGCTTCTGTCATTCATCTCACATGGAGTTTTCTTTTTTAGGATTGGATAAGGAGGCATGTTTCCAAGCTCATCTTCTGAAGTCCACATTACAGACCCTCTGGTATAGTCAAGCTTTGTGTCCCCACCAAAATCTCATCTTGGATTATAATCCCCATCATTCCTGTGTCAAGGGAGAGACCAGGTGAAGGTGATCAAATCATAGGGGCAGATGCCTTCACGCTGTTCTCATGATAGTGAGTTCTCATGAGAGCTAATGGTTTTATTAGGGGCTCTTTCCCCTTTGCTCAACATTTATCCTTCTTGTCACCTTGTGAAGAAAGTACCTTGCTTCCCCTTCACCTTATATCATGATTCTAAGTTTCCTGAGGCCTCCCCAGCCATGCAGAACTGTGAGCCAATTAAACCTCTTTCCTTTATAAATTACCCAGTCTAGGGCAGTTCTTTATGGCAATGTGAAAACATACTAATACAACCTCCCTCTTCTATTTTTTCATGTTATGCTTAAAAACATGGCAGCCTATTTCTGAGATTTCTTATCTCTTGTTTTACAATATGCTTTTACCTATCTTTGTGTCCTATCCCCAGTTTAGATTCCCAGTGCAAAGCTTTGTCCTGGCAGGAAGTTCTGACTGGTGAGTTTGAGAGTCCATGGGGCCCAGTATCCTTGTCCCTTCTGAACTTGCTTGGGCCCCTTGACTCTCCAACTCTTGGAGCAAAGCCTCTCCCAGCTTCAGCTCCTGTTCTCGCCTGGCCAGTGCTCCAGGCTCACCAGTAAACACCTGCTGGTTCTGCTGAGACGCTTGGACCTGACAGGTGCCACTGCTCTCTGCTTGCTCCTGACAGGGGATATTTCCACACAGGTATGCTGACTTCAGGTGGTTTGCTCCCTCCTTACATGTGTATTTCCCATTTGTATCTTGAGGTTCCTGGGAGATGCCTTGTCATCAATTTTGTTGTAGGTTTTTGTCATGAGTTTTCAGTTTTATTTTTGTCTCTATTTTTATGGGACAATTATGAGAGTGAATAACCATGCCATTGCCAGGTGGGGATGGGATAGCCTGAGAAGAGAGATGAGACAGGACAAGACCTGGGAGCTCTAAGGTTTAGAGTTGAGAAGGGATGAAGATAATAAAAGAGAAAGTCACAGTGTGAGAACAGCAGCGTGGCAGGTGCCAGGAGGTTTTGCCAGAGGGTGTGGGGATTGTGGGAAATGCTCTGAGAACCTACGAGACCGAGACGTCCCTTGGATTTGGAAATAGGAGGTCCTTGATTATATCAAGCAATTTTAGTGGGGACTGAAGCCAGGTAGAACAGAAAGCAGAGAGGAGGAAATGGTGAAGATGGGAATATAGGACACAATGGGTGACCCAGTAGGCCCATCGATAAACATAGAAAGTGACCCTTCTGGTCTTCAAGCTTGAACCTTACATTCACTTTATCTGAGTTCCTTCCTCAGGAAAGAGCTTCAGGCCCTCAAAAAAAACATATCAAAGAACTGAAACTCACCAGATCATTGTGTCCAGAAAATGAGATGCAGGACCCCTCATTCATCATGATTGCTTCCTTGCCCCTCCCAGGTTCCTGTTTTCTTACACATTGATTCATTTCTTCCCTGCTACATAAACCCGTAGTATTAGTTGATCAGGAAGATGGACTTAAGACTCATCTACCATCTTGGCTGCAGCACCCGATTAAAGCCTTCTTCCCTGGCAATACTCATCATCTCAGTGATTGACTTTCTGCGCAGTGAGCAGCAGGACCTGGACGCAGCCCCTGGTGTTTTGGTACACTGGCTTTCATGGAGCTGGCATGGAAGGGAGGCGAGTGCCCTCCTCCCTGTGGTCCTTTTCTTCCAGGCAAGTTCCACACTGTCACCCAGGTGCCTGGGGCCTTCCATGCATGCACAAGGCACCAGAAGGACCAAGGCAAACCCAGAGGGAGATTCGGGGTCAAGTGAGGCCTTGTAAAGGATCAGAGATCAATTCTGTCCTTCAATGTCCTGCCCAGGCTTGTTTAGATCTGGGATCAGCACCAAGACGGGAACCGGTCAGCAGGCAGCGGTGGGATTGACGTTGCCCAGTCGGGTTTTGCTATGCTGGGAGAATGCAGGGAGCCAACCTGCTTCTCTCTTTTGAGGAGTCAGAGTGTGAAACACACAGAGCAGTCTTCACAGGTTTGCAGACCAGGAAAAGCAAGCCAATGGAAGGCATAGGGATGACCATTCAGACACATGTCTGGCTGCTGTGGTATTCTTAGCCCTGACTGTCCTCAGACTCTATTCCATTTCTTTTTGTTCCAAGCAAACCAAAGTAAACATTATAACAATAGTCAGGAAAGAAGCTGGATGTAATTGCCAAAGTCAGGTTTTGTGCAGGTTTACTCCTGGGATGTATTTATACGGATCCTTCTCCAAAAGATAAAACAATTTTATTCAGGTGACAAGGTTCACCTTTTAAAGCCCTCCACTGCATATATGGACATTTTAAAATGGAAATTAAGCACCTTCCCATGTGCTGTCTTATTAACGGAGAATGACTGATCATGTCCACACGAAACGGTGAGTGCAAACGGGGAACGTTTTGCAAAGAGCCACTTCTCACAACCGGAGAGTCGTTTTCATGTTAGTTTTGTAGAAATGCACACTGTGCCAAGAGAACAAGACCAAATATTCCCTTCGGAGGCTGCCCTCTGGTTTTTCCTTTTAGGTGGCAAGTGGGTCCTTCAAGTCGTGGGGGCTCCCGTGTCACCGCAAGTGGGTCCTTCGAGTCATGGGGTCCCGTGTTGCGAGGTGTGCTCCCAGGTCACCCTCCCGTTGTACTGACGTTTTCCCAAATGCTTTGATGATGTGCTTGAACTTCAAGCCATGCTGGGAGTGGGGTCCAGCCCACAGGCTGGCTGATCTCCTGCCCTCTCCTTCCACACCATCTGCTTTCTCTGTGCCTGGACCTTGGCTGGCTCTCAGAGCTCCTGTCTTCTGTGCCCCTCCCTGCCGGGCCAACATGTAACATCCTCATATTGTACTTGGCCAAGGACAGCGCTCTGATGAGGAATTCAGAAACGAAATCCGGGTACCGTGAGGTCAACAGACTTCTTGCCTGGCACAGCCGATGTTTCAAAGTAGCTGTTGTTTGAAGGCTCCAAGAGCTATGAAATAATCATCAGTGTAATTCCACTTTCAAAAAAAAAACCTGCTTCATTAGCACTGGGACTGTGTTACTTTTGTTTGACAACGGTGAGGTGAGTTGTCAAACTGAGACTCGTCCTTTAATTTAATCCATTTCAAGGAGCAAAGAATAGACTCGTAGTTGGGATGATTGTACTTCTGACGTTCCTGTTTCTAAACCTCAGGATTTAGATCTTAATCTTGAAAGCCCTGCAGACTTTAGCCAGGGCGTCTGCCCTCTGTTAAAATACAATGTGGAGTTTCTAAAATAATTGTGTAGCTATGACCATTTTTTTCCCATAAAGCATTTTCCACGTGAAGAACATCCTTTGAAGTGAGAAGCCGTGAAGATGGCTGGGGCAAAGGTGAAGCGTGTGTGACAGAAGTTTACATTCCAGGCAGAGGGTGGGTTGCAGGGCTCAGGAAAGCGTCTATTGATATTCAGTGCTTTGACCTGCTCACAATAACTGTTGGCCCTGGGGTCACCACAGAGACACATCCCTGCATTATGTGGCAATGGAGGCAGACAGACCTGATGGGTTTTCATTTGCTCTGCTGAGGCACCAGTAGGACTTGGGCCATGCGGTCACCAGTTGCTTTTGGGGTGAGAACAGGGTGCGAGGCCCATGGTTCAAGGAGCTCTGGGTGAAGGAATTCCTGCCCATTCCGCATCCCAAAGAGCAAACAATCCTAAAATAATTCGCCCAGAGATTTACAGCAGGATGGGTATTTTTCGAAACCTCATCCAGAAGAGAAAGGAGAAAATTAATAGCATATCCTGAAGCTGGAATTTTAAAGGGCACAGACAGAGTAAGGGAACACCCTGCTGTTGCTATTTCTTTCTTTGTGTTAAAAAAAAATTGCCTCTCCTGACTTTGAAAGTAGCTACTGCTTTTTTTAAAGGAAAAAAAAAAATCAAAGCTCTACCAACCATTTCTTTTTGACAATGGAGAGCGCGTTTTCCCCTGGTACTCAACTCATTTTGAATACAGTTCTACCGGTCTTGTAGAATACACACCATGCATGGACTATTTTTATTATGTAAAAGCTAAGCAGACTCACACCAGGGGGAGTGGGTGGGTGTGTGCTGGGGGAGGGGAGGGGGAAGAACACCACGCACTTGTTTATTCCAGGAATGAAGGCGTCCTCCCTCGGAGGCCCTAAGCCTGCAATCCCATGAGCTTTGTAGTCCTCACGACCTCAGTGGGAGCCCCTCTTCTGAAACAGCACCCAAGACTGCCTATGCAGGGTGGCCCTTACTGTTTAAGTCCCTCCCACAGGCAAAAAGCAAATCCCAGGAAGGACCATGAAGGCTCACGCAGCTCCTCCCACTAAGCAGACAAAGGCCAAAACCTGCTGTTGTCGGAGTACCCATTCATCCCACTGCCTGTCTGGTCCATTACTATAGCCACCACTCAATTCTTGTCTCAATCACGTACAAAGGGTGACTGTTTAAAGAAAAAGAGGTCCTTCTGTCTACTCTTGATCAACTACCCTCTACCTGTGTGTCTCTATACAAAGACTGCATTTTTGTTATTCTTTATGTATTATTGAATATGTGTTTATATTTTTTATTATGGCAAATCAGATCACTGTGTGATGGAGGGAGTACTGAGCTTTGAAGGAAGAAGGTGGGCGTGGTGGCCATTGTGTAAGGTGGACACTCGCAGATGCGGGGTTGCCATCCAGACAAAAGCTTCTCATCGAGGACTTGGTCCCTTCTGAAAGGGGCACCCCTTTCTCCCTTTCTGTGTGGAGCATGGACCACCCGCAACCCAGCTGGCCCTCGCATGTTATCCTGGTGGTCGGCTGTTTGGCTTGCTCTCAAGGGCAGAGACTACATACACACTTACAAAACTTGTACTTGTGAGATTACAAGTATCTTCCCAAGGCATGTATGACGCCAGCTCAAGCTGCCTCCAGACATTCGTAAGCACTGACTTGGGCACTTGCCCAGCCCCGTTTCCCCACTCTTTCCCCCTGGCTCTTGTCTCAGTGCTCCTGCCATCTTGTCCAGCCCACTAATCACATATATTTGATCCCCAAAAGAGTGTGAATCCTGCGGGCAGACAGGACACACCTCCATGAACAATATGTAGTCATGATCTAAGTGAACCAAGTGAAAGGAAGAAAGACTATCCCAGCCTCGAGGAAGACCAGAGGATGTTTCACAACCGCCAAGGCCTTCAGTTCAGCGAGGCTCCGACAGGATCAGCTCACAGAGGAGTCTGTTGAATGGGTCAGCATGACGATGGAGATGGGGAGAGCCTCCTGTCCTCCTCAACATGCACACATGCACACATGCACACATACATACATAGGCACACATGTGCACTCTCATACACATGCTTGTACACACACAACTCTCTCATACACGTGTACATAGATGTATTCACATACACACTCACATGCACACACAAACTCATGCACACACATGCACACACAAACTCATGCACACGCTCAAAAACTCATGCACACACATGCAGACACTAAAAACTCATGCACGCACACTCACAAACTCATGCACACTCTCAAACTCATACACACACGCACATGCACAAACTCATGCACGCACTCACAAACTCATGCACACACGCACACACTCACAAACTCATACACACACACACTCACAAACTCATGCACATACTGACAAACTCACACACATGTTCACAAACCCATGCACACACTCACAAACTCATACACACACGTGCACACTCATAAACTCATGCACACAATCGCACACACTCACAAAGTCATGCACACACAAACTCATGCACACATACACGCACACTCACAAACTCATACACATGCACACACTCACAAACTCATGCACACACACGCACACACTCACAAACTCATGCACACACTCACAAACTCATACACATGCACACACTCACAAAGTCATGCACACAGACATGCACACACTCAAACTCACACGGGCACACACTCACAAACCCATGCACACACTCACAAACTCATGCACACACTCACATGCACACACAAACTCATACATATGCAAACACATGCACACATGTGTATACTCACCCACCTACACAAACATGTACATGCCACTCTCCCATACACACATATGTGCACACATGCTGTCCTCCTCTTAACCACCTTCCCTCCCGAATATGTTTCACGTCTCTAATTTTAGGGCTCTTGCCCCCATCACATGCTCTTCTGGAGAGGGAAATTGCTCAGGGAGAAGGCTAAAGTCACAGAGGCATTTGATGGGCACGTTATTTGCTTTGGCCATGACTTGATTTGAGGTCTCCATCACTGACCCTCCAGTTGGGTTTCTTTCTGCCTGGAGGCTGGACCGCCCGACATCGGGAGGGAGTTCCTGGCTGTCCTCTCCTATGAATTTACGCCGATTTTTAAATAGAAAAATGGAATCAGAGCCGACTTTTCTGAAGAGCAGCCTAATAAATTATTAAATAAAAGAGAGTCCTTCAACTCACCACCCCCATTTCCTTATCATCTGATTTTTTTTTTTCAAATTTCAAAAAAGAAGATTAAGGTTTTGTTTCTCTTCTTCCTCATGCTAGGGCTTTTAAAAACACCATTTAGAGTTAGGATGGCCACTGCCTCTGAGGGGCAGCCCTTGAGTGTAGGGTGGCCGCCACCGTCTTGGCTGCCTTTGTGTCCCTGGCCTCTCCCCAGAATTTCTCCTGCGTGTTCTTTTTAATTTTCCTCGTTGAAAGGAACAAGTGATCCTTGTGCTCAGATGGCGTTACTGACACCCCCAGCTGAGAATGAGTAATTATTCCCACTCCGCTGTGGCTTTGATAAGGTTCTGAGGGCTGCCTTTGGCGCAGTTGCTCAGCCTTTGTTCCGCTGAAGTTATTTTCCTCCTTAGGAAATGAAAAAAGATGGAAGATGACAACGCCATCAAGGGAATGGGGAAACACCAACAAGTTATTAACCTCTAAAAAACCATTAATCCCCCTGCCAAAGCAGGGAGACGCCAGGATGACGCGGGGCACACGGCAAGCTTTGCGGCAGGTTTTCAGGAGCAAGGGAGAACAAAGTGTCAAACACGCGGAAGTTATTTGCCTAACTCAACTTGCAGGGAGTGTGGTTACCGAGGTGGTAGAGAGCAGTGATGCCACCGGTAGCTGATTTTGGGGGGCTTCTGGCTTCTCTGTGGCTGTGGAGACTGCATTTCCCCACTGGAAGGCTTGGGGTTGGGCGTACCAAGGGGGCTTCTAGATCAGGGAAGGACCTGGTTCTCCTGCTGGTGGGATAAGAGGTGGGGTCTTGTAGGAAGGTTTGCAGAGCAGGTGCTATGGGCTGAATTTGTCTCTCCCCAGATTCATATGTTAGAGTCTCAATACTCAGTACTTCAGAGTGTGACTGTACTTGAATATAGGGCTTTAAAACAGGTGATTAACTTAAAATGAGGCCTTTAGGGCGAGCCCTGATCAGATTCCAGTGATGTCTTCATAAGAGAGTAGGACATACATGAGCAGAGGAACAACCACGTGAGGATACAGGGAGGAGGCGGCATCTGCAAGCCAAGTAGAGAGGCCTCTGCAGGAACCAGCCCTGCTGACACCTTGAGCTTGGACTTCCAGCCTCCAGAACTGAGGGAGAGCCCACGTCTGTTTAAGTCACATGATCTACGGCACTTTGGGATGGCCACCCAAGTTCTCTAATACAGTAGTTGATGAGAAGAATCTAGATTTATATGTCCCTTCCACTTTAAATAATATAAAGGTCTTTCATTTCCAAAACCCTCCTTTGAACTCTTCAACGTTGGCTGTAAAATAATTGCCTATAAGCACCATATGACAACTTCTAAAATTCCAGGGAAAGAAACTCACAGGCAAATCGATTGGTGGCCAGAGGACAATGGCCGGAAGCTTCTGTTCTTAGCTCCTTACCCTTTTCCTTGTAGATTATGAGAAAGAAAACATGGAGATAAACCACGGTCAGTGAAAATGGTCCATCATTTATGTCTTGGTGGCAAATTTGGGTTTATAATATGCTAACCTAACTCCCTTCCTTGGGTCACTCCAACTCTTGCATCTGGATGCTGAAAATGTTTTCCATATAATTTTCCCCAGCATTCTAGCTGCACGAAGACCCACTTGTTCTTTCCCTCTGATTTCTGATTCTGCCACAGGCACTGTTAGAATTAGAGCACTGATAAGGAAAAAAACTGGGCCAGGATTTAAATTAATGCTTTTAGACAAATATCCGTTCCATCTCCAATTCTAATGCTAATTACATTTGTGGATCAAAGACCATTCGTTAAAGTTTTGCTTTTGAAAAACAGGGAGAGATTTTACTTTCTTGTTTGATATTTTTATGGGACTTGATGGGAATGGTAGGGGGCGGGTGGTGGGGGGAGACAAGAATCTAGGGAAGCCGACCTCATGCAGAGAGGGTTTGTGGGGGTGGGGTGAAGGGCATGTTTCCCAGGGTTCCCGAAGCCCTCTGCAGGCTCAGAGTCCAAAGCTCTGAGGTTGTGCCTTCACCTCTCTCACCTGCTGCGGTGGCTGTCTTGGTTGCACAAGAGGACGGTCAATAAGGGGCTAAAAAAATGGGAAGAACTGATTCGTGAAAAGCCATGGAGGAAACTTAAATGCATATGACTAAATGAAAGAAGTGAGTCTGAAAGACTACCTGCAGAATGATTCCAGCTAGATGACACTCTGGAAAAGGCAAAACTTTGGAGACAATAAGAAGATCAGAGGGTGCCAGGGGTGAGTGGGAGGGAGGGAGGGATGGTTGGAGCACGGAGGAGTTTTAGGGCAGTGGAGCTCTTCTGTGTGATGCTGTAATGGTGGGTATATGTCATTATAAATTTGTCAAAACTCATAGAATGTACAGCACCGACAGTAAACCCTCATGTGAACTATGGACTTTGGGCGATAATGACGTGTCACTGCAGGTTCATCAAGTGTAACTAATGAACCCTCTGGTGGGTGATGCTGATGGTAGGGGAGGCTGTGCCTGTGTCAGGCAGCGGGGAGAATAAGAAAACTCTGTTCTGCTCAATTTCGCTGTGAACTGCTCTTTAAAAAGTCTATTTAAAAGAGGGGAAAAATTGATAGAATTTTTAAAACCTAAGCCAAGTTACTTTTTGGTCTGGGACTCACATCATAGCTACACAGAACCCAAGTTGTTTGGGGAGCAGAGGAGGGAATCAAAGCAAATATGACACTGAGTTGACCCCAAGACTCCACAGAGCATGGAAGGATTAGCGGGGCAGGGAGATGGGTTTGTCAGCAGGAGGGAGCAGAATAAGAAAGGGACGGAGGGAGGGATGGAAAACGCAGTCCAGGGACAGAATCACAAAAAGCCAGTTTCTGAAATGAAGATGTAACAGCATTAAAAGCCAGGAAGAAGCTTAAACGGGGAAATGGGCAGCCTGCAGTTAGAAGACGGGTTTCCAGGAATAAATAGGAAATGCACACACTTAAAGGCCTTCCCTCCTCTCCACCCCAGCCACCCGGCGTGAGTTTACATAGTCACACTTGTGGGTGTGCCTCTAGGTGTGGGGTGCCACCGGGGACAAACACAACTTGTGTTTGTGTGGTTGGGGTTTGTTTACATCTTTCATCCCCAATCCCCTTCTCCTGGCCTCAACACCAGCCACAAACTTACTTCTGACACATTCATTTGTTTATGGAATGAATATTCAAAGAGCTTGCCTCCTAGACAAAGACACTGAATAAGTAAACAAACTCCCAGATAAAGTTGTTCCCAGTAGTAAACCAGGGCGAGGCAGCAGCATGTGGATTTGTTCAGAGGGGGTATTCCTGGCAGGCTTCCTAGAGGAGGCCACGTTGGAACTGAGGCCTGGATGACAAGAGTTGGAAACCACGTGGAGATCTGGGCAGAGTATTCTAGACAAAGGTGGGGCCAAGAGTGAAAGCCCCGAGGCTGGAACGTTCCAGAAATGTACCAGAAGCCCAGCATCTGAGCCTCAGCGTAGAGAGCCTGAAGGTCGTGGGGTGGTTGGGGGCAGGGTGGGGGTGGCGCTCCAGCTTCTGTGGGCTCCTGTCCTGAGTTCAGGAAACCTCTGGCTTGAGCCAGTGGGATGGCTGGTCACCTCCACCACAAAGATCAGACCCTGCAGGAGCCTGGGCTCTGGTAAGGGGCTGTGTTGGACTTTAACCAGGGAACCACGGAGCGTATGCCTGAGCTGTGATCTGTGTTGTGGATTCTGGCTGCAGGCAGTGTCATTCCCAGGGTGGCCTAATGCTCCGAGCTGGATGTAGCAAGAAAGCCATGCACACTCTGCTCATAGAATCCCGCCCACCCCCCCACCGTGTCCCTGCCACGGGCCAGCGCTTGTCTGCACCTCCACTCCAGGCCTCATTTCCTGATGGTGTTCTCCCTTCTCTCTGAATTCCAGGGAAAGCTTCAGCTCTCCTGGGCTGCCCAGTGCTGATAATGTCCAGAAAGAAGACAGCCTCTGTGGTTCTTGCCTGAGCCATGCATCCTGGTGGCCTTTGGAAAATGCCAGGCGGTCCCTGAGTTGACTAAAAGCTTCCATGAGTGGTTATGGAGATAAGATGCTTCCCCCAGCACCTTTCTAAGAATGGTGCTTGTAGCACTGGCCCTCACGGCTCCTTGCAAAAGTAAACACCTCAACCCCCTACCACCAAATCTATGGTTTTTCTGGTATCTGCACCCATCTCACTTCTTCCTGCATTGATGGAGAGAATGCTCCTTCCCTCAGTCAACAGCCAGGTCCTCTTCCTATTTTCTGGAAACCTCTGCCCTCCACCACTCCATGGCTGTGCCTTCTGCTGACCCTTCATTTTCCAGAAAACTCAATCTCTCCTCCAGTGGGTCATTTCTTCGACACACTGACTTGCTTCATCTACTCTAGTGAGTCATAGACCTTCTTCTGTCTTGTGTACCACCTGTCACCCCTGCCTGTACCAGGCTTCTCTCCAGAGCACAGCCCACGCAAGCTCAGCCTCCCCTCCTCACACCCACACCCTCTGTCTGCTCCTCCAGCCTCTTGGTCTGGCTCCACTGCCGCCCGTCACGTCCAGCTCTCTGCAGGACGCTGGTTACTTCCAATTCAGTGATCACTTTTTTCTTCTGCTTTTCCTTAGTTTTTAAAATTGATACCTAATATTTGTACATATTTATCTGACCATGTGATATTCGGTTACATGCATAGAAGGTGTAATAATCAAGCCAGGGTACTTGGGGTGTCCATCGGCCCCATGTTTACCATTCCTATGTGGTGGGAACATCTGAAGCCCTTTCCTGTAGTTATTTTGAAATATGCCACATGTTATTAACTATAGTTGCCCTTCTCTGCTCTCAAACGCGAGAACGTCTTCCTTCTAATTGCATGTTTCAGTCACTTGTGGGTCATGGAAGCTCAGCGACATTGCACGCGACCACCTCGCTTCCTACTCCTTGAAGCTCTCCTCTGCTTCAGTCTCCAGGCCCCCAATTTCCTGGTCTTCCCTCCCCTGCCCAGCCACTCCCGTGCCAGGTACCTTGCTGGGCCTCCCTTTCCTTCCAGTCTCTGTGCAGAATTTCCTCCAGGTCATTCCTGGCTCCTCCTCTCTGCTCACTCCAACACCTTCCTGGAGATGAGATCATTCATTCTCATGACTTTATATGTTTTATGTTAAACAGGCCCAAATGTATATCTCCAACCCAAACCTGAGCTCCAGACTCGTGTATCTTACTGTGTACCTGCACCTCTACTCAGAAATTGAATTTTTGGGCGGAATTTTGAATTCGGAATTGTCTTCCTGAAGTTAACCTCTGTAGAGTGGCACACACCTCAACCACCCACGTCTGTAAACGCCACTGCCACTACCTGGTCTAAGCCCCGCCTTGTCCTGCCTGGCCCCTGCAATGACAGTCTCCTAAATGGTTTCCCTACTTCCGCCCTCAGCCTCATTTCCCAATCTGTTCTCCAAACAGTTGCTTAAAACCCTTTATTGGGCCTTTTCTTCAGAGGAAGATGCGGTCGCGGGGACTGTAGAGCCGTGGTCCACCTGCTCTCACTCCTGACTCACCGCTGTTGGCTTTTGCCAACGAACAAGTTGGTGAGAAGCTGCGCTGGACCATGGCTTTTAAAGACACCAGAAAACACCCACAGGGCCAGAGGTGGCAATTCACCAAATTCGAGTCTCCCTAACGAGCCACAACATGCAATCCCTGGAGAAGGTGTGTACTGACTTGACCAGAGTCACAAACGAAGGCAATCTCCAAGTGAAAGGACTGGCCCAGCGGCCTCCCGAGCCTTTGAGAACCACTACAGGAAAAGCTCCTTGTGGTGAAGGCTCTTGACACCGGCTTGCTTCCAGAGGAGAATCCACCCGCACCTTGCCCACCTGCACAGTCCTCCCAACTGCCAAGTGGATTATTCTCATCAGTGTGGAGCCAGGAGTTAGGGTCGAAGTCACCACTGCAGATGGTGATATCAACTATCTTAATTCATTGATTAACAGTTTAAAAGCATCCCTTATTGGGCTGAGTGCAGTGGCTCATGCATGTAATTCCAGCACTTTGGGAAGCTGAGGCGGGTAGATCACTTGAAGTCAGGAGTTTAAGACCAGCCTGGCCAACATGGTGAAACCCCGTCTCTACCAAAAAAACAAAAAATTAGCCAGATGTGGTGGCGGGCACCTGTAATCCCAGCTCCTCAGGAGGCTGAGGCAGGAGAACTGCTTGAACCTAGGAGGAGGAGGTTACAGTGAGCCGAGATCGCACAACTGCACTCCAGCCTGGGTGACAGAGCGAAACTCCGTCTCAAAACAAACAAAAACACCCCTTATTGGTTTCTCATGGGTCTGAGAATAAACTCCCACCCCTCCCCTGCCTGCGGGCTTCTCCAGGCATGGCCCTGCCGCATGGTCAACCTCATCTCCTGTCATGCTCCCTGCACCACACTAGGCTCCAGGCAGCCTGAGTATTCCATAGGTGCCCTTCCAGGGCAGGGCCATCATGCCTGCTCTTCCCTCTTTCTGGAATGTTCTTTTGGCATCTCTCCTCACAGTTGCAGTCACTCTCACTTCCTTAGGCAATCAGCCCTTCATGATCACTGTAAAAAGCAGGTCACCCCGCCACTCCCTGTCACAGTACCTGGGGCACTGCCTGTATGACACACACTGCAATGTGATCCTGGATTCCTTATGGACCTGTTCACATGCTCGTTGTCTGTCACTGGGGGCTCTAGTGGGGTCTTTCCTGCTCTTTTGTTGCACCCCTAGCATGCAGCTCATGGCTGCGTTCATGAGCAAGTCTAAGTTGTAATTAAATTTCCTCTCCGTCCACCTCTCTCCACACACCCGTGCTGCATCTCACGCTTATACAGCATTTTGCATCTACAAGTCATTCAACAATAATCATGCAACAAATATTTATTGAGGCCTCATGTCAGGTGCTGCTGAGGATTACAGATCAAAAGATGAAACGAGTCTTCACTCTGCCTCCAGGTTGCTCATCATCCAACTGGGAAAATAGATGCATATGCAGATAAATAGGATATTATGTGGTCACTCGGCAATTGATACATATGCCTGTGAGCACGAAGAAAGAGTGACTGCCCCAGTCTGGGGTGGAGGGTTTGGTGATTTGAGTGAGGGAGGATAAAGAAGAGGGAGGGGGTTAAGGCTCTGGGGTTGCAGCCCAGGTGTGTGGGGCAGACAGAGGGGCCAGTCTCGAAGATCTGGGTTGTAGCCCAGGTGCGTGGGGCAGACAGAGGGGCCAGCCTTGAAGATGCCCCTGCGGGAGGAAGAGGGGCTCAGAGTCAGACTTGCTGAGCGGCAGTGCCTGCAGGACATCCAGGTGGCGGCATGGCAGACACTTGGATAAATGAGCCTGAAGCTCGGGGGAAGTCTTGGGTGGGGCTGTGGAATGAGATCCAGGAGCCAAGGATAGAACCCCGGGGACAAAACCTCTTTAGAGCGTTCTTTTAACTGAAGAATATATTAAGTCAGAGAGAAAAATGTCGTTCAGATGATTCAACAACTTCCCTGTGGTTTCATGTATCAACTTGTAATCAGTAAAGGAAGAGAATACGAAATGCAGCCCCGTAGCCTCTACAGCGCTCCTGAAATTGGAAGGGGAGCCAGCGGGGACCACCTTCCTACATGAGTTGCCTGGCTTTGCTTTTTGGTTCTGTCATATTCCTTTGCTGGGATTGGAGTCCTACACTAAGGAGCTTTATTTAGCCCCCTTATAATCTCCAGCCTCCTACTCCGCAGAAGCAATGACCTTCCTTTCTGTGCAAACACAACCTCAAGATAGGTCTCCTACGCCCTCTTCCTTCCAGATGCTCTCCTACAAGGACCTCCCACAGATACATTTGGTAGCAGTCGAGGTTCACTACCAGGCCCAAACCAACAGCAGGGGAGCAGTGGAGGGGGAAGAACACGGGCTTTGAAAGTAGACAAGGCTGGAATTAGAATTTTGTTTGTGTCACTCACTAGCTCAGTTTCCACATCTGTAAAGTGGAAATAAGCACATGTGTGTCACAGTCTCGTAATGAGTCTCATAAACTTGAGTCTCTTATTAGATCAGATTATGCTTAGTCTCAAACCAATCCCTTCTGCCCCATGTGTGCACTTGCTGTCTCTGACACCTCAATTCTTTTTTATTTACTAAAAGCGGGATTAGGAGCATGATGCACAGCACCACACAAGGCTCTGTGAACGCACGCATTGATCTGAGATATTTGTTGACACCCAAATGTGAAGCTCCCCCATGAAATATCAAAAATAAGCCCCTTAACCTTTTGTTAATCAGAAAAAAACAAGCAGGTCTTAATTAGAGGGTGATGATTTGCTTTATGGACTCAAAAGGCTCAGATAGGGCAGACAACATTTATGCCTTATTGTCAATTTCTAGACCTTTCGATAAAATTTGCAAGAAGCAAGGTGGAGGCATATTTTTGTATTTTCATAGCGCAAAACAATTGAGCTTAAACGTAGTCCATTTTTCCACTTAGCTCCTTTATGCAACTCCATGAATTCTGGCAAATTCTCCAGACAAGATGATCATAAAGGAGAAGAAACCACATTTGTCCTTTTTGTGTGTGTGTGGTGGCAGAACCAGACATGTTAGAGAAACACAGTCCAAACGGGTGAGCATTGTTAGGGAGATGGGATCAAAGGGATGAGATGGCCCATGCATGCCTTGGATGACAGAGAGAGCTGTTTTATGATGGGAAGTTAAAAAGCCCCATAAGATTCCAGGTGCCTGGAAACAGGAGATGACAGAATCCTGCGGGAGGGAGGCCATTGCTGCGGGCGTCTGTGCCTCCACAGATGCTTTAAAGAGGTCGGAGATAAGACCAGAGTTGTATCTGGAGTGCGTTACTTCCCATTTAACCCTACTTCAGGACTGGAGCAGCTGAGTGGGGTCATGTGTCATCCAAATTAAAGGCTGTTGAGCTGGAGCTAGTGGAGAGAGTGCCAAAGGAGGGAGTGCCAAAGGAGAATAGGACCCGTGCTCCCGACAACCCTTCTCCAAGCAGGTCTCCAAGGTTTGCAGAGTGAAGAGCTGCTTCACCTGGGAGGATGTGGGAGCTGGACAACTCCATACATCAAGATTAATAGAACCTCCTTATCCCCAACACAGTATCTTCCAGAAGATAGGAATCTATTTCCCTCTCATGTGAAAGCAACCTGCAGGTGGGCAGCTCAGGTTAATATGGCATGTGGAGAGTTTCAGGGATCCGTGGACTGCGTGGCTTTTATGTCTGCTATTTCTAGGGTGTGGAGCTTGACTTCCTAGTCCAAGAAGGCTGCAGGACCTCCAGCCTTCTCTTCTGGATTCCATGTATTCCAATCATGAGGAGGAGGCGAAGAAGAGGAGGTCAGGAGCCAGCAAAGCTGCCCTTTAAGACAGCTTCATGAAAGCAGCCTCATGTTTTCCACTTTTATCTCAATGGCCAGAACATAGTCACACAGATACACCAAGCTCCAGTGAGAATGGGGAGTGGACTCTCCTCTTCTAGACAGCCAGGCACTGTCAAGGAACTGTCTCCAAGCTGGCTGACCAACAAAGAGAGATCTATTGATGAAACTCCTTAGGCAGTTCTAGGAGTCTCTGACAACTCAGAGCCCTCAGTTTCCATGTACACACATGGAATTATACATAGCAAATATTATGTTTGTTGTTGATGTATGTTAATGAAAGAAAAATACTTAAAATATTGCCAAACAATTACCAAATAGTATTTGAGAGGAAGCTTCTCTTTGTGGAGTTATTCCACTGAATAGATGAGGAAACAAGAGAACAGAGTATTAACATTTGGCAAGCTTTCTTTAAAAATAATGGATCCAGGCATTGAACACAGGTCTGTTAACATAACAAAATGAAAGACAGTCAAGCGTTGTATGCCTCCTTGTGAGACAACACCTCACGTAGATAGATTTCCTGTTTAAAAAATTGAGTTTCATGAACCCCACCGCTGCAGCTTGCAATCCACAAAAAGCACAGAGGACAGAGAAAAATACTACACAACGCCCCATAAGGACATGATTAGCAAAATCAAAACTAGGAAATGGATAAAAGAAACTTTCTTCCACAAATATTGAAAAAAAAAATGGCTGGTAACTCCAGAGATGAAAACAAAAGATAGTACAGCCAGTCAGCAGGTGTGGAGTTGTTCAGCTCCTGGTTCAAACTAACACGTAGAACCTAAAATCAAAGAGACTTGGTTTGACCCTATGTGACTTTTAGAAGACAACCGGAAATTTGAATATTGAGTGGATTTTTTTTTTATGATATTAAGGAATTACTATTTTAGGATAATGGCATCATGGTTATATTAAAGAAAGTGTCCTTATCTGTTAGAGATACATACTGAAATATTTATGAATAAAATATGATTTCTAGGATTTGCTTCAAGATAACAGAGGAGTAGGGAAAGTGGATGGAGGTGTAGATAAAGTCAGATTGGCTGTGAGTTGACAGTCTTAAAGCTGAGTGACTCACTATTCTCTCTCGCTTTCTCTGAAGCTGGGAGTTCATTATACTATGTTTACTTGTGTAAGTTAAAATATTCCATAATAAGCTGCGTGCAGTGGCTCACGTCTGCAATCTCAGCACTTTGGGAAGCCAACACGGGAGGACTGCTTGAGGTCAGGGGTTTGAGACCAGTCTGGGCAACACAGTGAGGCCCTGTCTCTACAAAAATTTTAAAAACTAGCTGGGCACGGTAGTGCACCTGTAGTCCCACCTACTCTGGAGGGTGAGGTGGGAGGATCACCTGATCCTGGTAGGTGGAGGCTACAGTGAGTCTTAATTGTGCCACTACACTCTAGTCAGGGTGACAGAGCAAGGCCCTATCTCAAATAAAATAAAATAAAAATAGAATAATAATACTAATAATTATCCATAATAAATAAAAATAAAATAAATAAAAATAGAACAAAGTAGAATGATTTACAATCCTTTGGGCACATACCTAATAATGGGATTGCTGGGTCAAATGGTATTTCTGGTTCTAGATCCTTGAGGAATCACCACACTGTCTTCCATAATGGTTGAACTAATTTACACTCCCACCAATAGTGTAAAAGCATTCCTATTCCTCCACATCCTCTCCAGCATCTGTTGTTTCCTGACTTTTTAATAATCTCCATTATAACTAGCACAAGATGGTATCTCGTTGTGGTATGCACATGTATGTTTATTGGAGCATTATTTACAATAGCAAAGACTTGGAACCAACCCAAATGCCCATCAATGACAGATTGGATTAAGAAAATGTGACACATATACATCATGGAATACTATGCAGCTATGAAAAAGAATGAGTTCATGTCCTTTGCAGGGACATGGATGAAGCTAGAAACCATCATTCTCAGCAAACTATCACAAGGACAGAAAACCAAACACCGCATGTTCTCACTCATAAGTGGGAGCTGAACAATGAAAACACACGGACATAGGGAGGGAAACATCACACAGGTGGGCCTGTCAGAGGGTGGGGGCAAGGGGAGGGAGAGCATTAGGACGAATACCAGATACAGGCAGGGCTTAAAACCTAGACGACAGGTTGATGGGTGCAGCAAATCACCATAGCACATGTATACCTACGTAACAAACCTGCACGTTCTGCACATGTATCCCAGAACTTACAGTAAATGAAAAATTAACTCAAGAATTAAAAACATAAAACAAAGTGCAAGACAAAAACTATGAGTTCTTCCGAATGGAAAGCGCTAAGCCAACCTTCTCAGGTATTAGGTGAGGCTCAAGTCAAACATGTAGCCACCTTAGCTAGTCCCTGATGGACATCCACAGGCCGCCGCTGTGGACTTGAGAGGTCAAGCTGAAGACTCGTGGTTGCTGCCGCTGCTCAAGGAGAGAAGAGCCTGGGTCCAGCCAGGTGCATTGGCAAGTCTTTCTTCCACATTCACAGGAAAAACTGGGCAAGATAAGATGTTCCAAATACAAGCCCTGAGAAGTGATTGAGTTATAGAGATAATCTGAGATAAATGATCTCACTCATACTGGGAGAGTAGCAGGGAAGGAGGCAGGAGCCACATACAAAAGAGACTATAGTTTCTTCTAACAGGCAGTTAACAGATAATGTCTAAAATTAGCACTATATCATGATGTAGTGCTGAAAACACCTTTTTAAAATGGAAATGGACCAGAGATAGCTGCAATAATCCAGCATGCTTTCTCCTGGGAAAGCAAGCAGGAAGTCGTGGGGCACTAGGAGAGCAGAGAAGGGATGCCTCTCAAATTATAAGCCCTGGATACTCTTAATTATGTGTATATTTTACACAAATTCAAACTTTGTTTAAGATGGATGGTTAAAAAAAACTGCAATAGCAATAACAACAAAAACCAGAATGTGGCCCAATCTGTAATCAGGGGAAAAGTCCTATGCTGAACATCCTCTTATTATTACTAAAGTGGCTAAAAACAAATGAATTAAATATTTAACTGAAGAAGCTAAGAAAAAATAAGAAATTAATGGGTAAAACAGGTGAATGGAAAATAAATGAGTTGTATAGAAAAAAATTAACGAGTTAAAAACAGAATTGATAAAGAACCACAGCTTTGAATAGACTAAGAGAGATAAATCTCTTGGCAAACTTGAGTGAGAACAAAAGCGAGAACGAGAGAGAGAGAAACTAAATTTTTCATTATAGAAATAAGGCAAAATACTTGGTGATATGGCAGAGATTTATAAAACTTAGAGAATGCCATGTATACCTTCACACCAATAGATACTTATTATCTGGATGAAAGGAGCTATTACCAGAATTAAATAAAGAAGTAGAAAATCTGGATAATAATTATTTAAAAATGAGAAGGACGTCAAAAATTTACCATCCGACCCTGTAGGAACAGGTAAATGCTCTGTGATTTAAACTATCCTGAAGCCTAGATAAAAACACAAAAAATTTTCTAGTATATTCTATAAGACTGATAAAATTCTGACACCAAAATCTAATAAACAGTATTATATACATATTTAAAACATACAACTATAAATCTGAATATTCTTAGAAATGTATCTAACAAGAGAAGAAAACCTTCCCTCAAAAATGAATTTGTTTACCATTAAGAGTTTTTTTTTTTAATTGTTGAACTTCCCAGAAGCTTTAATATATTAAGATAGAGTTTTAAAACTTGTGTGTGCATAAGAATCTCTGGTAACTTGTTAAAATGCAAGTTTCCAGACTCAAATCACAGATTTTTATTGAATAAAGCCAGAAAATCTGAATTTAGCAGATATCCAGGTAATTTGGATTCAGGTGGTAAAAATACTGCACTAACAAGCATTGTAAATCTCCAAGAGGGGCATTCATTATACAGATGCTTCCCAGAGTGGTTTAATAGAATTGCCTTTGTCAGAGATCCAATTAAACTTCCAGAATTATGGTTCTTGATAAACAGGTTAATAAATACCAATTGAGTTTAATCACTTTTGCAAATAAGAATAAAAAACTCAAAATTTACTATCAACAAACTGAATCCATCCGTGTATTAAAGAATAATATACCATGACTAAACTATTTTATCCCAGTAATAAAAGGATGAAATAACATCGGAAGAGTTATTTAAAAATCAATTAGTATGTGCATTAGTTATCTACCATTGCATAACAAATCACCTCAAACCTTAGCAGCTTGTTAAGCTGTTAAGAGATGTATTTTATCACAGTTTCCATTATGTACCCAGAGCACCTTAGGTGGCTGTAGCTTAGAGTGTCTTTCAAGAAGTTGCAGTCAAGATGTTGATGGGGCTGTGGTCATCTGAAGGCTTAAATGGGGCAGAAGACTGGCTTCCAAGATGGCACCCCTGGAAGGCACCCATGGTGGTTGGCTGGAGGCCTCAGTTCCTGGCCACGTGGACTTTCTAGGACTCTTTGAGGATCCTCACGACATGGCAGCTGATTCCCCCATAGCAGGTAATTCGAGGTATTTTATGGCCCAGCTCTGGAATTCATGCTCTGTTATTCCACATCATCTACTGATTACACAGGTCAGCCCTACACGATGAGGGAGACAGCTTCCTGGTGTGTGAATGCCAGGATTCGAGAATTGTTGGGCATTTTATTGAAGGCTAACTACCACAATAGGCTACAGGCTAAAAACTATGATTCAATGGTTAAATGGGAAAAATTCTCAGGAAACTTGATAATTATTACTGTTTTCTCTTGGCTATTGATGGAAGTTCTAATATAGTAAAAGAGATATAACAATAACTAGTAAACATTAGATAAATTGGTGAAACATGAAAGGCAGTTACAATTAAAGATAGCAACAAGTGATATCTGCTGATACCAGGGTTATTCAACATTGTTCTGGGCTTGCTAGTTAATTCAATAAGGTAAGGAAGGAAGTAATAGTTTAAAACAGTGAAAAGAAGCAATAAAATTCTTACCCATGTATTCTGTCTCTCTCTGAATGAAATTATAAGTCTATACTGAAAAGGATAAAAGAAAACTCAGTAGCATGAAGTTGTAAATTAAGAAATTTAGGGTATATCCAATCAATATTTAAATGAAGCACTTATTAACATGTCATATTTATTAAAGGTTACTTGAAGAGACAAATGCAAGAGAATAGTTAAAAATATGTTCAAATAGGAAATATTATAAGGAAGACATATTTTAGCAGATATCAAAACACCCAAACAATAAATATATTGAGAGAAATCCACACAGGTCACTCAACAGCACGAGAGAGTCTGCAATCAGACCTCTGTCTAGACCTCTTACTTTTGGAAGTGATTCTGTACCTAACCCTAGATTTACAGCTTTCTATGCCTAAGGATGTATGTGCAGAGTAGTTTGCAATAACAAAAATCAAAACAACCTTGGTGTTTACTGAATGAAATTGAAATATGGATCTATTAAAAAGAATGTAGTTGATTTGGCATATTCTGCCCTGGAAAAACAGTCACAGTATATTGTTAACTTTTCTTTTAAAGCAAATTGCAGAAAAATATGCATATTATGTTGCCTTTTATTTAAATAAACAAAGGAAAATTCTGCAGGGATATAAAGAAATGTGTTAGTATGGGAAGAAATCTTTCCCTTTCCACCCCATATAATTTGTCAAAAAATGTGTAAACTTTGTTTTATTTCTCTGAACTCTGAAAATTGTTTCAAGATAAGTTTCAAATATGAATTTTGTTTGGTCTTTTATTTAGAACCTGGTTCCCTTACTGACTTGGGGGCTGTGTTAGTCTGTTCTCACACTGCTCATAAAGACACCCCTGAGACTGGGTAATTTATAAAGAAAAAACGTTGAATGGACTCACGGTTCCACATGGCTGGGGAGGCCTCACAACCATGGCAGAAGGCGAATGAGGAGCAAAGTCACATCTTACATGGCGGCAGGCAAGAGAGCTTGTGCAGGGGAACTCCCATAGAACCATCAGATCTGAGACTTGCTACCACGAGAACACTATGGGGGAAACCACCTCCACGATTCGCTTATCTCCACCTGGTCCCGCCCTTGACACGTGGGGATTGTTACAATTCAAAGCGAGATTTGGGTGGGAACACAGCCAAACCATATCAGGGGCCCTCTGTGACTTCTTCCTTAGTTTTCTTTTTGGGAACGAGGAATCCCAAGGTGTTCCTTCTCCTAGCACAGGAGGTGAGAGCAAAATGGAGACAAAGATCTCATCTCACGAGGAAGGTCCATGCAAATGTTTGAACAGATGTGCTTCTTGCAAGAGACCTTTAATAGTTCCTGATGAAATGTATCAGATATGTGGGTTCCCCTCCCTGGGCCTCAGTTCCCTCATCTGTTCAATGGAGAGGCCTTAAAAGACTTCCAAAGTAACTTCTGTATCCATCCGGCTCTCTCTATTGCAAGTGAAAGAAAGCACAATTCAAGCTGGTGTAAGGCAGCATGGGTAAGTTGTCGATTACCAATGCACATAACCAATCAATCACACACTCACATGCACACCTTCTCTCTCCCTGCCTTCTTCTCTCTATTACGCCCTTCTCTCATGGTGACCAGATGGCTTCCAGAAGTTCCTAACTTGCTCTTAGCCTCAGAGGTACGTAGGTAAATCTTTCTCCCTAGTCATTCTAAGAAAACTTCTGGACTGAACCTCACTGGGACAAACTGGGTCCTTGCGCATCTCCAAACCAGTCACAGTGCATAGGGGACAGAATATGCTGCTCAGCTTGGGCCCTTTTCTTTGCTACAGATTGGGAGGATGTACTGATTTCCTGTCCTGCAGCACTGTATGTGATAACGTGAGTAACAGCATCATCCAAAACAAAACAAAGACTACATAAAAATTAAAATCTTTTATGCATCATCAAAGGTGCTTGCCAAAACAGTGAAAAGATAACTCACAAAATGGGAGAAAATATTTGAAAGTTGTATGTCTGATAAAGGATCAATATCCAGAATATATAAAGAGCTCTTAGAATTAAACAACAACAACAAACCTTCCACGATCCAGGGACAGATCCATGAGGGAATATAGCACCCACCCAACTCAACACTCCTAGGGATAACTCTAGCTCCAGAATGCTCTGCGGGGTGGGTCGTGGCTGTCCTGGGTCCCGTCGGGGAGGCTGACTTCTCCCTCTGCCTGCTCCCTGGACTGCCTGTCCTCTCTGCAGAGGTTCACCACAGGGATCCTCCTCACAGAAGTCAGGCCACACTCTACCTCCATGTCACCGTCTGCCTCCAGGGAAGCCACATGGCAGCACTTTAAGTTTGCAGATGTTTAAGACTTTCAGAGGCCAGATGGTGCCCTTTGAGCTTTAAAAACAAGGACTTCTTGAATCTGGCTTTACGGAAGGGACTTCCTCTGGGGAATACATTCAAGATGACATCACAGAAATGTCCCTGCCCACTTTGCGTTGCTGCTGACCTCCCGGCCCAGGACGCGCCCCAGCCTGGCCTGACAGTGCACACACCTTTGCAAACAGCTTCCTGGCCTCACCCTGACTCTGCAGTTGATGACAGGCTGGGCGTGGGTGGCTGACAGACCAACTTGTCCTGCATGGCAGCCATGTGTGGGCCTGGGTCTGGGATATCGGGAGAACCACAGCCTCTTCAAGCTCAGCAAGATCAAAGAGATCTCAGAATGTTTTCATCAGAAGCTCCTTCTGGTTTCAAGCTCATCTCTTATGGCTGTAACCCAAAGACAAGGTTCAGCCCCTGTTGTCAGCGGCCCGTCCCCTTCTCAGGATGTGGCCACTGGACTAGACATGGCTCTGAGTGTTCTGGTCACAGTAATTGGTCTAAGGATGGTTGTGGGACTAGATTAGAACCAGTCAGCTGCCATGAGGCTTTTTCTGGGATGTCTGGGAAAAGGGTCCTGTCTTTCCTGCTTGGCTGGAGGCTTCAGGCTGTCAGGGCAGGAGCTTCGGGTATCTTGAGTCTTCCTGGAACCCAAGAGAGCATCAGCGCTGGGGAGCAGAGCTGAGAAATGGGACACCCTCATTGTGGCAGCCTTCCGGGAGGGCTGGCCTGGGCTGGCCCCCAAGATAGCTCTGATGCTGCCCTGCCTGCTGACCCAAACGAATTTCTTCCCTCCCACCCTCTATAAACTTAGGTGATACAATGGCCATGGCTGCTGGAAGAGGCCCTAGGGAATGCACTCCCCTCCTCGCTGATTTCACCAGAGCTGAGCTGGCTGTTTCTGGTAGTGGGGAGGCTTCCACACCGAGCTTTGATCTGTCCAGAATTGATTTCTTCCTCGTAAATATCTGAATTTGTCAGTAACCCCGGTCGCTACAGCCTACACAGATGAACAGCCTGCCATGGCAGGAACACTATCACACACACCTGTCCCGTCCTGGCCCTCAGTAGAAGTTCAGACGAGGTCCGTTGATGAACTTTCTCCACTTTTCATTCTACAGACAAGGAAATCCGCTCCTACCGGGTTGCCGAGTTTACTGGGGGTCAGGAATAGTTATGAAATAGATGTTGTGGCATTTCACGAGCGGCCTCTGGCTGGCTGTTAGCATCCAGAGGCCTCACTGCCCAGAGACCCTGATTTAATTGGTCTGGGGTGGGGCTCAAGCATAACTATTGCATCAGTTTCCTACCCAGCCTGTAACAAGTCACCACAGATTGAGTCACTTATAACAACACTGGGCTGGACCCAGTGGCTCACACCTGGAATCCCAGCACTTTGGGAGGCTGAGGCGGGTTGATCACCTGAGGTCGGGAGCTGGAGACCAGCCTAGCCGACACAGTGAAACCCCATCTCTACTAAAAATACAAAAATTTGCCGAGTGTGTGGTGCACACCTGTGATCCCAGCTACTCAGGAGGCTGAGGCAGGAGAATCGCTTGAACCCGGGAGGCGGACATTGCAGTGAGCCGAGATTGCGCCACTGCACTCCAGGCTGGGTGACAAGATTGAAACTCCATCTTAAAAAAAAACAACAACAACAAAAAAGAAAAAAAAAAACCACAAAAATGAAAACAACAAAACCCCGCAGATTGATTATCTCGCAGCTCTGAAGGTTGGATGCCCAAAACAGGTCTTACTGGGCTAAACTCAAAGTTTCAGCAGTCTGCATTCCTTCCTGGAGGAAAATCTGTTCCTCAGTTTGTTCAGCTTCTAGAGGTTTCCATAATTCCTTGGGTTGGGGCCCCTTCTTCCGTCTCAAGGCCAGCAAAGCCTAGTGGGTCCTCACATCACATCCTTCTGACATTTCTTCCCTAACCACCCTCCACCTTGCCTTCTTTCCCATTTAAAGACCCCGTGATGACATCGGGTCCACTTGGATAATCCCGGATCCTCTTCTTACTTTACGTCAGCCGATCCGACGCCTTTGCCTGTGACCTAACAGCCTTCGGTTCTGTGGATCAGGACCTGGATGCCTGCGGGGGTCATTATTTCATTATTCTCCCCAGTACATATGTATCTTTAAGCTCTCAAGTGGTGCCAGCGTGCAACAGAATAGAAGCTGCATCACAGACAAATGTTAACGTGTCTGTACTAAACTGGTTGCTTTCTCTTTCTGGTAGAATTCATTAAGCTGTTACGGTTTGCAGAAGGATTATAGATTTGGGAACTATTTCAATGATAAGGTGAGGAGTAAAAGCCATAATGCGAAAAAACACATTTTGTAAAGAAAAACAAGGAATCAGAAATGGCTGTGGAATGCTCCCTTGCCTGCCCGTTTTTTCACTTGGAGAGTTTGGGACATGAAGGTGCCCTCACGGTTGGTCCCCTAAGCCAGGCTCTTGGATTCATGGATGGAGAACTGTGGCCTCAGGAGATGAGGTCATTCCCCCGGCTTCCACACGGGGCCATTTGTCCTGACTCCCAGTCTAGCGACAACAGGAGTTAGCTTTCCCTTGGCTTCCACTGCCAATTCCGGACCAGCGCTCTTCCGCCCTTGTGTGAAATTTCATACTCCTTTGATGTTTGATTTTATCTTAGGGCGGAAAGTGTGCCTGGGGCTCTGCCAAAGGGATGATGGGCTGGAGCTGTTTCTGGGTGAGGATGGCCCAGGAATTAGGGAAGGTCAGAAACACCACATCCATTGGAGTGGGCAGAGGGCAAGGACTGGAGTGGACGCCAGGGCATCAAAGAGCTCCCAGGCTCAGGAGGCCCAGAGGTTACGGAGGGGATGGGACAGAAGTGCTGGGAGGGCCAAACCCATCAACAGGGAGGCCCTGTGAGGTTGCTCCGCCCTCCTGCCCTGCAGCCCCCCGGGTTTGCTCCGGCCCGTGCTCCTCTCCTCACCCCTGCCATTGACCAGCCTCTTGTCCACCCCTCTGTCTCCATGCATAACTCAGGAGCTGGCTCAGTCTTCCTCTCTGTACTGGGCTAAACAGCGTGCCCCCAAACTAGGTCCCGCTGTAACCTCAGAACACGATCTTATTTGGAAACAATCTTTGCAAACATGTTAAAGTAAGCTGAATTCATGCTGGATTAGGATCTGCCCTAAATCCAAATGACTGGAGTCTTTATGAGAGGCAAGGACACAGAGAGACACACAGACGAGGTCACGCGGCAATGAAGAAAGAGCTTGGAGTGATGCCTGTGTGAGCCACAGAACCTCGAGGATTGCTAGGGACCCCAGAAGCCAGGCCCACTGGGAGGAGCCAACCCTGCCACACTGGTTTCAGACGTCCAGCTTCCAGAAGGCTGCGAGAACCAATTCCTGTTGTTCTAAGCCACCCAGTTTGTGGTGTTTTGTTACAGCACCCCCAGGGCACTGCTGAAGTCTCCATTCCATCTCCTGCCATGGTTCCAGGAGGTTTAAACATCCATATGGACTCCCTGCCAACACACAGCTCAGAACTTGACCACCTCTCACTCCACTGGTCGACATCTTACCTCGCTCCAGTCACCCACACCTGGGACACTTGCTGGGTCTTGGCACCACCTGGAATAATTCCACCTCGGAAACTTGTCAGCCCAACTCCCTCTCCTGTCCTTTTGGCCTTTCATAATGTTATTCTGGGTATAAATTATCTCCAACCTCAAGGCGAAAGATTGGAATGATGGCCCAAATCCTCTCCTATGTCATTGGTTCCAAAACAGATCTTTTTAATACATCTTAACGTTTCTGATATCAGGATGTGCCTGGCAACAGATCACATCCAGCAGCAATAGTGACATATTGGCCTTCCCTAAGACGTCGACAGATCAAGTATGCAGCAGCTTCAACAGTACAGAAGGGCTGTCAAGATGATGGTGGGGAACTCTTCCAAAGAAGGCAGCCTTCCCTGTCACTCATAAGCACATGTAGTTCCCAGGTGGATGGAAAACCTGAACATAGATGATTTAGTCTCAGAGTATTTCGGAGGCGTCAAACTCTGAATGTGAAGACGTTTGCAAAATCTTAACCAATTAATTTTGTGCCTTTTCTGCATGCATGGAGAGATGTAGCGTATGAATCTCTATGTCTAAGTGTGGAAGGGCACTTTTAATATGCATGTAATATGCATAAAGGGCAAAATATAAGTGACACAACAGTAACCCACCATAACATAAGTGTTAACATAATTTCTTGGAAGAATACAAAATAACGACTGCATTTACAAGTGATGTCGTGGATGAAGTGAAATCTGGTATTCTCTCAGCAGCATCCCTGAGCCCTTGCACAGCTTCTGCCAGCCAGACTCACCCAGAAAATCCCAAACTCTGGATGAGCGGATGCTGAGGGAGGAGGCTTCTCAACTTCATGTGTGCTCATCTCTGTCTGGTCTCATCCACCTCACACCCTTCCTTGGCGTCTCCAGGGGCTGGCAGCTCCCTGCACACACTCCGTGGTTACTTTGCTTTGCTACTGTCGCTTGGTCTGCCTAGAATGAATTCTCATTTTCTCACCTCCTGCTCTGACCCCCTTCACAATGAGAGGGAGATGGCAACTCCTGCCTCATGCTGGCTTGGCCAAAAACCCTGGAGTTGTTCCTGACATCTGTCTTGCCTTTAATTCCATCTCCTACTGGCTGGTCAATCTTATCAGCTCTGTCTTCGAAATATGGTCCCTATCCTATTACTTCCCACTCACACCATTGCTTGCACCTCTGACTCATCTACCATTTTCCACACCTGGTTGGGGCAGCCACCGCCTGGCTGGTGTCTCTCCTGCCACCACGGCTCCCCTTCAGTTTCATTCCCCATCATAGCCAGAGAGAGGCTATGAAAACATTAGTCAAGTCCCACCCATCTTCTGCTCGTAAAACCTCGGTAGCTCCCGTCTCACTCAAAGGAATCTCAGAGAGCCTTCAGTGGCCAAGAAGCCTTAGCATGGAGTGTTCCCTGTCCCCATCAGGACCTCATCTCCATCCTCTCCCTCACATTTGTCCTCCTCTGGCCACTCTGTGCTTGCTTATATTGAGCTTCCCAGGGAGTCCCTGCCTCAGGACCTTTGCACATCTGGTCTTTGTCTGGAAAACCCTTCCCTGATGTGCCATGACTCATGTCATCACATCCTTTAGAGTTTTACTCCAATCCCACCTTCTCCATGACGCCTTCTCTTGCAATCCTATGTAAAATTGCAATAACTCAACCATAGTTTTCCTATTCTCTCTCCTTGTAGTTTTCGCACTTATCACGAACATGTCCTATATGTTAAAAGCACAAACTGTGCTTTTCCTGAAAGCCAGAAGCTGTCTGCTTGTCCCTGGGGTGATCTGAATGCAGGTACATTACCCGAGAGCAGCAGCTCCCAGAGTGTGGCTCACGGACCTGCGGCACCAGCATCATCTGGGCTCTTGTGATGACAGGCGCACGTTTCCGAGTCCCTCCCAGACCTCCCGACTCGGGCGCTTGGGGCTAGGGCTGGCATCCTGTGTTCTAGCCAGCACCCCTGGGATGTTCTGATGCTCAAGCTTGGGAACCACTGTGTCAAAGCAAGCCCATGTTACATCCCACCCTGTTTATTGCTACCACCCCTCCCCCAAGAACACAAGCTCATGACAGCAGGTTGTGTTCAGTCGTTTATCCCCGGGGCTAGGCCTGTGCCTGGCAGGGAGGGACGCTCAGTAGCTTTCTGGATGGGATGCACGTCAGTGGGCTGAATTTCCTCTTAGGCCTGCATACTCCTTTCCGTCCTCTGCCTCTTCACTCCAGCACCATCTCCACTCAGCAGCCCATCCCACCCTCCCAGGCCTGGGTTAGGAATTTCTCTCTGATGTCTTCATAAGACCTCATTCGTATTTCCAGCAGTCACAAAACTTGTTCTTTTGTAATGATCTGCTTCCATGACGGAAAGTAAGGAAACCACTCCCAGGGCTGCCTGGCCGCAGCAGCCCTCGCTAGGAGGAGGTTCTTATCATCATGACCAAGGGCCCGCCTCTCTGCTCCCCACAGAGGAAGCCACTGGGCAGCTGTGCTCAGCAGAGGGCTCTGCACGCAGAGGGGCCTTTACATCCCTATGACACGATGGGACAGTTGGTTACCTGACGTTCCTCTAACTCCGATCACTGACTGAGCACCATGCACCTCGGAAGGTGTCTCTCCCACCATGTCTGTGCTTCATAGAGAATTAACACACAACAAACATCTGCTGAACGGAATTAAGTGCCTGAGAGTTTTCTGAGTCTGTGGCTACCGGCGCCCTCTTCCCAAAAGTCTGTTTAATACCATTGAACACATAGCCCTCCTAGAAGTTTCTCCCCACACCTGAGCTGGCCAAAAGTTCTCCATCCTCTTCGTGGCTTTGAAAATCCCTTTGGGATTATGAGTGAATACTTCAAGAGTGTATTATAAATTCAGACACGTCTACTGGGCTTTCAAGTGTCGCAGCGGGAACCTCTTACCGAGGCAACCTGGGGGTAAAAGGCTTTCCACCTTCCTAAAGTGGCTCCACCTACAGCATTTTCCTAGCCTGAAGTTAAAGAGGAGGAGGAGGAGGAAGAGAGGAGGAGCCTCTTACCACCCCTTGTCTCTCACGAGGCAGCTGTTGGATTGCTGCACTGTCAAGTAATTTAACACAGTCACCTGCCCGTCTCCTCTGTGGGATCAGCCTCAGGTTTCACTGTCACCACGACTTTGCCCAAAACACAGTGAGCTACAGACTTAATTAAATGCATATAGACAGAGAGTGGAGCGATGGCTTCAGGGACGGAATGGGAGGTGGGGATGAGGGGTTGGTGTGCACTGGGCACAGAGCTTTAGCTGTGCAAGCAGAAAGCTTGCGGGGCAGCACAGTGGTGATGGCTGCACAGCCACATGCATGCACTGGACATGACTGAGCCATAGACTCACAATGGGTAAGGTGGTAAAGTTTGTGTAACTGCGTTTTGGATATTTTGCCACAATTTTTTGAAAACCTTAATTTTGTGGATGTTTTGTATACAAGCAAGAGATACAAAACCCAAATTGTGTTTTCCTGAAAGCCAGAAGCTGCCTGCCCATCCCCGGGTCGATCTGAAACACAGGCACATCACGTGTGGCCAGTAGCTCCCAGAGTATGGCTCTGGACCTGCAGCACCAACATCGTCTGGGCTGTTGTGACAGGTACACGTTTCTGGGTCCCTTCCAGACCTCCTAACTCGGGCACTCCAGGCTGGGGCTGGCATCCTCTGTTCTAGCCAGCACCGCTGGGATGTTCTGATGCTCAGGCTTGGGAACCACTGCCTCAAAGCAAGCCCAAGGCACTCCCACGGCATCCCAGCAGTTCCTGCATCTCATGCTCTGCAGGGAGGAGGGGTGTAGAGAGCAGGGAACACACTTGGAAGCAAAAGAATCTGAAATGGTGCATGAGACCCCCAGCATCTTCCTTCCTGCACCGGGCCAGGGCCCGGCTTACCTGTGTCAAGCTGTCCTGTGATTCCCCCGGCACCTGCTCGAGTTCCAGGTCTCTCCTGAAAACGAACACGCCTTTCTCCTTCCAGGCCTTTCTGCGTCTGAGGTTTGCCCAGCACAGGCCTAGGTGCCTCAGGTCTGAAATTATATAAGCGGTGACAGAAGCGTTTTAATGTTGGGACTGGCTCCCTGTCGATGCATATTAAATATATATATAATTTTAAATATGCATATATTATATATGCA
>NW_012112586.1:3204569-3207016 GCF_000951035.1 Colobus angolensis palliatus
AGATAGGAACAACCCCACCTCAAAGTTATCTTGAGTGACTCTGCCTCTGCCTCTTGTTATGGCATCGCTGGGTTGTGTGTCAAGCTCTGGACAGCCCTGAGCCCTCTGCGGCTGGGATCTCCCGCCAGGGCAGCTGGGAAGGCCCCTCACAGGGGCTCTTTTACATCAGAAATCACACAGATCACTACAGGCCTAATTGCTTTCAGATACATTAGTCTTCACCATGCACACGCACACACTCTCACATTCACATACACAAACATGCTCTCACACACTTTTACACACATTCAGTCACATACACACACGCACCGTTCACAGAAACACATGCCCACTCTCACACCCACACCCACTCACATAGACACAGGCACGCATATTTATACTCACATACACAAAAGCATGCCCATTCATATGCACGCACACCTGCATACACACTCATATACACCCACACACCCCCCCCACTTCCCACTCTCTCGCACACACAGATGCACACACATTCATACTGGTATACAAAACACACACACACCTTCGTACACACAAACACATGCATACTCATATACACTCACATTCATATATGCAAGTACATGCCTATACACCCTCACTCTCACAGAGGCCCATACGCACATACACAAACAGGCACACATGTTCATATCACACACACGGACACAGGTGCACACATTTGTATCACACGCAAATACACACACACAGTTGCACTAGTTGTCGGCATTTAAACACTAGGAGGCACAGCCCTGCAGGGAGAGGTGAGCAGGAATCCTGGGTGCCACGCGTGAGGAAGGGTACAGCGGGATCTGCAGATGGGGGCGACCCCCGCTCCGGGTTCCTCCCCACATTCTGCATCCCAGGCATCCTCCATCTTCCCCACTCTCACCCAGAGTCTGGATGCCAAGTTTGAGAACTTGGAAGCTGCAGCCACGCCTGGCTGGCCCTCCCACATGACCACAGGCTCTTCTTACTCCCCCCATAAAGAAACTACAGATCTTTGTTATTTGGTCATCTTACAAAGTTACCTATTAAATCGTTGCAAAATTAATTTTTATATATGCATAGAGTTTTTGAAAGCATAATCCTGTCAGTTCACTTGTATATGCATTAGTGTGTCTTGACCGAAGAAGTCTTTTTGAAACACACCACACTACCATTGTCGTGTTCAGAAAAGCATCAGTGATTCAGCAATGTCCTATAAGACCCAGACTGTGTTTGATTTTCCTCAGTGGCCTCAGAATTTTTTTTTTGTACAATATGATTCCTACTTTCCCCTCATTTATAAGCTGTTTATTTCTGTATTACAAAAGTGATAGATAAAAGAAAATACAGAGATTAAGATGCAAAGCCACATCCCTCAGTCCCACGTCGATTGATCTTCACTCTCTGTCCAGGAAGATAACCATTCACAAGACTTCCAGGTGTGGCCTTTCATTCTGGAAAATACTCAGAATATTCTGAGTATTTGTACAAGTCAATGAGCATATGGTTCTTTTTGCACAAACACAATCCTGTTTATCTACATTCTGCTTCTTGCTCCTTGCCCCTTACTGTGTGTGCTGGAGACCTTTCCACCGGTGAGCGCACAGCCCCTCACTGTTCCTTTTAATGGCTTCACCCTGATACAAAGCAGCATGCGAACCACTTGTGAAAGTCTGCTTTCTTTCCAATTCTTCGCTATGACAAAAACCAATGCAGTCAGCCGGTTTGTCCTCTCATCTTGGTGCAGATCTGCAACCACATGTACAGGACTGGACGCAGAGACCCCTGCTGTGTGGACTGCAGCTCTGACAAAGAACTCCCAGTGCAACAAGGAAGGTGTCTGCCACAGAGCACAGGTGATGGTCCTTCCCATGACAGGCTAATCCATCCTAGCAGTCTTCTCACCACATCAGCACCTGCCAAGGCCATGTTTGCAAGAGTTTCCACACCTCTAGTACTAGCCTGAATTAATCATTTATTTATGATATTTAATAAAACACACATCAAAAGCATCGCCTTCTCATTGATGATGATTATTTTTTAATCATAACACGAGGTGGGGAGGCTTCTTTATCTGTCTAAAGTAGCTCATTGATTGAAAAAGTTTGAGGCCGGGTGCAATGGCCCATATCTGTAATCCCAACACTTTGGGAGGCCAAGGCAGGAGGATCACTGGACCCCAGGAGTTTTAGACTGGTCAGGACAACATGGCAAAATCCCATCTCCACAGAAAATATAAAAATTAGCCAGGCATGCTGGTACGTGCCTATAGTCCCAGCTCCTCAGGAGGCTAAGGTGGGAGGATTGGTTGAACCTGGGAAGTTGAAGCTGCAGTGAGCCGTGGTCACGCCACTGCATTCCAGCCTGGGCGACAGAGCAAAGCCCTGTCTCAAAACACAGAAAGAAAAAGTTTGAGAAATAACTAATAGGAAGGATCTGGATGCCTAATAACCATCTTACAGTTG
>NW_012112586.1:3208521-3225288 GCF_000951035.1 Colobus angolensis palliatus
GCTGGATGCTAATAGAAAATCCTTCCCAATGCTCTCTTCTGGCTACGAGTGCACTTGCAAGAAGGAAGTGGGTCAGGACGAAGCTGCTGCCTCCCACGGATTCACTGTGACAAAAATAGCCCTCAGGATCCCGTTGCATTGTGTGCACCTCACCGTTCTTCCCCATTGGACCCTGGGAGCCATGGCCCCCAGAAAGCTCCTACATGTGAGACGCTGGTCAGTCCACACAATACATCAAAATGGGAGTCACCTCAACCCCCGAGGATTTCAAATGGGACTCTCTAGGGTCTGGAGGGGATATTTTTTGTCTTGTATTGTTTGGGGTTTTGCTTGGTTTGGCTTTTTTAACAGCATGCTGTGTTGGTTTACAAGTTGACTGCACCAGAATCGACATTTCAGCTATAGCAGGTCAAAGTTCCCAGAGACGAAATAAGGAGACCGAAACGAATCCAAACAAAGCAGACCAAATAGGAATCCTTTGTCCATTGAAAAAACTTCTAGAAGATGCTTATTGAACAGCCAGATTTATTTAGCAACTCCTGAGAAAGTCATCTAAGGAGGAATACTGCCAAGGAAATTAGCTGTCTCTCCAAAGACCGAGCGTCCATATGCTTTCACCCTTGCCTGCTCCAGGGCTAGTTGCCATGGACTCTGGGTGAAAAGGATGAAGATAGGCCAGGCATGGTGGCTCACACCTATAATCCCAGTGCTTTGGGAGGCCAAGGTGGGTGGATCGCCTGAGGTCAGGAGCTCGAGACCAGCCTGGCCAACATGGTGAAACCCCGTCTCTACTGAAAATACACACATTAGCTGGGTTTGGTGGCAGGTGCCTGTAACCCCAGCTACTCGGGAGGCTGAGGCAGGAGAATAGCTTGAACTCGGAAGGCGGAGGTTGCAGTGAGCCGAAATTGCACCACTGCACTCCAGCCTGGGTGACAAAGTGAGACTCAGTCTCAAACAAACCAACAAACAAACAAAAGACAAAGCTTGTGGAATGACTAAGATGCAGAAGGTCCCAAGATGTGCCAGAGACTTTCCCAGAATTGGTCATTCCCTTCTTTACGGAAATAGAACCTCCTGGGTGTAAGAGAAGCACCTGGCTAGTGCCTGCAGCCGCAATCTCCCTTGCAGCCTGCTGCAGAGACACAGAGGAAGGCGAGCAGCTCCCTGGAGTCCTCCTTTAAGGAGGAGCTGGTCTGCCCTGCACCCTCTATTTCCCTTCCCCCTTCCTGCAGGTGTAATGCCCATGGGTGCTGGTGAACAGCTACCACAGGAGGGCGAGAGCGGCACGCTAGGGAATGGAGGGGCAACAACACGGCGGGAACCTGGTTCCCTAGATAGCCTCGTAGAGCAGAAGCACGTGCCAACCCTGGCCCATGCACCTCCGGACGTTACAGGTGTGGGGAAAACAATCAAGTCAGATGTTTCTGTCCTTGTCCTGTGGTGTCTTTCAGCAGCTTTGCCTGTATCCTCACTGAAATACAGGAAAAAGTGAGAACAGCCCTGGATCCCGCTGCTGACTCCCAGGAGAGTGGAAAGAGCTGTGGGCCTGTCTGTGCTGGCTGGCCGCATGTGACTTGGGGTCTCCGCCAAATCTCGCTTCATTTCTGAGCCATCAGCACGCGTGTGACACCCCCACCCAGGCCCAGCTGCGTTGCCACGATGCCTCAGCCCCTCATGTTTATGAAAATCTGTCAGATCGTTGGCTGCTCCTACAGTGACACCAATATTATGTCAAAATAATTCTGAAAAAATTTTAAATATAAAAATTAAAAGAGGTTCTCAAAGGGTGAGCTGGGGACCCCTGGAGGTCCCCAATACCATTTTGTGGGATGTTAGACGTGTTTTCACTCTCCTTCTTCCAGGAGTGCAGGAGAGTTTTCCAGAGCCCACGTGACCTGAGATAACACCACAGACGCAGAGATGAAATCCAGTTGTCTCTGATGACGCCAGACATGAAGGAGGCATGCACACATGGGAAACACCACCACTCTTCTAATACTTTTGCTTTGGAAAGTATAGTTAGTTTTCATGAAAAGGATGTTATTTGTGATAACATGCAAAGGTATCATTATTGTTATCTTTAAACAAATATTTTTAAAACTCTCAGTGCTAAATTCTAACAAGGTAGGTAATATGTTCTCCATGAACAAAAGCTCTTTGGGAATCCCCAATAATTTCTACAATGGAAAAAGGGTCCCAGGACCCAAAGTTTGAGAAGTGCCAGTCTATGCCTTGGGCTCCAGAAACCCTTTGATTCTATTTACTCTGCTTATAATACCACCACTACCAACCTTCATATACACATAAGCACATAAACACACACACACTCACACCATATACATGTACACACACACACACACGCATATACACACCATATACACACATGAACACAAATATAAATGCATACACATTCATACACATACATTCACACCATATACATGCACACACACACACGTGCATATACACACCATATACACACATGAACACAAATATAAATGCATACACATTCATACACATACATTCACACCATATACATGCACACACACACACGTGCATATACACACCATATACACACATGAACACATGCACACACAAATATAAACGCATACACATTCACACACATATTCACACCTTATACATACACACATATGCATGTATATGTACCATATACACATAAATACATATACACACACATACATTCACACCTTATACACACACACATACACACACGCATACATACACATATGTACCATATACACATAAATACATATAAACACACACACATTCACACCTCATACATGTACACATACACATATGCATGCATTTACACATATGCCATATACATATACATAAACACACATGCACATAAATACATGTAAACACATACATACAATACATACACATACATATACACAGCACTAGCACAGCACAGACACCCATGCATGTATACATCTCACACATACATGTACATACACACCACCCACAAAAACACATATACACATACATACCCATGCACACAGGTCTACATATACACACACACAGTCATTTGTGACTCTCCTTTAAAACAGGGGCAGATCTTGGTCCAGAGGATCCCCGTGAGATGCCTCAGGGACAGGCACTGTCGGCCTCATCACATGGTCATTCCTGGAAGGACAGCACCGGTGGGTGCAGGTATTTCGATGGCGGTAGCTGCTCTGATGAGAATGATTTCAATTGCGGTAGCTGCTCTGATGAGAATGGTATGTGACTATTCTAGTGCTTTCTTTCATACTCCCTTGCTCCTGCCTCCCCATTTTCTCATAAAGGCATGGATGGGATGCATAGACCCATGCCAGGGGCAAAGCCCTTTCTGCTTCCTTCTGCTACGCCTTTTGTTCAGAACCGCATCGGCACAGCCCCCAGGGACTTTTCCAGACTTCCCTGTGGAGCACTGGGAGACAGGGGAAAGGAGAAAACACCCAGTGCTTACAACTCGGCCTGACCACAGCCCATTGTTATAGCTTTGTACCCTTCAGCAAATAGATCCTTTATTAAGCCGCCTGAGGACCAGCTACAGAAACAATAGATCAGACATAAAGAAAAGCCTAATACCTCTGAACAGGCTCACACCGGGGCCATGCTTTCCAGCTGCGGCAGAGGCACACTTGTGAAAGTTTAAATGAGAAACTCAGTTTTCTAACGTTAAAAACTCACCTTCTAAAGGTCTCCTAAGTAAACAGGAAACAGACATTTCAATTACAGATGTAAGAAAAACAATTACAGAATACTAAAACTTATAGGATATGCTGTTTCTCATTTGTATCATTTGTATCACCTTAAATGAGTTCAATATTTAAAAAAGCTCAGAGAGAAAAGAAAGACACATTTCAGTCAAGAATTGACTTAATTTGGACCAAATCATATACCAAAATCATATACACACATACATATCTCCAAGGAATATACTATTATAAAATGAGGTATACGTGCAAATAAGGAAAATAATTGAAGTACAAAGGAGAAAGACGTCGAAGTAAATAAATCAATGAAGAAACCAAAAGAATTTATAAATATGTTTAAGAAATACACGATATTCAACTTTGAAATAACGTATTAAAGCAGGAAGAGAACCAAATGCTTTTCTGCAGCACATGTGAAGCACCCTCGTAGGCTTCCACATTCTTTAGGAAGACTGAATAAGGTTCTCAGTATTATCCAAATGAATAGAGGTAACACATTTTAGTATTAAAAAGTCCCATGAGATTATCTGACCAAAGAAGTGTTAAGTTTCACCTTAAAAATACATGCACGAGGGTAATAAAAATATGTAAGAGAAGAGTAATGAGGAGGGGTCACTTCCCCTCATTTCCCCCAGGGTCTCGCATAGAGTTTAGCACATTGTAGATGCCAAATAAAGGTCATTGAATGAATAAAAGAGGGACTCAAATTACCAAAATAAGTATATATTATAAAATTAAAGCAAATATTATTGATGCAGTGGTAAAAAGAAAATATCGAATGGAGTAGAAAATTCGGAAACTAAGTATGGATATATATTTACATGTGTCACCATTTCAAATTGAGATAATACTTTTGAAATAATAGAACAACAATTTAGGAAAAATTCAAATTATATTTCCTATAACTACAATAACATTACACCAAAATTGTTTTTTAGCATTTTAAACATAAAGAATAAAATTGTTAAAACATTAGAAAAATATGTAGGTACTAGAAGACTTTACATTCAGGATACTGAAGACAGAACTAATATGAGAAAAAATTGATTGATTTAACTCTATGCAAAATAAAATATATTTTGTATCAAAAGGACCTTAAACAAAATAAAGTGACAAAGAAAACTGGGAAAATTATGATGCATAGTAGCTTTGTTAAATCAGTCAGAAAAGATAAATGCTTCAGTAGAAAAATGGGCAAAAGTCAAGCAAATGATTCAAAAGTAGAAAAGCAAATAATTTATAGAAAAATGAAAAGATATTCATCCTCATTTCTGAGCAAAGCCTTGCAAATTAAAAGATGCCAATAGCACTGGGAAAAGTGGAAAAAAATATAATTAAGAACCAATGTTACGAGGTTCTGAGGCAGGTGGAGTTCATATGTAGCAGGACAAGTGGCGGACAAGACTCCTCAGACACCGAGTTACAGAAGGAAGGGTTATTCGGCCAGGCGCATCAGCAAGACTTCAGTCTCAAGAGCCGAGCTCCCCGAGTAACGAATTCCTGTCCCTTTTAAGGCCTCACAACTCTAAGGGGGTGCGTGTGAGAGGGTCGTGATTGATTGAGCAAGCAGGGGGTACGTGACTGGGGGCTGCAGCCACCGGTAATTAGATCGGAACAGAACAGGATAGGGATTTTCACAGTGCTTTTCTATACAATGTCTGTAATCTATAGATAACAGAACCAGTTAGGTCAGGGGTCGATCTTTAACTACCAGGCCCAGGGTGCGGCGCCAGGCTGCCTGCCTGTGGATTTCATTTCTGCCTTTTAGTTTTTCCTTCTTCTTTCTTTGGAGGCAGAAATTGGGCATAAGACAATATGAGGGGTGGTCTCCTCCCTTAATATACATGGCCAGTGAGGGTTCAAATTGATTCATCCTTCTCGAGGGCATCTGACAATTTGAACCAGAGGCTTTAGTAATGCTCAAACCCTTTGACCCAGCAATTCCGCTCAGGAATAATCCCACAAGCTCATAACAGCTGCATGTATAGTAATACCCTTTATAGTTGGAGGAAAAAAAAGAAAGAAAGAAAGAAACCTGAACACCTACTAGTGAGAGATTCGTTTGATAAACTATAGAAATTGTATTATGGAATACATTAAAGCCATTTAAAATAATGGCATATAGTTGTCTGGTCATTGGCATGGAATAAGGTTTATAATATATAATATCAAGTGGAAATATCATAGAAGAGAACGGTGACATGAACCCATGTTGGTAAAAATGATAAATCTATGTAGACATGCACAATAGAAATCGAGAAATGTTATCAGATGACGGCTGTGTTCTCCATGCCGAAATTTTCCATGCAAATACTTCCAGGAAAATATTACCTTAGGAATGAGGAAAAAAACAAAAAAAAAAATCACCAAAATCAACACCTTTTCATTCCTTGTCTTTTGGACATGAGGTTTGGAAGGTAGTGGTTAGCTATGGGGGACTATGACTGAAATTCTGATGGGCACGTGGTTTCCACACCGTATATCTAAGGAAACTGGGTGCCAGGGCACACTTCCTGTATACAGGGAAACGCGAAGAGGATGGGGAAGGGCAGGTGCCAGGGAGGAAAGGGCTACACGTGGTCCAGGGCACACTGGCTACTGCAGGTTGCTGGGGCCTGTTGTGTGTCTGGAGATTACAAGGACAGCAGAAGGAACGTGCCTTCAGAAGAACATATTCTGATGACCGTGGGAAGATTCTTAGATAATTATGACAGTACTGAGGTGGCTAATGAGAATTTTCATTGAAATATTTACAAGCTAGTCTGGGCGCGGTGGTTCACACCTGTAATCTCAGCACTTTCGGATGCTGAGGTAGGGGGATCACCTGAGGTCAAGAGTTTGAGACCAGCCTGGCCAACGTGGCAAAACCCCATCGCTACTAAAAATACAAAAATTAGCCAGGTGTGGTGGCAGGTGCCTGTAATCTCAGTTACTCTGGAGGCTGAGGCAGAAGAACCACTTGAACCTGGGAGGTAGATAGAGGCTGCAGCGAGCTGAGATCACACCAGTGCACTCCAGCCTGGGTGACAGAGCGAGACTCCGTTTCAAAAAAAAAAAAAAAAAAATTACAAGCACTAAGACTTTTATATTCTCTGCAAAAATCTCCTCTGCTGTTAGTGGAAAGGATAAAAGTAGCTCATCCATTCTGGAGGGTGATCAGGTGAGACCGTTTCTATATCAAGCGTTGCCTTTATAGAAAAAACAGTCCACGCCTTGAACCTAGGAATTCTACTTAGAGGAACTGGTCCCAAGGAAATCCTCCAAGATGAGAACACAGATTTCACTCAAAAGGGTAAAAAATACGTTGTCATTTTTTAAAATTATGTGCAAAGTAAACAGAAACACAGCAATGTCAATGTTATCTCTGGGTGAAGGAATTTTGAGCGACTTTTACTTTTTTTGTCTTATTTACATTTAAACAGTTTTTAAATTTTATAAAGTAGTGGCTTTCTACAGAAAAACAACCCCTGCAGTGTAAGTAATTAAAATTTCTGTCAAAGAATTCCATCTTTTAACGTGGTTTAGTTGGTTTTCCTTTCTGTTGCCTTTATTTCCCACTGGTTCTTTTCTCTTCTCGCCGTTGCCCCCACCACCACCGCCCCGCTTCAGGTAGAAATGCAGGAGCGGGAAGTGGGTGAGAAGAGCTGCCTGGCTTTAGACTTACAGAGCGCATCCATCAAAGGTTAAAGCGAGGGCTTGACTGACTCACCCTTTTCCTGCCTCTTCCACTGGGGGGTCCGCTAAGCTCCCAGGAATCCATGGATGGTGCACCTGAGAAGGAGACACGTCCTCCTTCGGGGACACGTCTGTCCCATCTCTTGCTTTTCTTCTAATCAAATCCATTGGTTCTCAAACTGTAACGCGCCTTGGAACCCTCTGAGTTTGTTAAAGCAGATCTTGGGGGCCCGCCTCCAGCGCTTCTGACTCAGCAGGTCTGAGGTGGGGCTGAGCCCGTGTTCCTAACCAGGTCCCAGGTGATGGCAATGTGGCTGGCGAATCACACACACCCATCCACTTTGAGTGGATCTGAAGGGCTCGCACTTTGAGAGTCACAGGTGTAAATCAGTGGAAGGTATTGGCTGCAGAGAAACCAATCATCATTGGAAGCTCACCCAAATGAATTTTAACCTTTCAGGCAAACAACAGCAAAAACAGTAACAATAATTTTAAAACGTTTGCCTCAATGAGGAAAGCAAAAACAGAAAAACATTGCTACAGCAGCAAGTGTGCCAGTATTGGGCCTCACTGGCCTTTATCTTGGCGAGGCAGGCTGGGTAGAGACTTTCAAAGAGATCCAACACAGAAAAACATACACTAGCCCCCGTCCCTGCAAATAATTCAAAACCAAACAATTCTAACATGTGAGGTAAGCATAAGGAAGTCCGGCAAACCGCCGGCACCTGCCATGTTGATGTCTCTTCAATGCTCCTTTTGAAATACCAACTTCATAAAAATAAATTCCTGGCATCCCTGCTTTTCCATCATGCATCCCAGGCATGTTACTAGTTGGCCTATTGGGTAACACAGCCCCGTTCAGAGAGGAAATCTCCGCTGTGATTTACACAGCTCCGGAGAGAAATACGCAAAGTGTGTATAATTGTTTGCCTGGCCTGAAGTCAGAGTCAGGTTTCTGGTGTCTCGCTTCCTGGACTTGTGAAGGCTGCATCAAGGTCAAAGCCCTCAGCTTAATCTCTTGCTCAGTTGCAATCTAGGCTAGCACAGAGACAGCAACCCCTCCTTGCCCCGCAGCCCTTCACATAGGGAGAGGCTGCCTTCCTGAGGGGACTGGCTTGCCTGTTGTCTCGTATAAAACCGGACGGTGTTCATGTTCCATGGAGAATCTCCTATCAGATTTGACCAGCAGAACTCACTCCGCACCCAAGCTCCAGCCGGCTGCCCGTTCCAGCTGCTTGAACTTGGGCTGCCCTCTGTAGAGACCCATGAAGGCAGCCTAGGCAGGGAGGCATGGAGCGGGGGAGAGGTGCCTACAAGATGCATGGGCCATACAAAGGCTTCTGCAGGGAAACCTGGAATCACAAAGAGGAGGGAAACAGCACCCCGGCCCGTAGTGTGGCCAGGGTGTACTGACTTTACACCCTGCAGGGCGTTCCCGGGACCTACACTGTTATCACTGCATTGTGGACACCTGCCATTTTGCAAGGAAGGAAGCTAGCCATCATCCAGACCTCTCTTCCCAAGAAAGTCCGACTTTCGGGAACAGCCATACTTTTGGGAATCCATCCTCACGATTATCTTGGGAAGGAGACCCTCCTTCCCACTACAGAAGCCGGAAAACTTCTCTCCTTTCCCACTCAGCTTAACATAGGAATGGCAGCCGGTGTACGCCTAGCCAGTTGGACAGTTTCAACCAGGGTTCTTGTGGATCAGGGCAGGAAACCGAGGACCGCTGGGAATTTTTATGTTAACTGTAACCACACAAAGCACAGGGCAAGGCTATCTGCCCTATGGTTCCTGGTTCCAAATTCCAGACTTCTGGCCTCCTGTTCATGTCCCCTTCCCCACCAACCCCTCACCCCCACCCCTTAGCTGAAAATGGCTGGAGAGGGAGTTTCTGTTGCTTGCTACCAAAAAACCTGTCTGAAACAGTGGGGTAAGGTGCTGTGCTCAGAGGGAAAACGTGAGGAATCGAGAAGATGGAACAATTCATACACCCATGATGAAGAGGACTTTTAAAAACATCATGACGGCCAGGCACGGTGGCTCACGCCTGTAATCCCAGCACTTTGGGAGGCTGAGGCAGGTGGATCACGAGGTCAGGAGATCGAGACCATCCTGGCTAACATGGTGAAATCCCGTCTCTACTAAAAATACAAAAAAATTAGCCAGGCGTGGTGGCGAGGGCCTGTAGTCCCAGCTACTGGGGAGGCTGAGGCAGGAGAGTGGTGTGAACCCGGGAGGTGGAGCTTGCAGTGAACCGAGATGGCGCCACTGCACTCCAGCCTGGGTGACAGCGAGACTCCGTCTCAAAAAAACCCAAAAACCAAAAAAAAAAAACATCATGGCAATGACTGTCCTCCCCTGGCTTTGGGAGGGTCCAATGTTCACCTCGACTTTGCTCTGTGGCCAGCGTGTTAGGCATTGGCAATAAAGAGGCTGGACTGAGGGCTGAGGGAACTTTGGAGTCAGGCTGCCAAGTTCCATAAAACAGCCGCTGAGCCTTTTGAAGTCAGTATTTCATTACAGACCCAGGTGCAGTTGTCTCTGTCTGTTTGCCCCTAAACGTCTGAGTCAGCGCAAGAGATGGGCAGGGTGGGGAGGGAGTGGAAGGGGCCCGTTGTGTCCTGGTCCTCCACCACAAAGTGCACTTCCCAGGTGGCTGCACTGGAGAGATGGCTCTGCCTTCAGGATGCTGGTGTGCATTCTCCTTGCTGTCCTCATGCTCTTCAGCCTATTAGCAGCAGGTCGCCTGTGCTGAGACAACAGGGCAGGGCCAAGGGGCTGGAGCCAGCTCTCAACCGCCCTTCAGCAGCCTGTGTCTCTCCTGCAGATGGCTAAGATGGGAGAGCAGATGGGATGGGGAGGGTGGGGCCCCGTCTCTGGAAGATGCCAGTGTGTGACGGACCTGAGACAAATATAGGCCATCACATGGCAGGACATGCCCTGCGTTTCATAGCCTAAATCCCAAAGCCAAAGGGATTCTGTGCATGGTTTTGTTTTGATATCATGGGACGAGACTCCCTCCTCAGCTCCCCGGAGGACCTGCCGTGCGGGAGGCACAGGGCGAGTTGAGCGTGGCAGTTCTGGGAGTGTGTCCTCTACACCCTAAAACGTCCTGCCTCTGTGCAGCCTTTATTGTGTCTCTGAAGGAAGCTACACCCGGTGGACACAGCAGAAGCCCCTTGGCCTACAGTGACTTGCTGTCTGAGTCGGAGGGGTGGTGGTTGAGGAAGAAACAGGGAAAGGTGACCCCGGACCATCCCAGATGCCACCGGGCACTTCATGGAGGCTTGGGAGGCTGTGGCCGCCCCTGGCGTGTCTCTGGGCCTTGGTTTGAAGGAGGGCCCAGGACCGTGCCTACCAATTCCTGAGGCTGGGGGAGGCAGCATTCTTCATTCTTCCCCTGCCCCATGCTACTCCCCAGCCAGATAATTGGGTCCATAGATTGAACACCTCTTAAACCAGGAGAAGTGTGGTCCTGCCCACCACGGGAGCACAGACCCTGGGAGTGTGTGAACTCCACAGTGTGTGTCAGGGCTCCGGGCGGAAGACCCGCAGACGAGCAGGCCCGTTGGAGACCAGAGGCCATGGCTCGGGATCCAGATGGTGGTGGGGGGGTCTCAAAATCAGCCAGAGCCCGGGCAGCAGCGTGGGATAGTGAGCCGGCGAGCGTGCTGTTACAGACCACATGGGACCCCTATTCCCTGGAGACAGGAGCGAAGGAGAAGGCAGGCTTACAGACGGTGCCAAGGGTCTGCGTTGAGATGATGAACAGACAAGAAAATCATGGCTGGAGGAGGCAGGGGTGGAATCCCAGCTGCGGGTGGGGCTGCAGCCGTATGTAGCAGGGGCTGCTCTGACGGTCACATTTATGGACCTACTTGGTCCTCTCGGCCCCATGACCAAGGTGCCATAGTGTTCTCCTCTTACCAATGAGCCACGCAAATGTTACATCCTTGCCCAAGGTCACACGGCTAGCAGGTAGCAGGAGGCAGGAGGCAGGATTTAGACTCAGCCTGTCCAGCTTGAGAATCTGTGTTCTAACAGCCCCTCTCTAAGCACACTTTTGGAGACGTGTGTGTTTCCTGTCATAACAAATCACCACAAACTAGGTGGTTTCAAACAGCAGAAATTTATCCTTGAACAGATCTGGAGGCCAGAAGTCTGAAGCCGTGGTGTCCATAGGGTCATGCCCTCTCCAAGTGCTCTAGGGGAGGGTGCTTGTCGCCTCTTTCAGGTTCTGGTGGCTCCAGGTGACCCCCAGCACGTGGCTGTGTCACTCCAATCCCTGCCTCCATCTTCACACAGTTTTCTCCCTGAGTCTCTGTGTCTCAAATCTCCTTCTCCTTTCTCCAATTTTGGATTTAGTGCCCACCCTAAATCCAGAAGGATCACATCCCAAGATCCTTAACTTACTTACATCCACAAAGACCCTATTTCCAAATAAGGAAGGTCACATTCACAGAACCAAGGATTAAGGACTTGGATGTATCTACTGGGTGACACAATCCAACTGCTTACAGGGGGTTTATTTATTAAGTTTTTTGGGGAAAGAAAACATGAGCTGTGGTAAACAGAGGAGGGACTGAGATCGAGAGAACAGGTCCAAGGGTTTGCACAGGAGATTTGGGGCCACAGGCTGAAGTGAAAGGATAGTGAGAATAAGCATGAACTTGGAGCCATATGGAGTGGAGAAGAACTATCAGGTTCTTCTCTGAAAGAACCTGATCTGAAAGAACCCTCCAGATCTTCAGGGAAGAGGGTTCTCTTGAGAATGAGGGGGGCTGGGTGGAGCTCAGGGTCTCGGGGAGGAGAACCCACAGGGAAAGGGGATTGTCAATCAGATGGGACTGGAATGACCCACAGAAGTGGAAATGCTCAGCTGAGGTAGAAACGCATGAGTTTCTACTACAGCCAATCTGTCCCAAAGGAAAAAAAAGTTTCCCGCTGGTCCATGACATTTTGGAAATTCTTCATATAGAACCGTCTATTCTCTACATCTGCCTGGAGAAGACAGGACCATGTACCGGGGTGAGGGTGCTTTCCAACTCTGCAGAGACTGGTGTTCTAACACGAAGCATGTGTGAATTTCATCTCAATGAATTATTTAAAGCAAAATCAACCTGAAGATTAATAACTGTTTTGCTACTGATTGGTAGCCTTGGCTGTGCAAGCATCCTTTTTTTCCCCTACATTTTCTTTAACCCTCATTTGTCCTTTCTGGAAAATGGGAATAATAATATTTTTGTGAGGATGGAAGGAGATCTTATGTATTAAATGCCTGATGAGCTTTCATACACTTGTAATGGTAAGATTTGTTTGTTTGTTTTTTTCTCCCAGGCCTAGCAGTATTCAATAAATATCTGTGGGAATTAAATAGCTTAAGTTGATGTGAGAAGATGGTCTATTGGGGTTCCTGCAGGAGATGGGTGGCTCTCAGAGGGCACATGGGCTGTGTTCCCCCAGAATTCATGTGTTGAAGGCCTGGCCCCCCGTGTGATGGTATTAGCAGGTGAGGACTTTAGGGGAGTGACTGGGGTGAGATCACGCCAGGAAGGTGGGGGCCCCATGATGGAATCGGAACAGGAAAGTGCCTGACACTTTACCCCCACACACTGAAGACAGGCAGTTAGGAGGCTGCTGTGTACTCTCCAGGGATGGAGCCCTGACGGGGAACCGAATCGGCACCTTGATCTTATATGATTGATCCTGTGCTGCCTCCAGAACTGGGAGCTGGAAAGGTCCGTTGGTGAAGTCACCCAGCCCGTGGTATTTTACTGGAGCAGCACAAGCTCCCTAAGACAGAGGGTTTCCCTGGAAAGGACTTAAGAGAGGGACTCTTCATCAAGGTGTGTGTGATGGTTAATACTGAGTGTCAACTTGATTGGATTGAGGAATACAAAGTATTGATCCTGGGTGTGTCTGTGAGGCTGTTGACAAAGGAGATTCACATTTGAGTCAGCGGAGTGGGAAAGGCAGACCCTCCCTCAGTCTGGGTGGGCACCATCTAATCAGCTACCTGCTCAGCTCGAATATAAGCAGGCAGAAAAATGTGAAAAGAGAGACTGGCCTAGCCTCCCAGCCTACCTCTTTCTCCCATGCTGGATGCTTCCTGGATGATCCCTTGAACATCGGACTCTGAGTTCTTCCAGTTTGGAACTGGGACTGTCTCTCCTTACTCCTCAGCCTGCAGATGGCCTATTGTGGGACCTTGTGATCATGTGAGTCCCCTTTATCGATATATCTATTCCATTAGTTCTGGTCCTCTAGAGAACCCTGTCTCATACAGTGGGTAGAGCTAAGAGAAACACAAGTGAATGGCGAGGCCCAGAGAGAACAGCCAAGTGGGTGTCACTGCACTGGAACCAGTCTGATGGGGCCCGGGAGGAGAGGAGCAGCAGAAGCCTCCTCCCGAGAGCTGCAGCCTCGATCCAGGAACCACAGCCCACGGCAGCCGGAGCTGCAGGGAAGAGACAGCCCCCACACTAGGCCTGGCCAGGAGGGACAGGGCAGAACCCATGCCCTGGAAGTTCGCTCTCTCCCCGTCCTCCCGTCTCCTTTGCTGGTACCACTCTGTTGGCCAAACTGGACCAGAGGTCAGGGGGCCCTGAGAGATGCAGCATGTTGGGTCAGCCTTCTGAGGCAGAGAGGAAGAGAGGGGACTGGGAGGGACAACGGGAGAAAGACCTACACAGAAGCCCCTCTCAGACCTACCCAGTGCTAAGGATGGGCTGCCGGTGGATGCACGAACCTCCTCTTCCTCTGTGCTTCCTCCACCTCCTTCTACACTCACAACACCGAACATGGACAGAGGCATCCAGGTGATGCTAAATCATTGCTGCCACTTGAGTGGACTCTGCTGTGCTCGGAGCTGCACCTGTGCCCTGGTCAGTAGGAACTGAAATGTATTTCTAGGAACCGTGCGCTCACCCCCACACATCTTGCAGGCCTGCTCCTCGGTCAAGGGTGGCCCAGAGGGACAGGTTTTTGCTGTTTTTCACGTCCTGGTGACCAGTCTTTCTTGTCTCTGCTGATCACAGGCGGAGCTACAACATAATTAGTAGGTGGAGTTGCCTCGGAAAACATTCCTGTTGTCAATTTTATTTTTTAAAGCTGGGAAATCAGTGTCTCTGGGTGGCCCCTGTGGTGTCTCTTGCGCTCTTCAGTTGGCTCAAAACTCGCTGTCTCTTTTAAGTGACTCAAGAAATTATGTGGGCCAGCTGCACAGGCATACACCAAAACTCCAGTCTTGACAGTGTCGCTGGACCCTTTTTTTTTTTTTTTTTTTTTTGAGATGGAGTTTCACTCTTTCGCCTAGGCTGGAGTGCAGTGGTGCGATCTTGGCTCACTGCAACCTCTGTCTCCCGGGTTCAAGTGATTCCCCTCCCTCATAGCCTCAGCCTCCCGAGTAGCTGGGATTACAAGAACCCACCACCATGCCTGGCTAATTTTTGTATTTTTAGTAGAGACAGGGTTTCACCATGTTGGCCAGGCTGGTCTCGAGCTCCTGACCTCAGGTGATCCACCCACCTCGGCCTCCCAAAGTGCTGGGATTACAGGTGTGAGCCACTGCACCCGGCCGCTGGACCCATTTTTAACAACTCAGATTTGTGAAAGTTTCCTAAATGAGGTCTGTTTATATCTTTGCAGTCCTAGATCGTGAAATATTTCCCCAGAAATATCCTCTTAAGCAGAAATCCCCACATCTCTGCTTTTACTTTTGTATACCTCCTAAGTATTGGAGCTTCAACTTCTTTGTCCATCTGCCAAAGAAGAGAATCTGCTCCATCCATGATGAAATGTAAAGCCTGCAGATGCGTAAATCTCTTGGAAACAGGTGAAAGAAAGGCCAGGCAGCCGTACTGAGACCACTGAACTCAACCAGCCCTGTGCTTCCTGGGCCCTTAATCTAAATAAGAAACATACTGAAAGCCATAAAAGCTATGGGCCTTTCTTTGAAATCTCAATTAAAACCAACACAAAACAAGAATGCTGAATGTCCCCATCCAGGACCATCTGTCAGGAATAAAATTTTAAAAACTCAGTAACTTGAATTAGAACCACTTCCCTCCACCCGCGTCTACAATTCTCCTGCCGTTTACTGAAAAATAAATAAATCTTACAAACCGGGAAGGATGGGCTGAGAGAGAACACAGTAACATCTACCATCTCAAAACCGTTTTTCAAATCTTTTCAGTCTTGGCGAAATGCCAAAACATGTTTTGACATGATTCTTCCCCCCCTAATTTATAACCTATGTGTATCTGCAAGGAAATTTAATCCTTATGTTTCTGATTCCTTTACACTTAACTCATCAAATGTTACTGTGGAAGAGCCATTTGATGTGAAGGGGCCTTAGAGCCTTTTTTATGAGGCCTTTTAAACCTGTTCCCCCTTAGAAACAGGAAGCCAGGTTTTTCCAGGAGTAAACAAACTCAGCCCACAAAAAGTGTCCCTCGTCCGCCTGGAGACCAGATCCGGAGTCCTCCAGTGGCTCCCAAACTGTGAGCACGTTTGACAAAATTGCTGCCCAGCAGCCTCTTTCAAGGAGAAGTTCCTCTGGTTAAAAATCAGCGTGCCGCAAAAGGCAGGGACGGGTTCACGGTGGCAGGAAGGAGTTAATTATTCTATCTAGAATCAACTTCTGTTGCCATTTTATGAGAAAACAAAAGATGGGGCGTCCGGGGCAGGAGATGAAAGGAGGCCCTTTCCGCTCTTTCTCTTTGTGGATTTAGGGGCACCCTGTCCCGGCTGGTAAGAGAGACCACAGGGTCCTGTCCCCTTCTCTGATTGAGAGGCAGGGACTCACTTCCCTCTCCTTGAAGTTAGGCGTGCTACGTGACTGCTTTGTCAAAAGAGCATGGTGGTAATCCCAGCACTTTGGGAGGCCGAGGAGGGAGGATGGCTTGAGCCCAGGAGTTCAAGACCCCATCTCTACTAAAAATTTTAAAAATTAGTTGGGTATGGTGGCACATGCTTGTAGTCACAGCTACTCGGGAGGCTAAGCTGGGAGGATCCCTGAGCTTGGGAGTTTGGAGCTGCCTGGTGCAGTGGTTCATGCCTGTAATCCCACCACTTCGGAAGACTGAGGCAGGGGGATCACTTGAGCCCAGGAGTTTGAGACCAGTCTGGGCAACATAGGGAGGTCCCATCTCTACACAAAGTGTTTAAAAATTAGCTGGGCATGGAGGCTCAGGAGAGTGAGTTGGGTAGGATCACTTGAGCCCAGGAGTCAGGGAGCTCTGATCACATCACAGCACTGTATACCCTGGACAGCAAAGCAAGACTCTGATGAAGAAAGAAAAGAAAGAAAGAGAGAAAGAGAGAAAGAGAGAGAGAGGGAGAGAGAGAGAGAGAGAGAGAGAGA
>NW_012112586.1:3226559-3238883 GCF_000951035.1 Colobus angolensis palliatus
CACCACCATGCCCGGCTAATTTTTGTATTTTTAGTAGAGATGGGGGTTTCACCATATTGGTCAGGCTGGTCTCAAACTCCTGACCCCAAGTTATCTGCCCACTCAGGCTCCCAAAGTGCTGGGATTACAGGCAAGAGCTACTGCACCTGGCCTTCCTTTCCCTCCCCTTCCCCTTCCCTTCCCTTCCCACGCCTCCCATCCCCTCCTCTCCCCTCCCCTTCCTTTCCCTCCTCTCCTCCTTTTCTTTCTTTTTATTTTTTTGGGACAGGGTCTCACTATGTTGTCCAGGCTTGCCTTATTTAGGAATTATATAACTTGCTTTGTTTAGTAACCACAGGGTAATATTTGGAATGTTTTACAACTGATTTGGCACACAGGCGTGGACAAATTCAAAAACACGCCAGACAAAACTGGAAGGGCCGCCCTGGTCTGTCCTGTCTGAAAATTAGCCTGCTTAGCAAGGCCATGTGGCCATTATCCCATGTTAATAACATGGTTCTACATAATTACTTTAATGACTACATGTTACTCTATTTTAAGGATTTTCCATAATTGGCTTGAACAGTGAGCTTACCGATATATATTTAGACTGTTCCCAATTTTCAATACAACATTTATTTGGAAGTGGAATTGCTGGGTCAAAGGACATGTATGCTGCAAAGGGCACTAGGTACACGTCACAGTTGTTCTCCAGGAAGGGTGAGCTACCTTATGGTTGCACTCATGTGATACAGGGAGTCCATTTCTCCATGCCTGAGCAAAATCCAGGTATTATCAGCTTTTAAAAAAAAAGTACCAACTTGGCCAGGCGCAGTGGCTCACACCTGTAATCCTAGCACTTTGGCAGGCTGAGGCGGGTGGATCACTTGAGCTCAGGAGTTCAAAAGCAGCCTGGCCAACATGGTGAAACCCTGTCTCTACTGAAAATACAAACAAATTAGCCGGGCATGGTGGCGGACGCCTGTAATCCCAGCTACCTGGGAGGCTGAGGCAGGAGAATTGCTTGAATTGGGGAGGCAGAGGTTGCAGTGAGCTGAGATCACGTCACTGCACTCCAGCCTGAGCGACAGAGCGAGACTCTGTCTCAAAACAAAAAAAAAGACCTGTTAGGCACAAATAATCACGTTTTTATATATGAACACTTGGATTATTAGAAGTGAGGTTAAATAACTTTTCACGGATATATGGGTCACTAGTATTTCTTCTGATTTGAATTGTTCTACTCCTAGACCCAGACAAGAAACTCTAGTTTTTGTCTTTTAATTTTGTTTATGGAGATTTTGCATTTTTAGTTTTAATCAACTGATTTCTTACATTACAGAATTTTACATTTTTATGTGTGAAATGATGATTTTTTAAAAAATGGCTTTAGCTTTCATGTCATGCTAAGAAGACATTTTCCTGGTAAGTTTATAAAAAATATTTACCAGTATTTTCTTTCTATTGAATGAAAATTTTAGATAACATTTTCTCCCTAATTACTGTATTATTTTTATGTTTAAATGTTTTCTCAATCCAACACGTATTTTGGTGAAAGGTGTGAGGTGAGGATGGAACATTACTTTCCCCACATCTAAACTAAGCCTCAACAGTATTGATGGAGTAATCCATTCTTTCTTATTTATTTGAAATTCACTCGAGACTCTTCCTGAATTTTCTATTTTGTTCTATTAGTTTGTCTGTTTTAACACTTGGCCCGGGCTGTCTTAGTTACTGCAGACTCACGGTGTACTTCACTGATAGATTATGTCTTTTCTTATCCCCGTTCCAGGGTTTTTTCCTTGACTACTGCTCAAATTTTATGGATTTAATATCATTTTGTGGAGTTCCACAGACATACGTATTTTAAAGTTGCAATTGCATTATGTTTAGGAATTAACTTGGGGATAATTGACATATTTACAGGCACCTGACGTGAACTTCCAATTATTTGAGCCAATTATTTATGCTTGTCAGAACATCTTCACATTGTCTTCCAAAAGGCTTGCACACCCCCTATGTTAATTTCTAGATAGTTTGTGCTTGTTGTAGGCATTGCATATGTGATCTTAAATTTTCTTTGTATTTTCAACTGGTTACTGCTGGTGCATGAGGATGCTATTGATTTTTATAGCCATGTTTTGTCCTGGTCTCCTTATGAAAAGCTCATCAATTCTATTTCCAGCTAAGTCGCTTTTCAATGACAACAGCTGCAAATAATGACAGTTTCCAATGGTTTTACCTTCCTTTTTCTTTCCTCTTCTTCTCGGACTTCAGGGTGAATCATGTTCGGGGTAGTGACTGGTAATCGTAGAGAGCCTTGTTTTGTCCCTGGTTTTAATAAAAAATGCTTTTAGTGTCCCATTATCTTGTATAACATTTGCTGAGGGTGTCTAATGATTCCACTCCTTGTTAGACGCTTCCTGGAGAATTGTCTCTACTTGGGCACATTCTTCCTTGGCAAGAATTGAGACCGTGGTAAGCACATTCAGGGGACAGCCAGCCAGATGAAACCAAGTTATTTGGGCAACAGTTTTAAGAATAAAAAAAAGATCTAGGGAGCACATATTATTCACTATTCACTGGATCCCATGAGAGTTGGCAGGTGGGGTGATCTGTGCCTCGTAGGAAAATATACCTGATATAGCACATTAGTCCTGGTCATCGCAAAACCCTACTGTGCATACAAATCACTGGGGCTCCTGCTAAAAGGCAGCTCCTGAGTCAGTAGATCCGGGTGGGACCCCAAATTCTGCATTTGTAAAAAGCTCTCATACATAAGGGGCTTTCCCATGGAAAAAGAAGTAGACTCGCTGAAGCTCTATGTGGTAAAAGTAGAGATAATAATAGGAAATAGTCACAAGGAAGCAAATTTTAACTCAACATAAGAAATTGTTTTAATTGACAGCTAGTCCACTATAGGACACCCAGGAAGTGATGCCCGAGACGTGTCCATATAATTACAGCCATGAATAAGTGGGGGTGTTCTGAACTTCAGGTGGGGGGCCAAATACATTCTTCACTCAAAGGGGTCAGGAGAATCAGAAGCATCGACATCACCTGGGAACGTATTACAAATGCAGAATCTGGGGTCCTACCCAGACCTACAGAATCAGAAGCTGCCTTTTAACAAGAGCCTTAGTGATTTGTGTGCACAGTAGGGTTTGAGACACCAGGGACTAGTTTGCTCTATCAGGTGTATTTTCCTCAGAGGCACAGAACACCCCACCTGCCACTTGCAGGGGATCCAGGCAGTGTTGGTTACTTGGCACAACAAGAATCCTCGGGGTGCAGTCGTTCAATGAGTGCTCACGAGGCTGGCTCTATCTTGCTTACCTGCCATCTCAGAATTTTGGCTTTAATGTTGGGCGTATTGCCTCATGGTCATGAAATGGTTGCAACAGCTCCATATGTGATTCTCGCACACCACATTATGTGCAGAAAAATAAGAACAGGTTTCCTCATCATTTTTTTTTATCATGAAGCAAAATCTTTTTTAGAACCTTCCTTCACTCCCACATGCACACTCCCATTTTTTTATCTCACCAGGAAAGTTCCCCTCACATCTCACTGACCAGACCAAGTGACATGCACACCCCCAACCCAGAGGGATTATTTTACCTGATTTTTTTTCCCTTGGCTCATCCCCTGGGACATGTGTGAAGATTTTTGTCTTGGAAAGAATAGAGCCTTTAGAAGGTAGAGGTGAGTTAAAAATAAAAATACTACATTTCCAACTTCATTTGATGCTTCCTTTCTATTGTATGGTTTTTTGCTCTGATGCTCTCTGTTTACTCAAGAGATAAGATTCAGCTCAAAACATTGCTGTAGGATTTTTTTTTTGAAAATGGTTACAATCATGACTGCCATGGAAGAATGTCAAATGTTATAATTGGCCTTGTTCTCTTGTTCTCATTGCTTTTGTTCTGTCCACTTAGACCTGAGTCATCATGATAGCAAATCAGAATCACCACTTCTTCCTATCTCATGTTCTCTTTGCCCTGTGTCATGTGTGGAAAAGCAAGTTGGCACTTACATTCCTAATACATAAAGTCCCTTGGAAGAAGAAAAAAAAAAGTTTTGCTGACCTAAAATGCTTCTGAGTTTAGTTCAAATTTGAGCCTTCTGCTGTGATCCTGGAAGCCAAAGAAACCGAGGTGATATTGACCCAAGTTCAATAAGACTGTTTCAGATGAGCTGCAGGAAGAGAGGCAGTTCGCAAACGAATGACCTTATTCAGAGCCAACAACATCCAAGTGTTTTATGAGAAGCAAAAATAGTGCAGGGAGAGTGCGGGAGGTAAACAGGTGCTGCTGCCCTGGGGGCAAGGGTGGAATGGGGAGGGCTGGGGAGGGGAAGAGCTGCACCACCCCACGAGCTTGTCAATTCTGATCAAAGTCAACACCTGCAGCTCCCGATCACCATCGCCCCTTTGGAAAACGGGTACGGATTCATCATGTCAGGTTGGATCACTTTGTAGTTCTGCCTAAAATACTTAAAACATTGTGAGGACAGGTTGTGGATTTTTTTAAGTGCAAATATTCCCTAAAATGCCATGAAGTGCATCCTTTGAGGACATCTGTTGCAAAAGACCACCTGGGAACATCCCATCCCGTCTACAGAACCCCTGAAGCCCCCAGGGTCTGGGAAGGAGATGGGCGTGTGGCAAGGGTTGCTGTTATGAACCCCTTCCAATAAACCAAAGGCCCCGGGAGGGCAGCCTGGTACCAAACAATGTACATAAAAACAGAAACATTCGGAAAGTCTTAGAACAACAAAGCGACAGGCGCGGACTTTGGGGAAGTCCGGATGGGCTGCGGACATTGTGTGGGATCCAACAGAGTCATTTTCCTAGGAGTGTCCCCAGTTACAACAGCTCACCTCAGCAGCTGAAACTTATTCTTTCAGATTTCAAACGTCTCCTTCCCTCCTCCCTCCAGCTTGGCCTTATCACTCTTAATAAAACATTAAAAAACACCCCACACTATGCTGCCTGCACGCGTTTCGCGAGCTTCCCTGAAGTCTGACCGTTCTTCTGCATTTCCATATTACAGCCATCTTTATCCATTTGCGTATAGAGGTGTCCGTGCATGAGGTCTGATTTCCTGGGAAGTCAGCTATGATGCTATTGTGTTCAAAGGGAAAGACAGAGAATATTTTTCACTGCTGTAGAGTCTCTGTGCCTGCCTTTTAAACTTGAAAGATCAGTGGGTTTTCTGTGGAACCTGAACACAGTACTGGAAAAAGTGTTTCTGTAAGAAAAAAACTCATTTTTTTTTTTTTTTTAAAGAGCGCTACTCATTAGCTTACAGGATTTAACTTTCTTTGTGGGGAGGGACAAAAAACATAAAAATCGATCACTTTATTGAGCATTTGCTCTGCGCCAAGCAGCCTTCCAAGTACTTTCCACAAATGGTTTTATTTCATCTCATACCATGTCTGCTAGGGCTGTTGTGAAGAGTAGATGAATTAATAAACACAGAGAACTTAAAGCAATTGAGCATGTAATACTTGTTCAGTAAGCGAGAGCTATTCATGAGTGACAGTCCAGTGAGATACGTAACATTATCGTGCCCATTTTACAGATGAAGAAACAGAGGCAGGAAAGTTCTGGTATCTTGCTCAAGGTGAAGCAATGTGTAAGTGGTTGAGTCAAACTAAAAACCAGCTATATAGACAAGGCAAGATAGAGTTCAGTCTTAAATGAGGTTTATATCTGCACATGCTTTAAGTGTAAGATGCCGGTCTGCACTCCAATCTGTTACCATTTTCTATGTGTCTTTCTCCTCCTTCTGAGAAAATAATCTAGAATGTAGGATAATATCTATGGCCTCAAGAATACTTCTTGATTTTTCTCTTCTGTTTCTCTGTCTTGAAGCAGCATCTCCAAAGATGCTAGTGGAGAATTTAAAACTATGAGCTCTTAGAGCTGATTTTAATTTTGCTCGGGTCGCCCAAGGGTTAAGTTAACGATCTAGAGGCTGAGTTATCATGGGCAGGAGTGGATGGATCCTCCTAACTCACTCCTGTAAGACCCTTGCTGCATTCCCCCTTAGCGCTATCTGGATCACGTATTTTGACGTTGGATAAGGCCATTTACATAATCTCCTCTGCCAATCCTCTTATAGTAAAAGTGGGTACCCGGCGCCCAGGTGGTTAAGGGACTGCTCCCAGTCACAGCTCTCCTTGCAACCTCCTCTTTGTTCACCTGGCCCTGAGGTCTGCCCTTCTCCCTCCTCTGTCCCTGGAGAGACCTACCTGCCACCAAAGTCAGAAACGGTGTGGTCCTCCCTGACCATTCCTTCTTATTCCCTCTCTACATAAAACCTAATCCTGGTTCTACCTTCTAAGGACCTCTCCATCCACCTGCTTCCCCCCAACCCCACTGCTAGCACCCTCCCGACTGCTGCAAAAATGCAGGTTGCCGCAGCCTCCTCCCTTGGGCTCCCCTACACTGGCCAAGTGGCCTTTGCTCTTTGCCATGCAACCTTGTTCCCCTTTTGCTTGGAATAAAGGTGCAGCGGTGCTGCTGTGAGGATGAAATGATTTAGTCAAGTCCTGAGAAACCAGAGAGCTGGGAAAGCCTGGTGGTCAGAGGTGCATGTCTGGAGCCCCACAGCCCAGGTGTGCATGCCAGACTCTCTACTCGCTGCCTGTGTGACCTTGGGTAAGTGACACAAATTCTCTGTGCTCCGAATTCCTCGTCTGTGATATTATGAGCATGAGAGCAGTACCACCGAAGTTTGTCAGAGGATTGAATGAATGCATGTAAAGTGGTCAGCTGTCCTTCATTCACTCATTTATTCAACAATTGCTTACTGAATTGGGGGTTCCAGAACTGTTATCAGACCATCCAGTTCCTCTTCTGGGTCTCTTGTCATGTGACCCTGGGAATTTACTTAACCTCTGTGTGTCAGGGTCTTCACATGTAAAGCCGGGCTGATGACAGTACCTCCCTGAATGCGTTGTGAGGATTCACTGAGATAGTCCCAGTAACCTGTTTAGCACACGGCAAGTGCTCTCAGGGCTGTGCTGCTACAATTACTATTATCACAGCCATTGCTATTATTGTAGTTATTCTTACTATGTCCAAAGCCCTCTGCAAGGTGTGAGCTTACATAGGGGATCACGAGCCAGACCCAGTCTGGGTCCTGATGGAGTTTTTGATTCTGTTGATAACTTCTCTTGCCTTCTACGCGACCCTGCAGCTTCCCCTTGCTATGACCTCACACAGGCTGCATCTTCTGCTTTGTATATGCATTTAGAGGACCCGTGGAAATACATCCACTTTTAGGACTCCTGCCCTGACGCTTCACAGAAGCACATATAAGATATGCCATGCGAGTCTCTCCTGTCCACCGCAAAACCACAGACCAGGTGCCAGTCCTATTTCTCAGCCTTAGCATGTGGTGGGTGGTGAATGGCTGGAGGCTGGAGGAAGGAAGGGAGGGATGAATGGGTGTAGATCTTGGACAATCTCCTTCTTTGGGCTTCTATGACTCCACCACTGCCATCCAAAACAGGCTGCCATTTTTCCAAAACTAAGGCCGTGGGGCATGGATGCTGAGAAATCTCCAAATTAATGCTATCAATAATTCCTTTGGAAACCCTGCACTGAGCTAAAGGGAATCTAAGGACTAGTGATTTGCCTGCCTTTCTTTCTTTCTTTCCCTTTCTTTCTTTCTTTCTCTTTCTCTCTCTCTTTCTTTCTTCTTTCTTTTCTATTTTCTTTCTTTTCTTTTTTTTTTTCAGCTTTCTGACTTTTAGGCCTTGATGCTTCTCCTAAAACTCACTGTCTGTATGTGAGGCAGGGTCAGATTTCAGCTTAGCAGAGAGAGAGAGAGAAAGAGAGAGAGAGACAGAGAGAGAGAGAGAGAGAGAGAGAGAGACAGAGAGCAGAGAGAGAGAGAGAGGACCTTGGAGTGTTTTGCTTGGAAGCTCTACAGCTGCTACTTGCACTGCTCACTGTTAAACTCACCCAGCTGCACCCAACCCAACCGCATGTCACAATCCGATCAGTCATTTCTGGGATGGATCCACAGTGAGATACATTCAGGGCTACATAACAACAAAGGCTCTTAGTTATGTTGTTGAATATGTCTTTCCTTGGGACCACATTTTCAAGCCTACACACCTGAGCATGGGCAGGTCTGAAGCTGCTGTAGTCCAGGTATTGTAGAACCAGATGTCTCTGGGTTATATCCAGCCTTGTGGCTTGCAGCAGCATCCGGACAGCATTACCCTTCTGGACTTTTTGAAAGTTCTATTCCAAATACTTTATTTTTATTTTCCCTAAGAGTGACAAAAAGGATACGCTATACACATACATGCACAGAGACATCAATATTTCTATGTAGTCTTTTGGGGGACTAGGTGAAAGCAATCAACAAAGAAATTTGTATTTGGGGGCATTTCTAAAGCTTTTCCACATTCTTTTTTAATGCACTGAAAGCTCTTTGGAATTTTGCATTCATTTACTTTGCCTACCTAGCTGGTGTTTCCCAAACCACCGATCTGCCTGCTCCTGTGCCCTGCAAACATTCACGGCCACGTGCAGTAGCCCCCCAAAACCAATGTAAGTCTGTTTCCAGCCCTAGTGTTGATGGGTGAGCTTATGTTTCCCAGGTTGAATTTCTGAACACCCTCTGCAGAAAACAGACTGCACTGGCTCCAGGCTCCCCTCATTGTTGGTAAGCGTGTCATCCATGCTCCAAGTTCTCCAGAGTTCCTTGTTTAACTTGGAGCTGGACAAAAGCATGGCCCCAGGGGCAGCTTGGCTTGCTTTATATTAATAGAGTCCTCACCACAGTAGGACTGTACTGTGCCCTTGCTTCCTTCTGGCTGGAACTTGAGTGTAGCTGTGCCTTTGACCAGCAGACCTGGGCCAGTTCTTTACAGATACCCAGTTCTGACAGCAAACCCTGGAGAAGAACCGAGTACCATGAAGTTCCAAAGCTGCTTAACTTCCTCTTAAGGATTCACTACCCCGAGCAGGTATTTTATCCCGTCCAGGTCTATAATCTGTTTTGTAAATGTCTTCATGGTTCAGAGTCACTGCAAAGCCAGCACACTTCAAGCTGATGTATACTGCTCTGTCTAGGTACCATTTGAGGCTAGCAGGTCAATTGAATACAAATGATTTAATTCTCCTAATTGGTTAGCTCTACTCTCTGAATATATTAAAACAGGCTAATCCAGGCTCATGAGTGGGTCCATGTTTAGTGGTAAGGCTCTCCTTGGTGACGTGTGTCTACAACTTAAGCCCTCATGTCCAGCTACCAACAGTCACAGAAACGACTTCCAACTTCACACATTGCCTGCCTACCTTTCCTCTGAAACTCACAAGTGAATCATTCTTCCAATCTTGGAATCCTCTGATCTACAATTTTATATAGATAACTAACCAGTACTCTCTGGCTAGAAGCACACCCCCAGAATTTGCTTAAAAAGCAAAGGGAGAAAGTGTCCTGTATTCTCTCCACACACAGAGAAGGGAAACCTCACCATGAACCAGGGACTAGCAGCAAACTAAAGAACATATTTTATTTTTAATAAAATAGTGGAGCATGAAAAATATCATATATTACAAATACACACAAGCAGAAACCACTCTTTGTTGGCACTGTGAAGAGAATACACTAGACAAAGTTTGTCTCTGCCAACCTAGTGCTTCCAGATCTGTTCATGGAAATCATTTGTTTAACAATAGAAAGAGTCAATAAGCCCTTTGGGTAACTTTTGAGTGATCCTTCTCCCTCTTCCCCCGTCCTTTCCACAAATCAGAGTCCAAACGTCTATAACGTTGGCTTGGTTTCCATTAAAAAGCCACAAAATTAGCACTGAAGGGTTTCTGAGGGCCGGGCCTCTTAGTTCTTTTGTTAGGAGATTTCTTTTGTTGTCTTTATATACAGCAAAATACTTGTTTCTCTTTTTATTTTCAAGGAAAGAGAAAAAAAAATGTATTGCACATCATTTGAATTCACAAATATGAGGTTTGATGGAGGTTTCTGTCTTGCAGAGAGACTACTGGTGAAGGCCGGAGTCTATTTTAAGTGACTCCAAGTCCACTGGGGTGTGAGGCGGCCCCAGGTCCCATCTTTCCTCCTGCAGGGATACCGCCCAGCACTGTGGCCTTCCTGGGGGTGGGCCCTGGGGATGGCTCATTTGTTAACCCAGGGGAGGCTCTTGAATTTGCAAAGCAGTTATCCGTCCTCTTATTTGTAAATGGGTAGCAAAGCCAACTCAAATACACAGATGTATATTTACGGAGGGCTCTAAACAAAAGTTTTCTTCTGAGGGCTGAATCAACAACTTTACCACAAATTAGTTACACAAGAGGCTACTTCACTGGGGGCGCTTCCCTTCGCTGGAAAAAAAACAAAACAAAACAAAACAAAATCCTTTAAGTACATTTTTCCTTTCAGTGTATCACAGCATCCTGAATTTCAGGGTAAACACTTTTTTATGTATTTCTCCTTTGCTTTTATAAAAAAAAAAAGAAAGAAAAAAAAACAAGAAAAACAGCACCTCTTAGCTCCGGGCCCCCCTGTACCCTTCCCTCTAGCCCTGTTCACACGCAGGTGGGCGGCTGGGCAGGGATCTCGTATTTCCCGTGGTGAGTTTTCTGGGGGTGCTGGGCTTTTTTGTAAATCCCACCGCTGGTGATCACGCTGGCCGGTTTTCTCCGGCTCTTCTTCTTCAACCTACGGCTGCACACCTGCTGCCAGGACTGCAGAGTCTTGGAGGTCCAAATCCACATCCCGCTGGTGATCCCCACGACCAGCAGCATGAAGATTTTCACCATGAAGATCTCCACGGCGGGGATGGAGGCGGCCATCAGGCAGTCCAGCGTTTTAGTCTGGTTGTTCATTTTGCACTTGTGCTGCGCCGCCAGGATCTTCCAGTAATCCATGTTGAGGCGTTCGTAAAAGTAGCAGGCGATCACACAGGTGGCCGGCACGGTGTACAGCACAGAGAAGAGCCCGATACGCACCATCAGCTTCTCCAGCTTGTCCGTGTTCTCGCCACCCGTCTTCATCACCCTCCGGATGTGGAACAGGGCCACGAAGCCCGAGAGGATGAAGGACGTGCCGATGACCAGGTAGCAGGCCAGGGGGATGAGCACGAAGCCGGTGAGTGCGTTGACGTCCATGCTGCCCACGTAGCAGACCCCGGTGAGCTCGTCCCCCGCCACCCTGCGCATGACCAGGATCAGGATGGTCTTCACCGCCGGGATGGCCCAGGCTGCCAGGTGGAAGTAGCTGCTGTTGGCTTCGATGGCCTCGTGGCCCCACTTCTTGCCGGCGGCCAGGAACCAGGTGAGGGTGAGGACCACCCACCACAGCGAGCTGGCCATGCCGAAGTAGTAGAGGACCAGGAAGACCAGCGTGCAGCCAGTGCTCTCCAGCCCCTCCTGGATGACATAAAGCTGGCCGCTATCCCGGTCGCAGGCGATGCTCTCGGCGCCGGCGAAGAGGCGGATGAGGTAGCCCACGGAGTAGACGCAGTAGCACATGGAGAGGAAGATGATAGGGCGCTCGGGGTAGCGGAAGCGGGCCGGGTCGATGAGGAAGGTGAGCACGGTGAAGGCGCTGGAGAAGAAGCACAGCACGGCCCAGATGGCCAGCCAGACCACGGCGAAGCGCTTGTCCTCGCGGCTCCAGTACACGTCCACGCCGGGCGTGCAGAGCGGCGCGCACGACGCGCTCTTCTCCACGTGGTGGAACTTGCCCGGGTTTTCGCAGCCGCCGCGCCCAGGCCCCCAGTCCTTCAGCGGGTGCTCCTGCGCGCTGTGGGGCCGCTGCGGCCGGAACAGCGGCGGGAACAGGCCCGAGCCCCGGGTGGGTTCGTCCGAGCCGTTGTTGGGTGCCTCCATGCACAGGTAGTTGGGGTCGTTCTTGTTGGGGAGTTTCCGGCAGTCCAGGGAGTCGGGCCACTTGAAGTTGAACTGCTCCATAATTGGGGAGCACTTCAGCCGGGCCTGCTCGCACATGACCCGGCAGGCGGGGATGGGGGTGGAGACCTGCTCGGTGCACATTGGCGCGTACAGCGAGCACAGGAAGAAGCGGAGGTGGCCGTGGCAGCCGTACTCCACCAGCGGCGCGAACTCGTGCAGTTGGATGGCCGCCTCGCGCTGGTTCTCGTGGCCCATCAGGTTGGGCATGCGAGTCATGTTGTAGCCGATGTCCTTGCACATCGGGATCTCGATGGGCTGGCATTTGCCGTCTCCCGGGCGCTCCATGTCCATGGAGCTGATGGCGGCGCACGAGCCCATCACCTGCAGGACCAGCCACAGGCGGGGGCCCGGGCGCTGCATGCTGGCGTCGGACGTGTCCTCGCAGGGAG
>NW_012112586.1:3239576-3266323 GCF_000951035.1 Colobus angolensis palliatus
CCCTCCTCGGCAGTCCCGCCCGCCTCTCCTCGCCCTCTTTCTGCCTGGCCTCCAACTTTGCCTCTCGCTGCCCTCTCCGCCGGCGCCCCTTTTCCCGGCGGTCCCCGGGATGGTCCCTGGAACCCCAAGGACGCCGAGGTTACGGGAAGTTCGGGGACTGGCGGGAGAAGGCGGTGGGTTGTCCGCGGCGAGGGGCGCGGGGCGCATCTTCTCTTCCTTTTATGGTGAGTCCCGGGCGGAGGGCGCTTTCAAAGAGAGGTGGGATTTGCGTTTTATAGCCTGGGCCATAAAGTGGCCCCTTGCTTGTAAACCTGCCCGCATCTTCCCGAGGCTGGGGAGCTGCTAGCAGCGCCGGGCTCCAGGCTCCGGGCGAGGAGGGGTTTTCTTTGAAATTTCAAAGAGACGAGCTAAGGGGAGGGGGAGGGGCTCTGAGAATCCGGATTTTAGGGCCGCTCTTCCGAGGTCTCCTCTGAGAAGGCGGGGAGGGGGAGGGGCGGGAAGCGTCCCGGGACTTTGAACACCGCCTCCCACCCCGCGGGAAGTGGGGGCTTGGTTTGTACCGCGGTGACCCCCGCCCCCTCCAAAGCCGCAGAGCCGGGGCCTCGCGCCAGCAGGGCTGGAGATGCCTTCTCGGCGGCTGAGTTTATTTATTATAGGAAGTCATTCGCTCGTGGGGTATTTATGTGATTTGGCGAGTGATGTGCCCGGCCAGCGCCCTCCTTGGCTGCAGCTCCGTGGGAGGACCCGGAGCGGGGTGGGATTGGGTGTGATGGGATGGGTCGTGGGAGGAGTGCGTTAGCGCCTGCCCGGGGACCCTCCAGCTCCCGCAGGGACGCGGAGCCGCGCAAGCCGTTCGGTTTTCCTGGAAAGTGGAGAAGGAGCGTCCTGGGCCGGTCCTCTGAGCTCACCCGCTTCGGATTGGGGCGGGTCCGTGACCGGGTCACTTAGGACGTCCCCTCCCCATTCCCTTTCCCCGCCCGGGGCGTTCGCGGTGGGCGCCCACCCCCCAAGCCCCACGGTTCCCAAGGATGCGCCAGGTGCTTCCCGTAGCGTCCTGGGTTGACCCTTAAATAAACAGCACCCCTAGGAAGTGGCCGGCCCTCTCCTCCCAGGGTCTCTCCGGGTCGCGATCTTTCAGAGTTCGGAAACTCCCAGGATCGCGTGTGCAATCTCCCGCTACCTCCGGGGCGGGGGCGGTGAGAGGTCAGAGGAGCGAGTCCCGCGTCCACCCGCCTCGCTTCCCCCCTGCCCGTCTGAGGTTAATTCCACGAAGCAGGGTGGGGTGTGCGGACATCACTGGAGGCCGTGCTGGGGCTTCCCGGGCTGGCGGCGCTCCACCCGGCTTGGGGGGCGGCTGCACGGGCCCTCGCGGTGGGGACCCTGCGCACGGGGCAAGGCCTCCCTAGGAAGCGCCCGGGAAGGAGAGGGGGCCCGCCAGGAACCCCCGTCACTGACCAGCTTTCTGCACGCCGTGCAGAAGTGGGCCACTTCCTCGGAGAGTATTGGCTTTTAATTAAAACAAGCCCTACAATTTTTACAGCGGTAAGAAACTTGGGGACATCTCACCTTTCCACTCATTCATCCGCTCAACAGACATTTGAGCGCCCAGAATCCCAGAAATAATAGGCAGATTCAGGCACCCACCCTTGAGTCCCTGTCCCTGGGTGTCCTGGGTCTCACTGGGAGGTGCTGGAGGAAGTCGGGTGAGGGAGAAAGTGAAAAAGAAGGTAGAAACTCCGGACAGTTAGAACACCACCTTCAACTGTGTTATTTCCCAAGTGAAAAATCGCATGATTTCATTTTTAAAAGAATGTCATTTTTTTATGATAGTGGGTTATTTTGTTTTGTTTTGGTCTAGTGAGTAATTTTCAGAACCTTTAAATTAAAATTGATTCAGCGGAAATCACTTGGCTTTTCTAGAATTTTCCTTGCAAAGGTCCTTCCTGGGCCCCATTTTCCTTCTTTTCCTTTTTAGCGTCTCTCCCTCAGCAACTATTGGAAATACTTAGTGCAAGGGAGAGAGCCAAACGCAGGAGCTGGGTGTGAAGTATTTGAGGAAGTGCCTCCTAATTGATCTTTTCTGTGCTGTTTTAATTCAGCCGTGTTCAGGCCCATTATTTTAGCTATAACCACTTCAGATTGCCTTTTTCTCTCGTTTTTTATAAAAATGTAGGCAGAAGTGCTTCACCCTGTCCAGCTGAGATGGAAACCAACAAATAGACTTTATTATAGAGAAATGAGGGTTCTGAGAAATCAGCAACTGGAAGATAAGTCTGTAACTAATAAATGAAAAGGCTCTTTTGATGGCCCCAGCTGAAAAGATATTTTATTTTATTTTTCTCCTGTGTGTGGGATTTGAGATGTGTGAGTCTAAGGAGCAGCCGGGGTCCCCCGCTGCTCAGCCCTGGCTGGCAACCGACCCCCCTCTGGCAAATGTTATGGAGAATTGGGAGGAATTTTATGGCTGTCTTTCCCTCAGCTCTTTTTTCTTTTGTCTTCTTTGAAGAATGACTTTAGACATTTTATTTACATATTTAACCATGGATGAAAGAGGGAAAAGAAAGCTTTGGAGCTGTTGTGGGAATAGTGATATGTTTAAATTAATGGAAATCTTATTAGGCTTCTAAAATTTTGAGCAAAGGTTTTTAATGAAACTTTATAATTAAACATGATTTCACATAACGTGCAGAGACAAGGAATATGTTTTTACCCCCAACCACCTAAAAATATCTGTCTATCGGAAAGCTATCAGTAAACACTATCTACCTTCAAGTTCTTGCAAACGTTCAGCAAAGAAAGTATGAGGTTTTTGAAAGAGAATATTTCAGGAGTCAGGCAGCGTTTTGAACAAGAACTAAATATTTGTTGGAGGTGGAGGGGAATTGAAAGAGAGGCCGAGTTTCATTCCATTTAAACTCACAAAGTCAAAAGTATAAAGTACTTTGACACGGATATTGCTAAAAATCAAAGTTGTATCTTTTCTCATTATGTAATAGTCAATGGAAATTATAAACACTGTGCGAGGTTTTCTGAAATGGGATTAGAGAAAACCCAAATAATCTCTTTATGATAAAAAAAGTACTGAGTCTTTCAGCAATAGAAATAAATTAAACCATAAGCTTAGCATGTTACAAGCTGATTGCCAGAGTAAACTCGTGGAAGAGGAAGGAAGCTCATAAACAGAAATAGTGCTGGTGAGGGTTGAGCTAGAAAGTGGCTCAGGCTGTGATAATGCCTTTTCAGTAACTGCTGCTTGAATGAGCTCTCCTGGCACATTCAAGTGTGAGGATCCACGTTAAGTGATTCTTGTGTTTCTTCTCTCGTCTTCTCGGGTGTTTGTATTTAGTCCGGGACATTTCCAATTCTACCTTCAAGTATAAGAATGAAAACTGATCTATTTACCAATAATTGCTTCATATGCAGAGAGGTCTGATGTGAATAGGCCTTATTTTCTCTGACCTCATCTAGTATCATGTTTCTGCAGAAGCTTATCAGATATAAAACATGCACAGAAAATTATGTTTTCTGATCAAGTAGGCGCGTTCCCCGTGGCGTGCCCCCATCTTTTTCTCCAGGGAAAATACCTTTAGTGATCTGAAGTGATACTTAGCAAAGAAAACACACTTTGTTCCACCAGAAAGGCCATGCAAGTTGCAGCGAATTCAACAGGCGCAGAAGTTTTAATTCCCCCCTAAAAACACTGGTGGTGAGATGTGGAGGGCTGGGGAAGGTGAGAAATGAACCCCAAAGCACCCCCATCCTAAAGCGGATGAGTGGGGTGTCTGACGTGGCTCCAGCACAATTTAGGCAGCTATTTTATGGCCATCTCCCTTGAAATGTGGTTTGAAATATTACCAAAGGTTCCACGGGGTGCATTAGTGTGAATTGCAAATCAGAGCATTGATTTAATCCTCTTTCAAGGCCGGGCTTTGGATCGCTGGCGTCGACTGGCTCCCCACTGCTCCTGGCTCAGGAGGGACCATTCAAGGGGGCAGCTTCCCGCCTCTATTCCCACACTCCAAAAAACAACACCGCAGACAGACACCCTCCAACTAAATTAGATTAAACTCCTTCTCTTCCACAGCGTATTAGCCTTTTTGCTGCCCAAGCCTCCTTACGCAGCCCCTCCTCATTTAAAGACACAGATTTCATTTTCATCTCTGCAACAACTGCAGCGACAATAACAACAAACATCATCATGTTTAGTTATTTATTTATTTATTTTTTTAAAGAGACAAAGCCAGCCTTCTATCTAAGTGCTCTTACATGACAAGGACATTATCTGTTTAAAATCCAGGAGAGCTTCGCCTGCCTGTTCTGAAACTCAAACAAACTAACCCTTAACCTGGGGCAGAGCTAGCCCTATTCACAGTGCTTCAACCTGTAATTCTGTACTGGGCTGTTTCTGGAAGAATTCTATGAGAAAAGAGACATCACAGAATTCCAGAAACACAACACAAAAGAGCATATGCATGTGTTGTTTTGGTTGGTGTTTGTATTCCGAGCAGCTTGAGCGGAGGGTTTATCGGAAGCACGTGCCCATTCTGAGCGTTCAGACTTCATACTTGGCCTTAATTGCTTTGCTCCTTGTCCCCTCCCTTAACTGTCTGGGATGTGCTGATTTAATTACTCACCTTTCCATCTGTTTTCTTTCAGGTTCCCTCCTGTACCCTGGGACCGTTTTCTTTTGCCTGCTCTGGGAGCTGAGTGGGTCAGCTCGTCACAGGCCTGTGGCCCCTGTATAGATGACAGAGGAGACAAAGATGACACAGAGAAGCTGTCCCTTCAGGGACAAAGCGGGGACACCCACAAGCCTGGCTCTGCCTTACAAAGAAATGAGAAGGAACCCTGAGTCTGCGGCCTCTCACCAAACACGTGAGCAGCCCGACACCACAGTGATGAGCAGGGGAGGAAACCATCCAGATGCGTGGGTCTGATTCCCCCTCTTCCACTTTCTAGCCCCGTGACCTCAGATATGTCACTTCTAATCACTTTGCCTCAGTTTTCTCATCTGTAAAATGGGACCAGCAGAGTTCCCACTTCCCAACGCACGATGAGGATGATGTCATAACACACTAGGAAGCATTGATCGCAATACCAAGCACCAAACAAGTGCTCAGTGATGAGTAGCTGTCGTTACTGTTGAAATGCAATATGAACAGAAGGAGAGAACACAATAAGGAGAGGCACTGGAACGTGACATTTGTGGGGAGGAGTTTGGAGACACGTCGGTGTCAGGCACACAGTAACACAAGCTGAGAATCAGGCAAGCAAATAATCAAAAGGCTAACAAGAGCCAAGGCTGACAGCATTTGACAGGTGCTGCCTTAAGCCTTGATAGGAAGCAGCTCACTGCCTCCTCCCAGGTACCCCAGGAAGCTGGTCCCGAGAAGGTTCCCATTTCAGAGATGAGGAACTGGGGCTGGGGAGTCCGAGTCACTAGACCCAGGCCACGGGGCTACTGGGGGTGGAACCAACACCATTCCCCTCCGCCAGGGGCTCAGGCACCTATGCCTGGCCTCCTGCCTCCACGGAGATGCAGGCACAGTCGGTGCTTGTGATGCAGCCTGACTTTCAGAATGGGACCCCATTCTGCTCTCCTGTCCGTAGCCAGGTGACGATCAAGTCGTGGTTGATGGCTTTGCTCAGGGACTCCTGGCCTGGGCCGAGGCTGCCACTTTGCTATCATGTTGATATTCCCCGTGATGGTGTCTGAAGGGATTCTTCAGAGCCAAAAACAGGGAGGAAATGTGGAAGAAGCAATGTAGGAGGTATTAATGTGTGTTCGTTTACCCGTGTCCTCAGCTGTGTGACCCCAGGCAAGTTACTTAGCCTCTCTGAGACTCTGTTTCCTCTGCTGTAAAATGGGAACAATGACACCTACTTTATCAGGTTTGGGGTAGGGATGAAGTGAGATAACTCAGTAAGCTCTGAGAACCCAGTCGGGCACATAATGCTAGCCCTTTGGGATTCACTGGTCTGTAAACTTTCTGGTTAGTTGACTTTTCTTTGTTGAATTCATTTGTCTTCACGGGCTGGAAGGCAAGATGGTTTACTAATAGCATCACTTACAAGTCTTTCTGTTTTCTGTAGGGCTGCTACACTTGCGTGTCCCTTCTTCCTTGAATTTAACCAGGAGTGAGCAGTGGACAGCTTCTTCCTTGTGAGAAGGAGGTGAAGCAGGACCTGAAATCCCGTGTTCAGCTCCCACAGCCCCTGTGTCCAGAACAAGTCCTTTGCTGACTCAGCAGCAGACGCCACCTGGAGCCCTGCGGGAGCCTTTCGCTGTTCTTCCAGCATGGATCTGAAATTCCGTTCCCACTTTCCACAGCCTCCCAGATATAGCTCAGGTTCCAGCCTCATGTGATAGCATGAAGAGAAACTGTGGTTCCAATAGCTGTGTGCTCTGCTCCCCTTATCCCAAACGACAATTTAAATGCACAATTACGCTTTTCTCTAGGGCCCAAAATAGGATAGGAAAGATGGGTTTGCTATCGCTGAATGCCTGTCACCCTTGTTTCATAAGGTAAGATTGGGGAAGGGCTTGGCCACTGCCCTGGCAGCTGAGAAACCAACTTCAGGAATAAAGACACTCTCTCCCCTCTGACAAATGTCCACTCTGTCCCCTCTAACAAATGTCTGTCCATCTGCTGGCAGGTCAGTCTCTCTGATACATAGATTATATATGTGTACATATATGTGTGTGTGTATATATAATACACATATATTCACGTGTATATATACTGTACACATATACAACCTATATATATCTATATATAGGTTACATATGTACACGTGTGTGTGTATATTATCCGCACAGACATACATATACATACACATATATACACACAGACATATATAATGTAATTATGGAGCTGCATTTCCGGCTCATGCGTGTCGTGCGCACACACGCAGGCACAGTCATTAGCTTTCAGAGCTGACACATTAGGCTGCGTCCCCAGCCTCCTCGTGGCTGACTGATGTCTGCTCATGGTTGACGCGTCCACTAGGCCACCTCCTACTCAGGGCCCCCCTCCCCAGCCCCTTGTCCTGGAGCAGCCTTACTCTTATTTTGTTTGTTGTACTTTTTCCACCTGTCGATTGTCTTACTTGTCTGCTTACGTGTTTATTTTCTGTTCCTCCTCCACCAGGAAGTCCGTCCCAGAACAGTTGTTCTGCTCCCTGCCTTCTAATAACTACTGCATTGAGTGTGCTTGCTTTGCCAGACGGTTAAAATAGAGCAGGGGATAGACGGACAGACGTCTCCACCCTCACGGAGTTCACCTTCCAGTGGGAGGAGGTGATGGGCAGGGGTCTGCACACGTGCGTGGTAGAGCGTGTTCCACGGTGAGTGGCGTGCGGGGCAGGTGAGTAGCTCAGTGCCATCTGGAGGGCTAGGCAAGGGTTGTTGCAGATTTCAGCAAGATGAGCAGGGAAGGCCTTAGTGAGAAGGAGACCACTGAGCAAAGACACCAGGAGTGAGTGCAGAGAGCTGAGGGTCCTTCTGGAAGTGCCTGCTGGGATAACGGGGTGTCTACCAGTGCCACAGCCCTGAGGTGCCACTGTACCTGGGGTTTTTGAGGAAGAAAAAGAGGGCCAGTGACTGGAAGGCAGGGCATTGGGGCCAGCATCAGAAGGTAGGTGACAGAAGAGGTGTGCAGAGAGGTAGTGGGAGGGAAAGAAATCGGGCCATGATGGCATCTACAGGCCTTTTGATTTTGACTCTGAGTGAAATGGGGAGCCATGGAGGGTTCTGGAGAGAGCCTCTGACTTCAGTCTTCCCAGACCCTTCTGGCTACTGCGTCAAGGACATATAGCGGCAGGGGAAGAGTGAAGCAGAGAAACAGTTAAGAGACAGGGAAGAGTGAAGCAGAGAAACAGTTAGGAGACAGCCACGGTGGTTCAGAGGAGACAGGATGGTGACTTGGACCCCGGAGGTAGAAGAGAACATCGTCAGCAGGGGTTGGGTTCTTAGCGAACCACCATGCAAACCTGGGCTGGCTGTCCATTTTGACCATGGACCAAGTCTGTCCATTTTGATGGAAAGTTCATTCTTCTTTCTTTTTTTGAGACAAAGTCTTGCTCTGCCACCAGGCTGGAGTACAGTGGTACGATCTCGGCTCACTGCAACCTCCACCTCCCGGGTTCAAGCGATTCTCCTGCCTCGGCCTCCTGAGTAGCTGGGACTACAGGTGTGTGCCATTATGCCCAGCTATTTTTTTTTTTTTTTTTTTTTTTTTGTATTTTAGTAGAGACAGGGTTTCACCATGTTGGCCAGGATGTTCTCGATCTACTGACCTTGTGATCCGCCCCCTTCAGCCGCCCAGCGTGCTGGGATTACAGGCATGAGCCACCGTGCCCTGCCAGAAAACTCATTCTACTCCATCCTACTGTTTTCCCTAAGAGAGAAAAGATAAAACACCGCCACCACCAACAGCAAAAAGCTGGCACCCTCTCCGCGACTTTTCATATCTACACATTTGTACAGCTTTATTTTTAAGCCTTCTGAAATTCTATGCAGGAGAGACCTCAGCTAGGTTTAGGGAGTCCCAGGGTTTGCAGAGTAAATGAAGTTTCTCCCTAGAATTAGGGAGGGTAGAGACAGGCAGAGAACCAACAGTCCTAACAGCCGCTGTTCTCAGAGCCCCCGTTTCTGAGAGTCACTTGCTGAGTGCTTCTAGTGAGTTAAGTGGTGTTCACCCAAAAGACATGTTCACGTCCTGATCCTGGGAACCTGCAGCTGTGATCTGATTTGGAAAAAGCTCTACATGATGTCTCTGTAGAAGTAATCACGTTAAGGATCTTGAGAGGACATGACCCTGAATTATCTGGCTGCGCTTGAAATCCAATGACTGGTGATGTTGTAAGAGAAAGACAGAGGGAGATTTAAGATATGAGAGAAGGCCATGCTGAGACTGGAGTGATGTGGCTGTGAGCCAAGGAATGCCTGGAGCCGCCAGAAGTTGGCAAAGGCAGAAGAAGCCTCCTCTGGAGCCTTTGGTGGGTGCACAGCCTGGCAGATACATTGATTTTGGACTTCTGGCCCCCAGGGCTGTGAGAGAATACATTTCTGTAGTTTTAAGCCACCCAATTTGTGCCCCTGGAAAGCCCAAATAGGGCGAGACCTTTTGCCAAGTGGTCTCCAAGTGTCACGTCATCGAATCCTCTCCCGGGCTGGTGCCATAGTCTTTCCACTTTAGAGAGGAGGAAACTGAGGCTCTGGGGCACACAGCCAGTCCATGGCGGGGCCCGACTTTCACCCAGCCCTCATGGGGTTAGAGAACCCACTTTCCCAGTGGGGCCTGCGGCCTATGCCAAGGATGCCTGTTCATCTTTCCCGGGCCCGGGAGTGGGCCTTCTGGCCTAGAAGACAAGGGAAGCCAGTCTTTCGGTTTCAAGGTTGCCCATTAGTGGAGTCAAGCAAAAATGGTGTGTTGCACTTCTTCCTGAGCTCAGCCTGGGAGCACGGCCTTAATGTGCGCTTAGTGGATCCCAAGACAGCAGCATGGTGGTGCCAGCGTTGCAGCCTTAGCTCCTTGCAGCTGTGCTTGTGAAGAGAACAGTGAGTGGCTTCACTCTGTGACCACCTTGGATCCTAAGTTTCACTGGGGCTGGGATCCGTGCATCTTGCAATTGGCTAGAAATTTCCCGGGCTTTCCCTCCCTTCCCTGTGCAGGGCACTGGGTGTGAGGCATTGCATCCGTTCTGCCCACCTGCTTCCCCCTAAGAGTGTGAGCTGCATAAAGGCAGGAACCAGACAGGAGCCTCCACGTGTTCCCAGTTCAAGGGCAGTGTTCCATGTGTGTTTCTTCAATAATTCAATGAACGACTTATTCTGCACGGACACCGCACACACTCGGCCCTGCCGTCTCTGGAGCTGGGAGGTGTGGAGCTGGCTCCTGACCTATTCTGACACCGCACACACTGGGCCCTGCTGTCTCTGGAGCTGGAAGGTGTGGAGCTGGCTGCTAACCTATTCTGATACTGCACACACTTGGCCCTGCTGTCTCCAGAGCTGGAAGGTGTGGAGCTGGCTCCTAACCTATTCTGATACTGCACACACTGGGCCCTGCTGTCTCCAGAGCTGGGAGGTGTGGAGCTGGCTCCTGACCTATTCTGATACTGCACACACTGGGCCCTGCTGTCTCTGGAGCTGGGAGGTGTGGAGCTGGCTGCTAACCTATTTATGCACCAAGGAGGGACGTGGGAAACAGGAGGAGTGCCCGGGCTCCAACACAGAGGAGCCCCTTCATTCCCTCTGCCGTGGCCATGCAAGGGACAGCAGCTTGTGGGATTGTGTCCCCCACCCAATGATCCTTAGCATTAGTTTGCTAAGGATAATGGCCTCCAGCTCCATCCACGTCCTTCAGAGGACATGATCTCATTCCTTTCCATGCCTGCATGGTATTCCATGGTGTACATGTACCACATTTTCTTTATCGAGTCTGTCATTGATGGGTGCTTCGGTTGATTCCATGTCTTTGCTACTGTGACTAGTGCTGCAATGAGCATTCGTGTGCATGCCTTTATGGTGGAATTATTTCTGTTCCTTTGGGTGTATACCCAGTCACGAGATTGCTGGGTCAAATGGTATTTCTGCCTCTAGGTCTTCAAGGAACTTCTATGCTGTCTTCCACAATGCAAACGAGACATGATTGACAGTGTAAAGGGGCTGCTGATTACGCTGGGGCAGGCAGGGTAATCCAGGACCCTGCCAGGCGAGTCTAGGCCATGGCCCACACCAGAAGATGAAGGCTGGAGACTCCTGGAGAGGAATCTGAGTGGCGAGACCACCTGCATTCATTATGCATCAACTCTGCCAGGGGACAGTCCCCAGTAAACCCATCAAACATGAACCTAAGTGCTGTTGGGAAGGTCTTCGGATGCCATTAACATCTACAATCAGTTGGCTTTCAGTACAGGAGATTATCCTCAAGGATGTGGGCGGGCCTTGTCCAGGGAGCTGAAAGGACTTGAGAGCAGAACTAGGATTTTGGAGGACGATGAAGTGTCGCCCCGGACTGCAGCGTCACCTCCTGCCTAGGAATTTCCAGCTTCCTTTTCAGACTTCGGACTTGCAAGCTCCCAGAATCCCATAAGCCAATTCCTTGCAATGCATCTTTTAATATATTTATATCCCATTACAGGTTGTGTTTCTCTGGCTGGACCGGAACTGATGAGGAGGACTGAAATTCCAGGCTTGGTTGTACAGTATATGAGTGAGGTCATTTGGGTCTGGGCAGCTGGGGCATCCTTCAGGTGCATGAGTGTGACCTGCACCAAGGTGCCTGGTTGCCTGGGGTTGGGGGCCTGCCATCCAGCCCACACCGAACTCCTAGGCCATGCACCCTGGCATGGGTCTGTGTCTGGCTTAAGGAAGGGCTCTCTCCTCCCTCCAATGTGCATAGAGACCTTGAGATCCCATCCACCTAACCATGTGCCCCTCGGAGGCCTCTGAGAGGGGACAACTTTTCCTGATTCTCACAAAGGCTAGTGGTTACCTTGTAGATAGCCTTGGATGTGTTAGGACACTTTTCTGAACGTCAGTTCCTTATCTGTAAGATGGGAGTTGTGTCCTCAATGGGTAATTAGAGATTATTCATGAGAAAAGCCTATCACAGTATCTACCACGGGGACATTTGCAGGTGCCGATCTTTGCTGGTGTTGCTGCATTTGTTATTGAATGCATTCATTAGGAGTCTTGTTAGGAAGTGACAAAAATCAAACTCAAATTGGCTTACACTAAACAAGATTCCTGCGTCTGGGAGTATAAAGGGTGACGCTTTGGCAGAGGCTGGCTCTGGAAAACGAGGACGCACATTTGTGCCCCGCTTTCCTCTGTGCTGCGTCCTTCTCTTCAAGGCTTCCCCCAGTTTGGCAAACACGGCCCCAGCAATGCCAAGCTGAGAGCATCCTTTTAAGAAAGACCCTTTCCTCCATGCGTTTCAGCAAGCGTCCCATGAAGCAATATGAATGGCCCAGTTTGGGTCATGGGCTCGCCCCTAAACCAGCCGCTCTTAATGGATTAGTTCCAGCTGGACAAGCTGTGGTCTTGGACTCTTTGGGTGTGTGTGGGAGGGTGTTGGGGGGGAGGGCGTGGGAGGGAAGATTCACTGAACCTCATCTCTACGACATGGTACAGCTCCCTGGAAGAAAGAGGGGCTCCGTTACCAGAAGGAAACAAGGAATTTTATGGGAAACCGTATTATCACTACTACAATCTACCATGTTATACATAAGAAATGCACCTCGGTCTCAACGCATGGTCTTGAGAGGGGTGCAAGCTGAATCCAATTCCCAGCGTCTGGGTCAGTGTCCCTCGTGGGGGAACTGCCTTACTTAAGATTCCTTTGGATAGGTAGGGCAGAAGACCAAGCTACGCTGGATTATGAAAAGAAAGAGAGAAATTCACTGGCTTGTGGAATTGAAAAGCCGAGATCCAGCTGTGCTTTTAAGCCTGAGCCATTCTTCAGCTCTTGGCTCTGCCTCTCGCTGTCTTGGCTTCACCCTTCGCAGACTGCCCTGCAAGGACCGAGGTGGAGTCTCATTGGACTGGCTCAGGTCGTGTGCCTAGTTCTGAACCATCCACTGTTTCCAGAGGGATGGGGTATCCTGATTAGGTAGGAAGAAGTCAGACCTCTCTGAGCTAACTGTGCTGAGAATCGGGTAGAGGAGGTCCCCCAAAAGTAAAGGTGAGCACTGCAGTACAGGAGAAGGGTGATCACTGGTTGCTAAGCAACCATAAAGTAGCCAACATCTCCTGTGGGTTGGGATTTGCGCCTGTGAATAGACAGGTGGCACTTGGAATTTAAATACGGCACATCCAGTGCTCAAGCTCCTGGGCTTCGTCTGCTCTGCACTTTTTCCTCTGCCCTTTGGGCTAAAGCCATTGGGTTTGGGACAAGAGAAGGGGAGAGCTGGTACCTCTTCCCTTGTTAGCCCAGGAAAGGTGTTTCTCCATCATTTCGTGGATCAAAGTCATTAAATCTGAGTAATTGTTACAAACCAGATCCAGGAAGAATCTAGGAGTGGGCTCTCTGTAGGTTAGAATGCTTCAGGCTGCAGGTAACAGAAGACTTGACTGGAAATGCCTTCAACAGTGAAGGGATGTATCATTTGCTAGAAGGAGAAATTCTACAGCTGGGATGGTTCCAGGGTTGGTTTCTTGGCAACTCAGAACTTCATTGAGGTTCTGGATTCATTTCTTCTTTCTGCTGTGCCATTTCCAGCCTGTGGACTTGGCCTGGGCCAGCTGTCCTCTCATGCTCATGATTGCTGCCTCTGCTCCTGCCATCACATCCATAAGCAGTGCCTGTTCAGTGGAACAACACGAAATCAAAAGAGGAATCGCATTGTCCTGTGTCTCTACGATGTTGTTTTTTTTTTTTTCCTTAATCATGAAAACTATTCCCAGAAACCCCACAACAGACTTTCTGTTTCATCTCATTGGGCCAGAACAGCATCACAGGAGACTACTGGGATTGGCGTAGACCAGCTAGGAGGCACCCTTAGAGCCCGTGGAGGAGGCAGGCATCCAAGCAGAGCTGGGCCTCAGCGGGCAGGGGAGGACAGGGACTGGCAGGTGTCCTTTGGTCACTCAGAGGACTTCCTTCAATCCTCCCGGGGCTGGTCGGCATAATAAACTGAGGATGGCAGCACTTGGATGGCTGTGGTTGCTTTGTCTCCAGTGAGTGCCCTGGGAAACCATCTCTTTGGTCGCCATACGGCTGTTTGGTGAGCTGCTTGCTGGGGTGAGCTGCTGCTGGATGGGTGTGGTTGAAACTGGAAGGGTAAGGTCCCAAAGCCACTGTCTGCCCCTCGGTGATGGCAACAGGTAGCCCCCACTCCAACTTCCATGCAAATCTGTGGGAACTGGAACACAGTGTCAAGGGGAACGGGAGTCAGGCCATCAGGGCCCCACTGAGGAAGGCGCCTGTTGTACCATATTTTGGCAGCTTAATTACTGCCAATGTGTATCCACTGGCCCAGGGAGTGGCTTAATTACCAGTGTAATAGCAGGTCCACTTACAGCTGCAGGTTTCATCGAGGAAAAAGCATTGTTGCAAAATGCGTCTGATGTGGTTGAGTGGCGAGGCCACGGTCACCGTGGATTTTAAGTGCTTGGTAAAGTGTGTGGAAAAAGAAAAAGCACAGTCATACTTGGTAGAGGACATTTTCCTTCCTACATGCCAGGTGTGAAAGGATGCCAGGAATATTCTCTGCTCTTTCCTCCTGCTTCCTGAAGGACTGAGTCCACACTAGCTAGTATCAAACGAACTTCCAGGAGAAAAGACCTCAGAACCTATACATTCTTTATAATCAGAATCACAGCTATACATTCTTTATAATCGCTGCTATATGTTCTTTATAATCAGAAAGTGATTTCCGGCTGGGCACGGTGGCTCATGCCTGTAATCCCAGTACTTTGGGAGGCCGAGGCAGGTGGATCACCTGAGTTCAGGAGTTCAAGACCCCCTGGCCAACATGACAAAACCCCGGCTCTACTAAAAGTACAAAAATTAACTGGGTGTGGTGGCAGGCGCCTGTAATCCCAGCTACTCGGGAGGCTGAGGCAGGAGAATCGCTTGAACCCGGGAGGTGGAGGTTGCAGTGAGCCGAGATCACACCACTGCATTCTAGCCTGGGCGACAGAGTGAGACTCCGTCTTGAAAAAGAGAAGAGTGCTTTCCGTTGTGTTACTGAGGTCCCTGCTGCTCTGCTAACTCCTTCTCAACCTGAGAGGTAAAGCAGGTGCTTTAACCTCTGTGTGGTCCATGTGCTGGGTGCCTGCTACATCAAATCTCCCTATGCAGAGAGAATCGGAAGGGAGCGCTGTGTTCCCGAGTGGCTCGTGGGCCAAGGGGAGAGATAGCAAAACCAACACATGCCACAGAGCTGCCTTTTATATGAATTCAAATTCTGGGATTTCGGACTAGGGCAATCTGACAAATATTCATGGACTTTCACTAGACCAAAATTGGAATAAATACCACACACCCCCCAATTTTTAAAATTAGTAAAAACGTGATTTTAAAGCAGACTGCCTACGTTAATAGTAAACCACATCTTCCGTAGCGTGAAAAGTCAGTGCCATTTGAGCTGGTCAGCAGAAATACAGAACAATTCCTCAGTGATGTGTGCTTCTTTGCAAAAATCAGCCTTGAATTATGCAGGTTTGAAATAGGCAAAATCTTCCTAAACAAATTCTTTGCATACAATACCTCCACCCCCTATTCCAGTATAATATTTAAACTCTGCTAGATGTCCGCTTAGTTCTTTCATCAATGTGAAGCTATTTCATTAGGAGTCAGCAACTATGCCCTGGGATCTGACCCAATGCCTGTTTTTGTAAATAAAGTTTTATTGGCACACAGCCATACCCATTCATTTACAATTCGCAGATGGTCACTTTCTCACTCCAGTGGAGTAGTGGCCACAAAAACCGTCTGGCCCAGATGTCTAAAACATTTATTATCTGGATCTTTATAAGAAATGTTTGCTGGCTTTAGAATGAGGAGTTTCATCACTGGGATAAGCGACTCCATTTGTTTGTGCATATGGAGATTTCTCAGCCTTGTTGCACCTTATTGCTATAACTCTGTGACATATTGGTGGCCTCTACACCACTTCTCAGCTGTCTGGCCTGAGAGCTCTGTCCAGACAGATTGACAAAGTCCAGTACCTGGTGAAGAAGGCAGTGTCTGAGGGGAGCCAGGGATGCAGTCATTCACCCTTTCGTTCAGTCATTCAGTGAGTGTGCAGCACGCATCATCTCTGTGCAGGCACTGTGTTAGGAATTGCAGATGTAGCCACTGCCAGTAGAAAGGGCACCTGTTCTCCTTTTGTGTTTGTTTATTTGTTTTTTGAGACAGAGCCTCACTGTCTCCCAGGCTGGAGTGCAGTGGTACAATCTAGGCTCACTGCAACCTCTGCCCCCCAGGTTCAAGCAGTTCTCCCACAGCAACCTCCCAAAGGCTGGGATTACAGGCATGAGCCACCGCGCTCAGCTGGCACCTGTTCTCACTAGGATGGATATCATAGTGGAGACGTAGGATGGACAAATTGGCAAGGGGGATAAGTTCAGGCACTGCCGTGTGCTGTGGAGATAATAAAACAGGAAAGTGGGACGGACTGTGGGGATGGGGACGGGGGGAGGGTACCTGCTTAGCTGGGGTGGTCAGGGCTGGCTCTGAGGAGGTGACGCGTCCCTGAGAGCTGAAGGATGAGGACAAGACAGCCAGGCAAAGGTCTGGCCGGGAGGCTCTGCCTGTGCCTTCGTGCTGTTGTTCTCTGTTGATGCACTGGCCCAGGAAGCACTTGTGCCCCATCATGGCGCTAGAATATTAACAAGTCCTGGCCCTGTCACCGTGCAGGAATTCAGAGGTGGCCTAACAGAATGGTTAGATGTCTTGGATTTGAATCCTGGCTTCAGTGCTTAGGAGCTGTGTGACTGTAGACAAGTTGATGAGCCTCTCTGAGTCTTGGTTTCCTTAACAGCAAAATGGGGATAATAATTGTAGCTGCGTTATGAGGTTGTGATGAGGACTTTGTGAACAACTTGTAAAGGCTGTAACACCCTGCCACATACACAGGTTTTGCACTACAGCCCTCAGGGTACAATTCACGTAGACCTCAGAGGTACAGAGACAGTGCAGAGCATGCGCTCAGATCACCCTGACTCAGAGGCGTAGAGGGAGTGCATGTGAGCCAAGCCCAGGACTGCACAGCAGGTGTTCCAGTGGAGGGCCTAGAATGCAAGGGGGATTTGTTTTGCTGTGTGGGGTAGGAAAAGGTTATTTGGGAAGAATTCCCAGAAGAGACAACATTTAACAGTCTCAGAAAGGTGGTTAGGAATTCCTCAACCTGAACAAAGGTGGTGGGGGTGCCAGGTGAGGGAACGGAATGCACAAAGGTGCGGTGTCTTGAAGCTCCGTGGCACCCCTAGAAGAGGATCTGCAGGGGTGCCATTGGTGTGTGGTGAGATCAGATGCGGGTTCCAAAGAGTACACTGGTAACTTTGGGAGGAGAGCGGGTGAAGGGGAGAGAAGGCCAAGAAGCCACGTGGGTATCACTGAAAAGTTCAGGGCAACGAGGGCGATGGCAACGACTTTGGAAATGAAGAAAGAAAAGAATGATGAAGAAAAAAGGATGTGTCAATCCAGTTGGGCCAGCCCTGCTCAGAGCCTGCTGCAAACAGCCCTGTTTGCGTTGGCCAGTCTGTGCTTCCATCAGCCAGGGTGACTCACTTGTATTTAGCTTGAAGCGAGAACCTAAGGCTGAGTCCTTTGGTTCCGACCTCTAACGCAAATGCTCCATATAGATGTAGCATTTTCTGACTTTCCTTAGAAGCTGTGATGATGCTGGGTCCAAATATCCACCCTTGGATGTTTTGAACTCTCAGCCGTGGGCCCTTCACCAAAACTGCAATGTTAATCATCTTCCCACTTCCAACATCCCCCTCCTTTGAGACCCCACTAATCAGCGAGTTCTCCCAGCATGCCGGAAGTCCCAGGCATTCGAGACCCTGCTAATCAGCGAGTTCTCCCAGCATGCCGGAAGTCCCAGGCATTAGAGACCCCGCTAATCAGCGAGTTCTCCCAGCATGCCGGAAGTCCCAGGCATTCAAGAGACATTTGAAAATGTTCTCCACCTGGTAGATGAGATCCGGGTTTGGTGAATGGAGTTCTGGTGTGAGCCGGGTGCCCTGCATACTGGATCTGATGGTATCTCTGGCTGGCCTGTGTGATGGCCCCAGTGGTCACTCAGCACCTGAAATGCGGCCAGCCCAAATGGAGATGCATGTCGGGGAGAAATCACCCAGGACCCCAAGGATTCATCATCCCATTAGTAATCTTCATATGGATCCTACATTGAAGTGAGCATCATTTGGATCATCGAGTTAAATAAAATGTTATCACAATTCATTTTACATGCTTCTCTCTTTTTTTTCGAGACGGAGTCTCACTCTATCACCCAGGCTGGAGTGCAGTGGCGCAATCTCGGCTCACTGCAACCTCTGCCTCCTGGGCTCAGGCGATTTTCATGCCTCATCCTCCCAAGTAGCTGGGATTATAGGCACCCACCACCATGTGCACCTAATTTTTTGTATTTTAGTAGAGATGGGGTTTCACCATGTTACCCAGAGTGGTCTTGAACTCCTGGGCTCTGGCGATCCACCCACCTCGGCCTCCCAAAGTGCTGGGATTACAGATGTGAGCCACTGCGCCCAGCCCATATTCATTTCTTTAGGGCTGAATCCACTCCACACCTGCTGCATTTGGACTGTGCAGTGTTTTAAAGACATTTGAATTTGTGAGTGAACTTTAAAACATCATCGTATTTCACACAAAAACCAGAGATTTCAGCTTCTCAAAAAATCTCCTTCTGGGCGCAGCTCCGGCTGCAGGTGAGTAGCCACCGTGTGCTGTAGACAGGACATCTGCTGGGATCCAGTTCTTCATGAGCCCCGTGCTACTGTCCCGACCGTCCCTTCCGTGACTGGCGTGGCTGCCTGGTAGAGAGCAGGTGATGTCTGATCCAGACACCAGGCTTGGAAGAACACTTCCCAGTTCATCCAGAATAACCCCTGCTTCTGGGTTAGACAACGACACAAGAGAGTCTGGATGCTGGCCCAATTACAGAACTAAGAAAGTGAAGTCTCTTGGCCTCAGTTTCCCTGTGTGTGGGGAGCATAATTATATGTACAGTCAGGAGTTGTTCAGCCTAATGACTGCTTGTGAAGCCCGGTGAGATGACTCGATTAGGACCTGTGGAAAGGGTTCTCACCAGGACTTGGCCTTTGGTTCTCACCCCAAGCTAAATGCAGGTGAGTCACCCTGGCTGATGGAGGCACAGATGGGCCAACACAAATAGGCCTGTTTTGCAGCAGGCTCCGAGCAGGGCTGGCCCCACTGGATTGACACAGGGCTGCGTGGCTCATCTATGTCTCTAAACCATGAAAGCATTTTCCCTGCAGGTGCCTCGGCCCAGGGCAGCTGAGGTTGCTGCAGAGAAGGGCGCCTCCGCTAGCTTCTGATGTCTAACGCAAATGCTCCGTATACATGTGGTGTTTTCTGACTTTCCTTATAAGCAACGATGATACTGGGCCCAAATCTCCACCCTTGGATGTTTCAAACTCTCTCAGCCGTGGGCACTTCACCAAAACTCTAATATTAAGGATAATAAACTTCCCGCTTCCAACATCCCTCTCCTTCGAAATCCCACTAAGCAGCGAGGTCTCCCAGCGTGGCCAGATGACCAGACAAGGGTTATCACACCCCAGAACCACTTAGCACCTTCCAGAGGGAACGAAGCCCTCGCTGGATTGAAGCTGCAGGGGAAAGGGCGGGAGATCCCGCGCTGACGTTCCCAGGCCCAGGCAGGCAGCTCCGATTTGCTGGTCTTGCCCTCGGATCCTGTTCCATTTGAAAGATGACGCAGGAAGGAGACAAGATCACTCCCTTCTCCAGGGCGCTGCTTGGGTGAAGCCTGGGCTGTCCTGTGGGTGCTCTTTGTTTCTGCCTGGAGAAGACAGGACCACGTACCAGGGCTGAGGGTGCTTTCCACCTCTGCAGAGACTGGTGTTCTAACACAAAGCATGCCCCTCTCACCACAGCACTGCAAGGCTGGCACCGCCTGCAGGAGCCAGCGCCTTGATGGGGGATGGGACGCCCATTCTTGCCGTCGAGGACATTACAGTAGTTGCAGGATTTGCACAGATAGAGAGAGGGAGGTGTCCGGGTAAGCTGTGGAGATCCTCCTGCCTCACTGCCATGACCCCGAGGACACACGGGAAACGGCTCTGCTGACCCCTGGGCCAATATTAAAGCTGGGAACAAGAAGGCAGGACTCTAGGGCTCAGGTAGGCTCACCCAGAGCAGCTGGTAAAACAGGTCCCTGCTCAGGTCCTTCCAAAGCCACCTGTGGCAAAGCGGTGGATGATGGCTGTAACTGGGGGAGGAGGGGGGCGCGAGTCAGTGCCGCCACTACAAGTCATGAAAAGCCCGTCCTGGGACACCAGGATAGAGGAGATTCTGCTTCCAGCTGGGTGAAGCTCCCCCCTGAGCTCCCAGCCCTGCCCTCCCTCTAGAACCAGCCTTGGCTGCCTCTGCCCTGACCCCCATCTTCCCTTGAACTTCCGTGATCTGCATCCTAGGGTCAGGTGGTGGAGTGTGGCCTAACTTTTCTGTTCTGTTTGACTTGGACATCTGAAGACATTGCCTCTTTAAAGACACAAGATATCTCTCTTCTTTTTTTGGTGGGGAGAGGGGGTGGTCTGCATCTCTCTGTGGAGCCTAGAGCAGGGTTGGGTAGCCATGCAATGCAGGGATGAAGGACAGATGGCCTGGATGTGCAGGCACTGACTGCTTCTCTCGCCATTTATGTTAGTTCTGGTGACACCAGTTATGACCCAGCACTTAATGGTGTTCTCATTATATAACCCTACCCACCCTTCCCAGAGGTTGATTGTGTCATGAGTGCTCCCATTTCACAGTTCGGAAAACTGAGGCCAGGGAGGTCAAGCAGCCTGCCCGGGGTCCCAGAGGCGGGGCAGAGCCGATCAGCAGCCTGTGCCTACTGCTCCAGGGCTGGGTTCTTTGCTATGTCTCTGGCTCTTAGAGTGAAGAAAAAAACCCTTAAAGAGAACAGTTGAAGTTTGGCTTCTGAGCTATTGTAGGTTAAAAAAAGAACAAGGGCGGTTTGCCATGGGGTAGCTGAGGAAGCTGATGACCTAGTCCCTTTTATGACACTGCCTTGAGACACACGTACACACAACGCAAAAACACTGGCTTCCTTCTGATCATAGAATTAATACACTCATTATATGAAATGTATAACACATGAAATACACATACACAGAGAGAGTGAAAATCTCACAGAGACCCACCACCCAGACTCCATGCCCCTGTGACTCCCTGCGCCTCCTCCGGTCTTTTTTCTGAAAGCCTGAGCACCACGATTATATAGAATTTCCTAAGTGTGATCTTACTGTACATGCCTTTCCATGGCCTACTTTATTCTTCACGTAAGATACCATGAGTATCTTTGCCCAGCAGGGAACATTCTTCAGAAAGATCATTGTGGTGACTCGTCAACGTTCCATTGGGTCGGAATTTTTAATGAATCCCCCAATGTTACTGAACATTTAGATTTTTCCAGTTATTTCCAATGTAGTTTTACTTCTCAATGTCACTTTTAATCTTTAACACAATATAACATGTTAGAAAAGCTATCTAGCTTTGATTTAGTTTCCCCCAAATGCTGGGTGATTGGAGTTCCTGGCCCTAGAGCTGGAGGTTGGATGCGGTGTCTGGTTTGTGGCACACACAAAGCAAGCTCAATCCTGGTTTCGTTCTGGGTTCAGAGTGCAAGCTGGCTGCTTTTCTGGTTTTGGGGTTGGGCTAGGAAGGTGGGAGGAGGTAGGCCACACGCCACCCCCGTCCCCTGGCCTGATGGACAGGTTTCCAGAGTAAAGGGAGGTGCCAGAGAGGTGGAGACGCTCTCCCAAGGACACAGAGCAGTGATGCCCAGAAGGGAGCGGAGCCCCACGGCCTACACCCCGGGCTGGGGCTGTGGCTGTGGCATGCACGTCCTTGTCCCTTTGAAAGTTCGAAGTCAGGCTTGTGCCATAGTTTTTGCAATCTGTGACTTGCGAGTCAGCCCTTCTCTGACTTGCATATTTGGAGAGACGTCAGCAGGCCACGGCCCCCAGCACAGGCCATTTCCTCGTCTCTTTCCTTTCTATCTTCAGCAAATGCTTTTCTCTTTTTATCCTTGGCACAGAGGGAAAAACGGTTCTGCAGGCAGCCCCTTGGTGTTTCCTGGTCACCTCTACCTCCGGGAAAATGCCGCTGAAAGGCCTGGGATGAACATTTATCTCCTAAGACTCTTCCCATCTTTTACAACGACAGAGGCGTGTTATGGCCTGAGTTTACCATATACACAACTGGAAACAATATGACCGCCTGTGGGGACGTGGGGGAGGCGGCGGAGGGGGGGGGTCTGTGGAAAATGCAGGGAGAGACGCATTTCCCCTCGCATGGACTCCGAGACCACAGTGCTGCTGCGAGCCCCCTTCTTTCAGGGCCCCTGGGATTACAAGACAGTGCGCTGCTGGGAACGTCTCTTCCCACATTCATCCGTTAACCTGGGCTGAGCTAAGTGAGGCAGGAGGGCTTTGGAGAAGGGGCTGGAAGAACCTTCTGGGTGGTCTCCCATGCGAGGGTGGGGCTGGGGTGCCATGGAGGTGTCAGGAGTCCCGTTCCCATCCTCCCACCCACGAGAAACTTCTCAGGAAGGAAGATGTCGTTCCTGGAAGGAGGGTGTGCTCGGTGGTCCTTGATGGTGGAGGCCCTGCCAGGGTCACAGGGTCAGTGGAAGCCGAGGCGTTCCACACTCTGCTAGTTTAGAACCACAGGCAATGGGGCCCAAAGACCTGACCACACAAGCCCTTCCACTGCTCCACAACCCTGGCAAAGGAGGTGGCCTCTCTGAGCCTCCCACCTCTCATCTGAGAATGTCAGTGTGTGGCAGTCAGTTGTATGTGGCCAGGCTTAGTGTACCTGGAGATGAACCCAAATCCTCATCTCAGGGTTGCTGGGGACGGGGTTGATGCCTACAATCAACAAAGTAGCTTACCCCTGAGAATGGCAGCACATCACCCAGCCACACAGAAGGCCTTCCGGGGGAAAGCAGGTTTCCTGAAGGAGGAGAAACTCTGCCTCATAGAAATCCTCCCGGAGGCTCCAGCTGCCAGCCTGCTCTACAGATTTTGGACTTGCCAGCGTCCACAATCGTGTGAACTAATGCCGTCAAACCCTTCTCTATCGACCAACTGTCCATACCCATATTTACACCCATATCCACAGCGTCATCTATGTCTGCCTTCCGCCGGTCGCGTCTCCGCAGAGCCTTGACGGATGCACCCAGTTAGCCACTAGGGCTTAACGAGTCACCTACGTAATGCACCCAGCCCCATGTCCAGTCACAGAGGACGCCTTGGGTCATGACAGTGACAAGGTTGACTGTGCTCAGCCAGGTTCATTCTCGGAGTTCACGTGACCACACATGGAGGCCCCCCCAGATGCTGATATGATGTTCAGACACTGAGCTTGGACCCTCGTTGCCCCCTCTGCCCGTGGGCCGCTTGCTGCAGCTCTGCCCTGCGCCCGGCCGGGTGCACATCAGTGCAGTTTATTTTATCTTGATGAGCCTGAAATAAACTCTCTATTAGGAAAATTGTACATTTCTGGCAATTTAAGACAGAGAAAAAGGGGAGGAGAGTGTGTGTGCAAGAGCTTGACACACTTCAGACAATCACAAAAAACAATTGATTCCCAGGAGCATGTGTAGGGAGCATGGGGAAAGAGCCCCGTGGAACTAGGTCTTTGGATGAAGATTGCCCTGGTGACATGCTCCAGGTAAAATAGAAAGCCTATTTATTTTCTTCTTTAACAGTCACACTGGATTCTGAAATTAAACTCTGGAGGAAGAAGATCTCAAAAGATATCCCTTGGCCAGACACAGTGGCTCATACCTATAATCCCCCAGCACTTTGGGAAGCCGAGGCAGGCAGATCACTTGAACCCAGGAGTTCGAGACCAGCCTGGGCAACATGGCAAAAACAACAACAACAACAACAACAAAAACGCTTCTCTACAAAAAGTACTAAAAATAGCCAGGTATGGTGGCATGCCCCTGTACTCCCAGCTACTCTGGAGGCTGAGATGGGCGGATCACCGGAGCCCAGGAGGTTGAGTCTGCACTGAGCCATGATTGTGCCACTGCACTCCAGCTTGGGTGACAGAGCGAGGCCCTGTCTCAAAAAAAGAAAAAAGAAGAAGAAGAAGAAGAAGAAAGTAAAGAGATCCCATGTTCACATGTCATTAGCTATTGTCATCAACGGGGACCTAAGCCTCTCTGTTGACCTCCCCCTCCTTTTTGACCTCCCCATCTCTGTTTTCACTTCCTTTCTTTATGCTCAAACTAGGCATAATTCACAGCCAAGCTGACTCTCCACTGTCTGGCTTTCAGACAAATCCATGGTTATATTCTCACCCTCTCTCCAAGACCCAGAAGCCAGCTCCCACTTTCTACCAGGCTATCACCCCATTCCCAGATCTGCACCCCAGCATCCAAGCACCAGGGCCAGCCCCTGGCCTCCGAGCAGCTTCACCTCTGAAGCTGCACACAGCCACGCCCGAGCCCGAGCCTAGTTATTCTCCATTTCATGCAACAAATTGCCGGAGACCTGGAGCGTTTGAATCACCCACGGAAAACACCTTTCTGACTCAATTCTTCTGAAATGCCCCAGGACTGGCAACCGAGCCAGTGCAAGCTGTTTTTTTGTAGCGGGTGTGCCCATAAGCTTTCAGAAGTGGCTCACTGTGCACCCAGGGAAGGCCAGACTCAGAAAGTAAACACACCGTGTTTCTTTTAGGTTGAAGTGCGCATTTTGAAACACGGAGACTGCCCTGTTTTGTTTAATTGTTGTTATTCAGTCATTCGTGCTACCAGGAGGTCAAATACAGTTCTTACCGCCTGGGAAGCTGTCTGGGCGCAGGTGTTCTCTGGCTCACGAGCTGTTTAACTGCACAATGATATGCAAGATGTGGGCATTGCATGGACCTGCCTCCAGGCGTTTTGCTGCAGGTGAGCTGCTGGCTTGTAGCTGCTTGTAGATCTCTGCCAGCGAGAGATTTAGTGCTTCCAACATACGAAAACTGGCCCAAAGGCTTTCGCTGAAATAAAAGACGGCTGTTTACCAAGGTTTGGACAGTATTTGTTTTCAGATGTCTGCGAACTGTCCCTGCAGAGCTCGCAATCATTTCAATTCACGCAGAGAAACCTCTCTTATTTTACTTACTAGACGTATTAGTTTCCCGGGACTGTCGTAACTGAGGACCACAAGCTGGGTGGCTTAAAACAAGCAACATTTATTTTTGCATAATTCTGGAGGTTAAAAGAAGTCCAAAATCAAGGTGTTGGCAGGGCCAGACTCTCTCTGGAGGCTCCAGGGAGGCTCCTGCCTTGCCTGCTCCTAGTTTCTGCTGGTTGTGGCAACCCTGGGTTTGTGGCCACATCGCTCCCATCTCCGCCTCCGTCTCCACGTGGAGTCTTTGTGTCTCTTCTCTTATGATGACACTGTGTCTCTTAGGTGTCTCTTCTCTTATGACGAGTAGGGCCCAGCCTACTCCAGTATGATTTCATCTTAACAACTACATCTGCAATGACCTTGTCTCTTGACACAGTCACATTCTGGAGTCCTGTGTTTCTAGAACCTCCACCAATCTTTTCGGGGAATGCAGTTCAACCCACAATAGTAACCCATGTTTTATTTCAGGACTTAAAAACACAAGCTCCTTGGTCACACTAGAAAAGCAGACAAAGAATATGGAAAGTCAGACACTTAGAGTGGGGGTCACAGGCACCAACGCCCGTGGGGACCCAGCGGGGAGCATGAAGGAGGGTTGAGTCCTGGGTTAGAAATAGCCGCCCAGCACATCCAGCTTGGGTTGGGCCTGGGATAGAGCTGTGCGTGCAAGAAACGCCCCAGTCTTCCCTTACTTCACTATGATGAGACATTTCAGAGAAAGTGCAAGTGTGTGGGAAAAGTTGGCAGACTTCTGCTCTCAGGAACGGAGGATGAAGGAGCGGTGAAGTCTGTGGCAAACTGGACGGTCCAGGCCTCCTCTAAGGGGCAGCTCCAGGGAATCCCAGCCACTTACTCCCATGGAAGAGAGCGGCCAGCAGAGCCGTGAGGCCTTGATTCCTCAAGGGAAGCTGGACGACTGGACATGGGAGTGAAATGACCTCATTTGTACATCTTGGTAACAAAACAGAATTTGTTAAGAACTTAGGGTAGATGGAGACATCTGTAGGCAGAGTTGAACTGAGTGTTGTTTTGTTTTGTTTTTACTCATAGAAAGGGGAAACTGAGGATGACCCAGTGGGGGTTGAGGAACACCTCCTGTGGCAGGCTCGCAGTGGACTCCAAGACATCCAGGCCCTGATCTCTGAAACCTGTGACTGGGTCACCTTCTACAGCATAAGAGACTTTGCTGATGTGATTCACACAGATTCACGTACCTCTATGTTCACGTCAGGCACACAGATACACATACTCATACACAGAGGCAGAAGTGCACGTACACACGCACACAGATACACACACACACATCACCCAAATACAGACGTATACATGTGCACACATACATGCACACATGTACACACACATCACCCAAATACAGACATGTAAACACACACACACATATGCACATACACACACGTGCATACATATACACACACATCACTCAAATACAGACATACAAGCATGTACACACATATCCACGCATGCACATGGATACACATCACACAACGCACATACATGTTCATGCGTATACACCCACACATGTATACACCACACACATACACAATCTGCATACCCAACTGCACACATACACACATGCACACAGATGCACATACGTATAGTACATAGTGCACACATACACATGTAGTATGTAGCACACACATACACTGCACATACACATATCACAAATATACACACACTACACATAAACACACATGCACATACATGCACACAGATACACACATATGCACCTACACATATGCACATACATCCACACACGTGCACACAGGTTTAAGCCCCACACATGTTCACATATGTACACATGTACACACACACCTGTGCACATGTGCACACACAGATTCACCTACATATAGTACAC
>NW_012112586.1:3267576-3278176 GCF_000951035.1 Colobus angolensis palliatus
CCAGAACCTCACCCGGGCAGAGGGAGCAGAACCGGAGAACTTTGCCAGAACCTTGCCTGGGCAGAGCAAGCAGAACCGGAGAACTTGGCCAGGACCCGGCTGCAGCTTGTTCTTCTGCATCTTTCAGGTCCAGGTGGAATGCTTATCTCGTTCATCTGCTTATTTTTTTTACCCTTTGCAGGATCCTTTCAATGTGTTTTAAAGAGCAAGCCTGAGTTTCCTGCCTCGCCCGAGTCAAGAGCCCAATTCTCTGGGGCGCTTCGTGGTCCTGGGGAGGGAGGAGCTGCCCCAGGGGAAGAGTGTGTGTCCTGGGGCTGCCGGCCTCACATAACAGGAGCCTCTCCTCTCAGCGCTCTGAAGGCTGTGAGTCCAAAGTCAGGGTGTGGACGGAGAGGCTCCTTGTGCAGGCTCTGTGGGAGCATCTGTTCCAGGCTTCTGTGCAACTGTGGAGAGCTGGCAGCCCTCGGCGTTCCTAGCTGTGGTGTGCCGGCAGCCCTCCGCGTTCCTTGGCTTGTGGACGCATGACTCCACTGCAGTCTCTGCCTGTGCCTCCGCGTCACCTTCATGTGTGTCTCTGTGTCTGCTCTCCTCCTTCCTGGAAGGGCTCTCTCCTTGGATTTCAGGCCCACCCTACTCAAGTGTGTGCTCTTTTCCATCCTTACCTTCATGACATCTGCAGTGTCCCCATTTCCAGATGAGGTGAGATTTGGAGGAGGGCCTGACTTTTGGGTGAACACTATTCAATGCTCCACAGAGAGCATTCTGGGAAGTGTGGCAGGGGCTCGATGGCTCAGGGGTGCTGTGGTCCATGGTCCATGATCTTCCCTGGTCTTGGCTTCTGTAAACGCCTGGCTTCCATCTCACCCCTCCCCGGGGCATCCAGAGCACAGACTCCGTCGAGAAGTTGCCTGCATTCAAATCCTGGCTCTGACGTTTCCTAACACGGGAACCTCGGAGATGAGCCGTGCCTCGGCTTCCCCATCTGTAAGCATGAGGAGAGTGGTGACTGCCTGGACCTCTTGGGCTTGCTGTGAGCCTGAGATCAGCCTGTACACATGAAGGGCTCCCAGCAGAGCCTGGCAGAGTCTCACTCAGGTGCCCACTTCCTTTTCCTCTGACTTTGGGCAAGTTGCTTGTCTGCAGTAAACCTCAGTTTCTCTGTGGCAAAATGAGCATAACCGTGCTCTTTCAGAGGGGCATTGTGAGATCAAAGGGATCATTTCTAAGCGGCTGGCTCCCAGTCGAGATGCTCAGTAAAGGTCAGCCATTATTACCCGTATATAATGAGTTCCTATTTCTGCTGTAACAAATCACCAACTAAGGGCTTAAAACAACACGGATGACTCACCTTACAGTCCCGGAGGTCAGGAGTCTGAAATGGGTCTCACGGAGCTAAACTCAGGCGTCACCAGGGCTTGTCTCCCGGGAGGTTCCGGGGGGTGAGGGGAATCCATTTCCTTTCCTCTTCCAGCTTCCAGAGGCGCCCACGTTCCTGACTCCCACCCTCCATCCCTCCGACCTCCGCTTCCCTGGTCGCCTCTCCTCCTCTGCCGCAGCCCTCCTGCCTCCCTCTTCTAAGGGCCCTGGGGGTGACACTGGTCCCACACAGAATACCCAGGAAAATATCTCCAGCTCATTTGCGAGTCCCTGTTACCCTGTAAGGTGACACAGTCGCAGGTTTCAGGGATGAGGGTGTGGACATCTTTGGGGAGCCCCTCAATGCACCTCTCACAATCCCCAACAGTCTTTAAATAGCACTATCTGTCTTCTGTGGCAAGCAGAATGAATACGCCTACCGAGAGCTGCTGGCCGCCTGCAGAGATGCCAGCCCCAGAGTGTGCCTACCTCCTGTTCAAAGCCACCATGTTCTGGGAAGGAGGAAGGAGCACTCACCCGCTCATTTGGCCGGTCCTGCTGAGATGACCCTGGCTCTGCCTGGGGTCCTCGCTCTGCCCTGCCCTGTGGCTTCAGGGGTCCCTGGTCTGCAGCTGGACCCCTCCCCGCTGGCTGGCTCAGTCCCCACACTCAGCACCATCTGCACTCCCATCCCACTAGTCTGTGGGTCACACCCATGCACCCCGTAAGCACTTTTTGTGTAAACTATTAATAAACTCTTTAAACCCCCCAGATGGCATCACATAGATGCATCATGGGTGCTCGGTGAGTCCGGCTGAATATATGAATGAATAAAAGTAAAGGACAATGGAAGAAGTCTCCTGGCTCTATAGGAAATGTACCTCACACGGGACTCAGGGAGGTCTGTGGATTCTCAGCACTCCTGCTACCTCTACGTGGAGGTCTGGAGTCCAGAGAAGCCATCAAAAGTCACTCTAAGGAAGCTGAAAACAAGTCCAGGGGCTTGGAGGCGCAGCGATGGACAGTGAGAAAACAGGGAGGCTTGGTACAGCACCCAGAGACAGGCAGAAGCAGGGAGCTCCACCTTCCGTGGGCTGGAGGGACACCAGGAGGAGATATGTCACCTGACCTGGGCCTATCCGAGCTAGAGGCGAGCACGGCCACCTGGACAGGAGCCGGGACCCTGGAGGAGGCCTGTCCCATGGGAGGCAGAGCCGTGAGGAAAAGCTGCCTCTGCAGGGCAGAGAGAGAGGGAGCGACACCAGCTTCTCTCTGTTCCCGGCCTCCAGGTTTCTGCTGCCAGGGCCTCCTTTGTTTGAAGCCACCTAGCAGCCAGGCGGCAAGGGAGGCAAGAAGGGCGGTTTCCTTTCGTGCCCAGCAGGGCCCAGAGCATGTGGGGTGGACTCAAGAATGAACAAACTGCTCCAATTTTGTTGGGGAGAATCCCAAGGAAGCTGAAGAATGCCCTCCACCCCAGCCCCTGACAGATGAGTGGGGTGGTGGGTGTGGGCACAGATGGCGCCAGGGAGATGGCATCTGTCTAGAGTACAGGAAAAAGGTGCCAAGGGCCTTCAGGATTTTTGGCTACTCCTGTTATTTTGCTAACTTTGTCTGGATTTCTCTCTGAGGAACCCAAAGCTGTTTGCCTGTAACCCCTCATTTAATCCTCAGAACAGCCAAATGATGCCGATTTTATAGACTGACAAACTGAGGCCAGGGACATCCACCTGGGACTTACATACACATGGTGCAGCTGCCAAGCCCTCTTTCTGCCTGTCTGGGAGGCCCTTGCCAGCTCATCTGATGGTGCCACTGCATGGCGGACCCCGCGGAGCTCCGGGCAGGGGTATCCAGGGGCTCTGCTGCTGCTAATCACAGTGTGGACTGTGCCAGCAGGCCGGCTGCGCCCACTCTGAGCCATCCGTGCACACAGTAGGGCAAGCAGCTCATCTGCAATCACAGGATAGGCAAAAATGCAAAGGCAGGAGTTAGCACCAAGGTATCTGGGGGCAGGTGAGAGCCAGGTGTGCAGCCCCAGCCCAAGGAGTCGTCTCTGATGCAGGCAGCCAGGAGCAGACGAAGGAGATGGAGCCAGCCAGCTGGCTTCAACTCCTGTTTTGCTTCATTTCCTAGCTGGGTGGCCTTAGGCATGTTTCTTGTCCTCTCTGCACCTCTGCAAACTAAGCTGTCAAGTGGGAATGTCATAAAAGCTGTCTTATAAGTTGTTGTAAGTATTAAATATGAGAAAAAAAGCTAGAGAGCTTGGCACCTAGCATGACCCTCCAAATCATGAACTCGAATGTCTTCCTTTCCAAGCTCGGACCTTTCAGTGTCTGGGAGAGGGTACGGCATGCAGGCTACCTGTCCTAGGGACCTGTGCCTCCTGATGCCACAGGCCAGCTCTTTTAAACACTTGCTATCTTTTTCCACCCTGGCTCTTTCTGCTGGTGTCATGGGCAATGCCTACAGCCAGCGGACTGCTTTGGCTAACGTATAACTTTCCAGCGGATCTCTTGGACAGATGTCTCCAGGGTGTGACTTTTCCAAGACATTCATCACCAGCTCCCTTGTCCTGCTTGTTCCTAATTTTAATGTGGGTCATCTTCAGGGCCTGTGAGTTCTATGGAAAGACATCTCCTATCACAAGAAAGCTGGTGAAATTCCATGAGGACATTTCAGCATGAGCTGTTCTTTCCAACCCTTTTCTGCGGATTAGCTTTGTGTATCCCCACAACTCTATGAAGCTGATATTATTATTACTATTATTATTATTAGCCTCTTTTTGCAGATGAGGAAACTGGGCACAAAGAGAGTAAGTTGTGGACCTGGGTTTGCCCAGCTGGTGACTGACAGACTCGAGCCTTACATCCTGGCAGCCTGGCTCCACATTTTTCTAATTGAAATTTTTAGGGATAATTGTCGATTCACAAATAATATAGAGATCCCATGTACCTTTTACCCAGTTTTCCTAATGCTAATGTCTTGCAAAATGATAACACAACCTCATGGCCAGAACACTGACGTTGATCTAGCTTCACTTTTGTTTGTTTGTTTTGGGTTTGTTTGTTTGTTTGTTTTTGAGACAGGGTTTCACTCCTGTCACCCAGGCTGGAGTGCAATGCCATGATCCGGGCTCACTGAAACCTCCGCCTCCTGGGCTAAAGTGATTCTCCTGCCTTAGCCTCCCAAGTAGCTGGGACTACAGGCACATGCCACTGTGCCTGGCTAGCGGCTATTTTTTGTTTTGTTTTGTTTTGTTTGGAGAGACAGGGTTTCACCGTGTTGCCCAGGCTGGTCTTGAACTCCTGGGCTCAAGCAATTTGCCCACTTTGGCCTCCCTAAGTGCTGGGATTACAGGTGTGAGCCACCATGCCCAGCATGGCTTCACTTTTAGCCGCAACACTGCCTTGCCATGCAGGTTAAAAGGCTGACGGTGATTCAACGCCAAACCTCAGGTCCATCTGGCCGCTTGTAGTGATTCTCCGTTATACTTAAGGCCACATATGAAACTTTTCAGTGGCGCTGAGTAAGTCACCTCAAAGACGCTTTGGTTTAGTCTCCCGTCTGGGTCTCATCCATCCACCATCTGCAGCACACCATGCTCCTCAAACCAGCTGCAACACCACCTGCCATCCCACAGGCTCATCTCACATGGTGACTCTGACCCCAACCCTCCCATCAAGAGGAGGGGCCTATATTTCTTCCCCTTGAATTTGAGTGGGTTTGTGACTACAGAAGTGATGCTATGAGGATAAGATGCTTCTGAGGATAAGCCATAGACAGTAACAAAGCGTCCTCCTGGTTCTTTTGAAGACGCTACTCCTGGAATCCAGCCGCCATATTACCAGGAAGCCCAAGCTAGCCCATGTGGAGAGGCCACATGGAGAGGCCATGTGAGTAGGTGCTGTGGTCAAGAAACCAGTTGAGACCCCAATCCGCAGACAGTCAGCCGCAACCACCACATGTGTGACCAGACACCTCCAGGTCTGCACTCCAGTTACCGAGTCAGTCCTGGACACACACAAGTGCTCAAAGCCCAGGCCCCAGAACACAGAACAGAGAGAAAACAGCCCAAGCATGCCCTGTCCAAGCTCTGGCTCCTCAGAAGCCATGAGTAAAATCAAACGGTCGTTTTGTGCCATTAAGTGTAGGGTGTTTTCTTGTCTAGCAACACCATCCCACAAACACTTCTTGAGCACCTGCTCTGGGCCAGGCAGGCTGCTGGGAGCAGGATGTCACAGTGAACGGCCCAGACGCAGGTCATGCCCTGTGGCACCTCCATTCTTGTGAACACAGAAGATGAAAGATAGTCAGAGTTTTGCCTCTCTTCATGCCAGGATTTGTTTTTGTTTCTGTTTTATTTTATTTTTAAAAGAGGGGGAAACTTGGACTCAAGCCTTTTTGGGCTTTGATGCTCTTGCCAAATGAATTAGTCAAAAATATTTTAGTCTGGCTGTGCCAATTTAGTGTAGCCTAAGCAGAATTAGCTGTGAGTCACCTTCTGTTGCTGTGCTGAAGGACTGACGTCCCCTGGGTGTGTGTGTGTTTGGCCTTCAGTACTGTAGCGTCTGACCCTTGAAAGTGGGGTGATATTACAGAGACTGATGGGAAAATGGGGTGGGGAGGGGCTTGGGCCCTGACCTCTGAGTCTCATCGGGATCCGCACCTTTGGAGCCATTTCAGAGGATCTGAACAAGGTCTTGGGGTAGCTGGAAGAGTGTAAATCATCGCTCATGGGAGGTCAGGACTTGGCTTGGGTGACAGTCATACAGCCCAGCCGTGATGGGCTATGCTGAGGTGTGGCCAAGCTCAGCCAAGCTCAGGGGGAGCTTTGACTGGCATGCCGTCTTTTCTCCAGCTAAGCAGAGGTCCTACCCACAGTGTTCCCAGGGCTCTTCCAGGGGCCAGTTGGGGATGGCAGTGGGCGGATGGAAAAAGCCGATTATTTCCCTGGTTCAAGGCCAAGGCTCAAGTTTGCAAACTCTGTGAAAACAAACACAAGAGTGAATGTTCCCAGTCCCAGCAGGACAGAAAACAATCAGGAGGGATTCCCAGAGGGTGGAACCAGGACTGGGAGAGACCCCAGGGCGGGGTGCCCATGCCCAGGCCCAGGAGGTGGACTTTCCCATCGGACTCAAGGGTCGGTGGTGATGTCCGTGCCTCAGGCTGGAGTGACCGGGACGGGTGAATCCAAACGTTCACTGGGAGCATCATTTCTGCAAATGGCATTGCAAGTTTTCAAACACCGCCTCATCAAAGGGCTTCCAGATGACCTTTTGCAAAACCAGTGAATTCTCAATATTCCCACAGGAGACATTTGTTTTGACACTGAGCATCCATTTCTCCCATCTCCCAGAAACGGGATATTACATTTTTTCTGGGGAACTCGTCTCCCCTTATTCTCAGCCCTATCGCTCTGCAGCGATGGGCCTGTGCAGACCTGGCCAATCAGAGCACGGCATCTCTTTGGCCACTGTGATTGGTTCAGGGATAGGCATGTGACCCCGTTCTGGCCAATAGCCACCAGGCTTAGAACTTCAGTTCACACAGGTGAGAAAAAACAAGGTTCATTTCCGCTGGGCTTGAAGCACAGAGGATACAGCTGGGAACCCTGCATAAGGGACATCGTGGGGAGCAAACTGCCTGAGAACGAGGACACCTGGAGGAGAGCAGGGCTGAGAGATGGTTTTGACGATTGTATTTGAATCTAGCAGTGCCCAGATCCTTCTCTTGCCATCAGAGTCAATGTATTCCTTTTCTTTTCTTCCTTTAGACATTTGAGTTTGGTCTTAGGAACTTGCAACTGAAAAAGGCCTGGGGAAAAAAACATCCTATCTCAAAAATGATAGACTGGGTCTTTCAGGAGAATGTGCGTCTCACCACAGAATAGGTGGAGGAGGCACGAGTTCGTCACTGGAGGAGACTCTATGGCTGCCCTAATGAATTACCGCAAATTTAGTGGCTTAAAACAAGCCACAAAATAAACATGTTTATTTTCTTACAGCTCTGGAGGTCAGAAGTTCTGAAATCAAGGAGTCGCCAGTTCTGTGTTCCTTGGGGAGGCTCTCAAGGAAGATCCAGTCTCCTCTTTTTTCAGCCAGTAGGAGCACCCACGTTCCTTGGTGTGTGGCCCCTTCCTCCATCTTAAGAGCCCCCAGTTTCTCATCTCTCTGACCATCCTGTTTGTCTGTGACCACAGCTGGGAACAGTCTTCCAACATTTAGTACTTCTGTGGTTAGACTGGTCCCACCTGGGTAATGCAGGAAAACCTTTCTGTTTCGAGTTCCTAACCCCTACTCACATCCACAAAGCCCCTTTTGCCGTGTAAGGTGACATATTCACGGGCCCAGGGGCTTGGATGTGGACATTTTGGTGGGGGGTGCCATTATTCTGCCTACCACCATCACACAATTAGCAGACATTTATTATGCACTTGATGTGGACTGCATATTTGTTGAGGGCTAAAGGGGTTGTAAAAAAGTTTTTAAAAATCAAGAAAGCTTGACAAAACACCCAGTGCAGAAGACCATACCAGTGAACGTTTGATATTTTGGGGATCCACCCGCCTTCCAAGGCGCTGGGATTAGAGGCGTGAGTCACAGGCCCCAGCCCCTGTTTCATTTTTTAGAGTGATTATCACTATTTCCAAGGATCCTGTTTTTCTTATGTCACTTGCCTCTTACATCACTGCAGCGTAACAGCCTTGAGGACATCATTTGAGTGTCTTTTCTACTTGTTGCCGAGGATATCAAGGGGGACAGAACGGCTTCTCCTGAACTTATGGGCAACCCCGGAGCTCCCTGTTGACAGCTGAAACAAGCATTGCTTTTTTTCTTTGATTTTTACGAAAGACGCATCCAAATGAATGCAGAGGCAGGTGGGACTCTTTCCAGGCTGGGCATTGGAGCGTCTCCAGGTGATGCTTTCTCCTAGCCAGCTTCGCTTGGCTGCCCCCACCCCTGCCCTTCCTTGCCCTGACCCCGACTGTGGCAGAGGCCCAGGTCCCCTTCTAAACTGCGTGAGGCTTCCTGTCACCGGGAAGCACAGGCCCCAAGTGGCTGTGAGGCCTGTGAGCCAAGTGTGGGCAGGAATGACAAGCCCGGGAGGAGTCATCCGAGGTGCAGGGGCCGGCCTGGAGGCGGGTGGGTGCAGCCCAGCCTCACCCCTGTGTGGGTGTGCTAAGGGCAGCCTGGGCTCGCCACACCACCCCTCCTCCAGATAGACCCTGCTGGTCACCAGCCACAAATGACTCAGCTGCTCAGTGACTCCGCCTCCAGGCAGGTGCTAGGATGGGTCCCAATGCACCTGGCATAAAACCCACACCCTGTGCCATGGCCCCTGAGAACCCCTAGCCTGGCTCCTGACCTCCTGAGGATCTCCTCCTGGTCCTTGTCCCAGCCCCCCTGACTCTGGGCCCTCACAGACCCATCCTCTATCCCTGGGGGACTCCAGCCCACTCTGCTCCACCCTGCAGCCTTGGCACGTGGTCTTCCCCGTCCCCAAATGCACTTTCCCAGGGAGTCCCACAGCCATTCCCTGCCATCACTCAGATAGCTTGTCACAGGTCACCTCCTCAGGACGCCTCTGTGATCATTCTTTCTAACATTCCAGCCTTCACTATGTCACTACGTTTTCCTATTTATTTCATTCTTTTTCTTTTTTTTTTTTTTTTTGGAGACAGGGTCTCACTTTGTCCCCAAGGCTGGAGTGCAGTGGTGCTATCTCGGCTCACTGCAGCCTCGACCTCCCAGGTTCAAGCTATTTTCCTGCCTCAGCCTCCCAAGTAGCTGGAACCATAGGCGGGCGCCACCACTCCCGACTTTTTTGTACTTTTTTAAGAGACGGGTTTCACCATGTCTGTCAGGCTGGTTTCCAGCTACCTTTTTTTTTTTTCTTTTTTGAGACAGTCTTGCTCTGCCATCCAGACTGGAGTGCAGTGGCACGATCTTGGCTCACTGAAACCTCTGCCTCCCGGGTTCAAGCAATTCTACTGCCTCAACCTCCTGGGTAGCTGGGACTACAGGCGTGCATCACCATGCCCATAGTAGAGATAGGGTTTCACCATGTTGGCCAGGCTGGTGTTGAACTCCTGACCTCCTGATCCACCTGCCTCGGCTTCCCAAAGTGCTGGGATTAAAGACATGAGCCACTGTGCCCAGCCTGGTTTCCACCTCTTGAGCTCAAGCGATCCACCCGCCTTCCAAGGCGCTGGGATTAGAGGCGTGAGTCATAGGCCCCGGCCCCTGTTTCATTCTTTAGAGTGATTATCACTATTTCCAAGGATCCTGTTTTTCTTATGTCACTTGCCTCTTACATCACTGCAGCATAACGGCCTTGAGGACATCATTTGAGTGTCTTTTCTACTTGTTGCGGAGGGAAATGCTTGACAGAGAGTAGGCGTCCAATGGTAGCCATTGGGTGAGTCGGAACAGGTTATGAAGGTGACCATCTTCATTCTTGGTGTGGGAGCCTCCGGCACCTGCGCCCTGGTGAAGTCCTCTCCCACACGAGTCAGGAGGTAAGAATGCATGCCTTCCAGGTTTATACCATCCAGGCCATCCTCTCCCACACGAGGTCAGGAGGTGAGGATGCACGCCCTCCAAGGCTACACCATCTGGGCCATCCTCTCCCAAATGGGGTCAGGAGGCAGGTGGCACCCTTTCCAGACTGGGCATTGGGGCATCTCCAGGAGGTGAGGATGCATGCCTTCCAAGACCACACCCCCCAGGCCGTCCTCTCCCACACTGAGTCAGGAGGTGAGGATGCACTCCTTCCAAGTTTACACCATCTAGGCCATCCTCTCCCACACGGGGTCAGGAGATGATGCACGCCTTCTTAGGCTACACCATCCTGGCCCTGCAGCTCTGCCTGGTCTCCTGGAACACGTGCTTCCAGAGCTTTCAGCCACCACAGAAGAAATACTTCCACCTGAGGCCAGCATGCTGGCGAGGCCATGTGGATAGCCCACAGTCCTAGCTGAGCCCAGCCTTCCAGCCCTTCCTGCCAGGGTATGAGTGAAGTCATGTGGACCCTCCGAAACAGCCTCTTCTCAGAACCAGATACCTCCACATGGGCCCTGTCCAGGTCAAGGAGAACAGAAGAGTCACCCAGCCCAGCCCAGCAGGAATTCCAGACCATGGAATTGCAAGAAAACCATGTTTATAAACTGTTAAATTTTTTATTTGTTAAAGAGCAATGGATAATCTGAAATCTGAACACTAGGTTATTTACATAACATGCACCA
>NW_012112586.1:3278683-3302345 GCF_000951035.1 Colobus angolensis palliatus
GCCCGGCTAGTTTTTTGTATTTTTTAGTAGAGACAGGGTTTCACCGTGTTAGCCAGGATGGTCTCAATCTCCTGACCTCGTGATCCGCCCGTGTTAGTGTAATTTGTGTGTGGCACAAGACAATCTGTGTCCCAGGGAAGCCAAAAGGTTGGACACTCCTGCTCTAGAAGTTGCTTTTTTTTTAACTCCAGTGGCCACAAGAAGAAAATAAATGCCTGCCATAAAACAAAAACTTAATAGTTCTAGGAACTCGGGTTTGGGAACCCAACTTTTCATTAAGGCTAAGATACCATTGATTCCATTATTGTTGCCATCTAAGACTAAGCCATGACACAGCATTCTAACTTTAGAGGGGTTAAAATACAAAGAATGTGTCTTAGAATTAGTGAGCAACAGTGAGTTTGCACGTCACAGTGCAAAGAATGATATCTGGCAATTATTCCCAGCAGAAACGCAGCCCCTGTGGGAGCCCTGCAGACAGCCTGGCTTCCCTTGCACAGGCGTTCACCGTTCAGCCTCACCATGGCTCTTGCGGGTCCCACTCCGCACCTGCTATTGGACGTTGGGCAAATTGTTAACCTCCCTGAGCCTCAGTTTCCTCATCCAGCAGATGAGGTAACTGTAGAACACACGTCCCCGGGCTGTTGGGAGGATTGAGTGAAATGATGCCTGCAAGGCACTTTGCACCATCTCTGGAACCAGCAAGGGCTCAGGAAACGCTAGCGATGATGGTGATAATAACGATGATGATGGTCATGGCGCTTTTTTTTTTTTTCCTGACATGCCTGCCTTGTCCACGCTGCAGTAACTATTCCATCCTGGCTGAGACTGGGCACGCTTTCTGCTTCAGGTCCTTTCTGTACAGTGGGCACTTTATAATCTCAGCCAGCTCTGCAGAGGGCACAACGCTATGGTCCGAACGTTTGCGTCCCCCACAGAATTCCTATGTTGAAATTCTTACCTCCAAGCTAATGGTTCTAGGAGGTGGAGCCTCCGGGAGATGATCAGTCATGAGACTGGAGCCTCGTGGATGAGGTCAGTGCCCTTAGGAAAGAGGCCCAAGGGAGCCCCTTCGTCCCTCACACCTTGTAACACACAGCAAGGCGACTGCGTCTATGTGGGAAGGACCCTCAGCAGACACCCTCGGCAGAACCAATCTGCCTTTATCTTGGATGTCCAGCCTCAGAACTGTGTGAAATAAGTTTCTCTTGCTTATAAACCACGTGGTCTATGGTAGCTGGTTACAGCAATCTGAACAGGCTGAGACCCACAGATTTACAGCCTCCTCTCCCAAAGTCTGACTCCCTCCCCCGTTTTGTCTTTCCCGAAGCCTTCTGCGCCCTGTCCACACTTGCTTCCCCACCCACCTTTCTCTACCTTCAGTGGTTGTTTATAATTCAGCTTGAGACAGTAATTTAGAAATGACCTTCTCAAGGCCTAGTTGGCATGAGATAAATTATTTTTCCCTAGGGTATTTTATTATTTTTGTTTTGTATTATCCTCTTCTAATTCATTCACAAAAGCCTGGCCTCTCAGCAACTTTGCAAACTTCTCATTGACTCCAGGCTATGGATGACTCTCGCTTGCCAAATGCAGGCAAAGCTGTTGAGAAGTATAGCGCGTCATGGGAAGATAAGGAATGGTTCTTCTGTTGGCAGCATGGAACTGGACCCAGATGACATCAACACTTGCCAATAAATGTGAGTTGAGGCTTTTGTTAAAAAATGGAATGTTGGTAGTTGAACCTTCATTCAATAATGATGACAGCATAATGAAGTGGACACTGTTATTTATCCGGTTGTTCAGATGTAGGGACGGAGACACGGGAGGATGAAATGGGGCACTAATGTCATCCTAGCTGCTGCATAGGATGACACATGGGGCTGGGCTTGGTAGAGGTATCATGATTATTATGGTTTTCATTACTGCTGTGGTCGTTGACACTGTTGTACTCTATTTTTCTCCTGGCATTTGGACACATTCTGGCTGCCTGGAGATATTCTGGAAGCATATGCAGGAGAGCCTTGTGTGTCATCTGGCTGCAGTTGGGAAAGGCGAACCTCCCCTGTTTTTGATACTCTTCTCAAACCTTCCCAGTCCACAGAACCCAGTTCTCACATTTTGGGTGGCCAGATTCTCCTCTTCTATGATGGGGAGGACTAAACGCCCTTCACCAACATCCCTCTCAAAAAGCATGGCTCGGAGACTTGCTTTCCTATATCCCTTTAAGAATGTGGGCTTAATTTCTCCACTCCGACGAAGTTGTGATTTAGAAATTTCTGTCCCTCTGTGTTGAACACAATTAAGATGATGGCCAAGAAATCTGGTCCAATTTTCCAAGTCAAAGCCTGGCCACCGAATGCCCAGCTGTTGATGAAGTTTCCATTTCAGACAGAACTCTAGCCTTGCAAACATTTGGCCCATAAAAGAGTGGATTTTCCCATGGTCGAATGAGTCACTGGGAATATTGACTCGTATTTTAAAAATCAGAGGTCACTTAAAAAAATTGAGTGGAAATGCGTGTAACATAAAATGAACCCTTTTCAAGCATACAGTTCAGTGGCATTTAATATCTTCACAAGGTTGTGTAAACACCTCCCTCTACTTCCTAACGTTGTCCTCACCCCAAAGGAAAGCCTGAACCTGTGATCGGTCACTGCTCACTCCCCACCCGATCCCCCAGCTCCTCCCCAGGTCCTCTGCTCTCCGCCTCTGCGATTCGCCTGTTCTGGGCATTCTGTGGAAATAAAATCATATGCTATGTGGCCTTTTGTATCTGGCCTCTCTCATCATGTTTTTGGGGTTCATCCACGTTGTAGCATGGATCAGCGCTTCCTCCCTTTCTGTGACTTGATAATATTCTGTTGTGTGGATGGACCACAGTTGTTTATCTGTTCATCCACTGATGGTCATTTGGGCTGTTTCCACAGAGATTGCTTTTAAGGAGAGATCAGAAACAGCTCTGGGCTCAGGGGCACTCTGAGAGCTTTTCTGTTATTCCCCCCAGTCCCCCAGGGAATCCAGTTCACACAGAGGTGTTGAGAAAGTCAGTCCCCACCCTCTCCGCAGACCGCAGACCATGGAATCTGATGGTGGACATACGGGAGGTTCCAGAGAGGCGCCTGCAGTGCGGGAGGGCGTCAGTGGAGCCTGGCAGCCCACCCCACCCTCAGAACAGCTTTTGGCCTCAGGAGCAGCTGCAGAATTCAGGCCCCGCCCTGGAGTGGCCAGCCTGTCACCGGCTCCGGGGTTCAGTCCAGGTCAGGCCCTGCAGCTGCCAATGTTGGATGGGGCTGCCAGGTCTCAAAGTGCTGGGGAGAAGGAGACCCCAGCCAGGCACCCGCAGGGCTGGGCTGTTACGGTGGGCATCGTGAGAAGGGCCCTACAGGGATATGAGCACCCATTTTAACTGCATTCATTAGAAGTGGTTGTGAGTAGACTGGGTCTCTAAGTTGAGGTGTGAGCTCCGGTCCCCACACCGTGATGCCTCACAGGACATTGGCGTGTGCGAGGGAATGGTGACCTCCGGCCCAGCCCATGGGCAGCATCCACTGCACGGGATCAGGCGGCCAAGGAGCTACCTGCACTTTCACCAGCCCGGACAGGGGACGGGACACCAGGGGCCTGCTCCCAGTGGCGCGTGTGCGTCCCCTGCCAGGCCAGATCTGGAGGTCTGCATGGTGCAGGGAGGGCGCAGTTGGAGAGGCCTGTGTGACCCTCGTAGAGTGTGTGGGTGTGGGGGTGACCGTGGAGCCAGTGCGTGTGTGTTTCACAGTGTGTGAGGATGTGTGTGTGTGAGGATGTGTGTGTGCATAGGTGTGAGTGTGTGTAAATGAATGCCCCACTGTATGCATGCATGTGAGCGTGTACGTGTGTAAATGTGGGAGTGAATGAGCGTGGGATTGTGTGAGGGTGTGAGAGAGAGGATGTCTGTGTGTGTAAGGGGCACGATCTTAGCCTACATGGCAAGTTGGCCATAACAACCACAGTGACGCTCCCCACATCTGGGGCTGCTGTGTGGATGGCGCTCGGCCTGGTGATGGGATGTAACTCGCACCCTGGCTTTGAGGGATGTGTCATGGTCACTCCATAAGAGGCCTTAGAACAGCAACCACAACCAAGTGAGCGACCCTCCGTAGACAGCAGCATCTAAGCAGTGAACCACTACTACACACCAGCCGTGTGCCCAGCTCTTCCCGGGGCCCCAGACACACAAAGAGGAGGGAGCCATGCTCGTCTTCATGGAAGGAGATGAAGCCACAGCCGCCATCATCGCTGAGGAGGGCTGCATGGGAGGTGGTGCTGATGGGGTGGAGGTGAAGATGACATGAAGAATGGCACCATGCATTTTTGAGCTTTCCCTGTGCCAGGCACCGGGTTTCAATCGTGCCTCCTTAAACCTGCACCCAGCTCTGCAAGCTAGGTGGTACCACCACCCCACTTCCCAGCTGAGGGGCGGAGGAGCCTTGGGGACAGCTAGGAACTTGCCCTAACTGCCCTCTTGCGCCGAAGTGAAGATACGAGGCTGGAAGGGAGCTCCAGAACTTGGAGCTCACATCATCTCTGGCAGAACCAGGCCAAAAAGTACGACCTTGGGGGCCCCCTCTGCCGAGGCCAAGGATCCCACCTCCTGCCCATATTGCTACACCCCAACCCCAGCTGCCCCCAAGCCAACTAGACTGCAAGTTACCTCTTGTGACTTCTAAGGGAAAAGGAGAGAAGGAGAGTTCATCCGCAGCCAGGATTCCTTTCATCCCCTCACCTCTCCTTAATTGCATCGGGAGTTCATGCCTTTGTGTGTCAGGGGTGATTATTCTAATTTCTTGCAGCCCAATGAGAAGTAAGACATTGGTGTTTGCCAAAACTTGCTGTGTGAGCTGCCAGGGACATCGCATCTGGAAATTTTGTGATGAAGAAACTTTTGAAAAAAATTAAAAATCAAAGGGAAGTTTGGGGAAACAGGGCCAGGGGATTTTCCTCTGGTTTCGCCCCGGGAGCTGCTCTCACACCCGCCTGCCCTGTAATCTTCTTGATTGGTTCTGCTGGAGGCAGATGGTCTAGAAAAAAGCTGGAGCCAGGGGAGAAAAAGAACGTGAGTGAGAAGCAGGTCTGCTGGGGGGACAAAGGAGGTGGGGAAGAGATTGGATGGGGGTTTCTTGGGGACCCAAACCCTAATCTTGGTGTGGGCAGCTCTCAGGACAGAGTGCTTCCTGTCTGGAGTCCAGTTGCTGCACCTGGTCCCTGTGTTCATGCTGGACTCTCCCAGGGCAGGGCCCTCCCAGTCTCGTGGCTGACTGGCGTTGGGGGCAGGGCAGGAGAGGGACTCTGGCTGCATGGGTCTCCTGTGGCTGCTGTAACAAGCAACCCCCTGATAACCACTTGATGGCTTAAAACAACACAACTTGACCAGGTACAGTGGCTCATGCCCGTAATCCCAGCACTTGGGGAGGCTGAGGCAGGCAGGAGGATCACTTGAGCCCAGGAGTTCAAGACTAGCCTGGACAACACAGCAAGACCCCATCTCTACAAAAAATAAAAAAAAGAAAAATTAGCCAGGCATGGAGGTGCACATCTGTGGCTCCAGCTCCTCGGGAGGCTGAGGTGGGAGGATCACTTGAGCCAGGAGGTTGAGGTTACCATGAGCTGTGATTGCACTATTGCCACCATTGCTGCTCTTCAGCCTGGGCCACAGAGTGAGACCCTGTCTCTAGAGGCAAAACAAAACAGCAACCAGCTTCATTTTCCTACAGCTCTGGAGGCCAGAAGTCTGCAATGAGTCTTTCAGTGCTGAAATCAGGGCTGGCTGTGCTCCTTCCAAAGGCTCCCAGGAGAGTTTGTTTCCCACCTTCTGCAGTTGCTGGAGCTGCCTGCATAGCATAGCTTTCGACCCCTTCCTGGGATCACTCTGGCCTCTTGCTTCCTCTTCTGACCTTCCTGCCTCCCTCCTCAAGGACCCCTGTGATTACATTCTCCAGGATCATCTCCTCATCTCAGAGTCCTTAATCACATCAGCAAAGTCCCTTGGTCCGTGTCAGGTGACATGCCCAGAGATTCCAGGGATTAGGATGTGGACATCCTTTGGGGAAACTGCAGGCTCAAAACCAAAAGGGACACAGCCCACTCAAACGGGGTCTTCCCCCCGTGCTTCTTACAGTGAGACTCTGCCACCCTTTCTGCTCACGCTAGATTTCGGAGCCAGCCTGGGGTGCTCAGGCCGCGAGCAGCACCCGTACACAAGTGGCTCGAGCCTGACCCTCTCTTTGGAGCCCCTGATGCTCACGCTGCAGCCCCAAGGCCCGTTCTCAGACTGGAGCTGTCTTGGAGGCTCTCATCTGCTGTGAAGGAATAATCCTGGACAAACGCCTTTCATTAAGGAGCCCAGGAGACACAATATAGCCTAACAAGAGGATTAGGCTTTTGCAATGTAAACAACCTAACTATAGAGGAAAGAGACCCTGGCTTTCAATGAAGCTGCCTGGAAAACAGCAAATTTCTTTAAAAAATAAATAAATAAGCAAACAAACCCTATTAGGTTTCCAAAGTGAGGGGGCAGACAGGGCCCCACCTCCACAGCTCAGGTCTGGGAGCCCCTGCACCATGCAGCCCCGCCCACCCCCTGCCCTGCTGGGTCTCAGAGATGCCAGCAGAGTTCCTAGGAATTCCCCCTGGTACTCTGCCAGTCCAGCAGCCCTCCCGCCACGCCCTCTCCCCTGAGGCAAACAGCACTCTAACCCTTCCAGAACATTCTTCGTAGTCCTAGAGACAGGGCTGGCCTGGCTGGGTGGATTCAGAGCCTCCGCCTCCTCTGCAGCCTCTTCTCATCCCCCACCCACCCACCCAGCTTCACCTCCAGAGAAGGCTGCTCATTCCGCAGTGAGGTTGCGCCCGCAGCCCCTGCAGGTGGGAGGAAGGGCCTGTCCAACTCCCAGACCCCCAGCTTCAGCCTCCTGGAAGCGCTTTCTGAAATGAGCCTCATAGTTTCTTATAAACTGCACGATTATCTCTAGGAAGTGGCACTGGAGGGGTGGCCTTCAAACAGAATTAAATCTTTGAGGTATAAGTAGCAAATCACTCTCCTTCCAGCCCCGTTGGCTTCAGACCTTCCCAAGAGCACAGCACTGCTTCCTCTGAACAAACCCTCTGAGACGGCAGTGTGTTTTGGAGGAAAGGAATGACCTGCGGCTGGCAGGGCCCCAGGCCAAGCCCGGCCTCTGATGCCTCTGCTCCAGGGTCAGCAACCCCCATGGGGAGGTCAAGAGTCTGTCTTGCCCTTGGGCCAGCCCAGGGGGCATGATGAGTTCCTCCCGGCCTCTCTGGGAGGGGAGCCACTGCAGGGGCTCTGTTGGGCCTCCCTGCACTTTGAAGCCACAGCCTCAACCCTGCAGATCTTGAGAAAGGCTGGGCAGGTCAGTGAGGGGGATCCTGAGCTGGCTCATGCTCCGAGATAGTGTGAATGAGGCACACAGCCCAGGCCACCTCTGTATGGCAGGCCTGGAGCCCTGCACATCTGCACCAGCTCACAGAGGAGCCGAGTGAAGTCCCGGCGGCACCCAATAGCACCCTCCATGTGAAGAACTGGCCGTCGAACAGTGTTTGTCCCCAGGGACCTTCCTGCAGGTGGTTGCTGAAGTGGCATCCAGTGTTTGTGGAGCCCCTCCTGCCTGCCGGGGCGGGCCAGGCTCTGAGTGCAGCTCGGAGTCACACAACATCCTATCCACGGACCTTCCAGCCCAGCGAGTGGAATCCTGACCCTGCCTCCAGCTAGACCTGCAGACAATTCCATGCCCCAAGCCCTGGGCAGGGGTCCTGACGGCATCTACTGTCTAAGAGTGGGAGAGACGGCAGAGGGGGCTTGCGGGAGGCACCTTGGCCAGAGCCTGCTACCTGCTGCATCCACGCAGGCTTCTATGAGCAAATGCTTTCTCAGGCAAAGGAAACAGGCTCCTTCAGGCTGAAGTTGGAGCAGGCGTTGTGCGCTGCCACCCAGGAATGAGGGAGGAGGTCTGGGCATGGGAATTGGAGGGAGAGAGGGAGGGGCAGGCAGTCACAGCCGGCACGGAGGGCACGCAGCCCACCTGCCCACCACCGCCCTAAGCTCTGCACACACATCAGTCATTTCAGGCCAGACCCTGTGTCATCAGCCCAATTGTTGCCCCCACTTCGCAGATGAAGAAACTGAGCCCTGAGAAGCTGAGAAACCTCCTTAGGGTCACAGAGCTTGTGGGTGGCAGTTGGGTTTCCAGCCCTGGCATTCTGCCAACAGAGCTTTCTGTGTCTACTATAAAGTAAGATATAATCCACAAGCCACACAATTCACCATTTTAATATGTAAAATTTCTTTTTTTTTTTTTTTTGAGAAGGAGTTTTGTTCTTGTCACCCAAGCTGGAGTGCAAGGCGTGATCTCGGCTCACTGCAACCTCCACCCCCTTGGTTCAAGCGATTCTCCTGCCTCAGCCTCCTGAGCAGCTGGGATTACAGACGTATGACACCACACCTGGCTAATTTTTTGTGTTTTTAGTAGAAACGGTGGGGTTTCACTATGTTAGCCAGGCTAATCTCGAACTCATCATGGTTTTTAAAATATTCACAGGTCCGGTGATAATGGGCAATATCAAATTTTAGAAGATTTCCATCACCCCCAAAAGAAACCATGTACCCACTAAGCAGTCACACCCCACGTCCCCGTCCCCTCACCCAGCCTGTGGCACGCAGCCCTCTCCCTTCCCGTCTCCACAGGCTTTCCTCCTCTGGACACTTCACACACATGGACTTAGGCCATGTGGCTTTCCATGTCTGGCTTCTGTCTCCAAGTCTGCTTTCCTGGCACCCCCAGCCTGGCACTCGTGTTGGTGACATGTTCCTTTTCATGGCTGAATCATATTCCATTGCATGTGCGCACCAAGTTTATTCATCCAGGCGTCCACTGAAGGACTTTGGGGCTGTTTCTGCATTTTGGGTCTTGAGAATGGTGCTGCTGTGAACATCCCTCTGCATGTACATTTGGGTGAGGACATGCACTTTCATTTCCCTTGGGTGGACTGGTCAGTTCATGGGATTCCTCTGAGTTTGACCTTTTGAGAAACCATCAGATTTTTCCACACAGCAAACACCCATCCTTTCATGGGCACTCCTCTCTATGACCCCGACAGGTGCTGCCCAGGAGGCACTGTTAGCTTTGGGGCTGCTGGACGCCATGCCGCCAGATTCCACTGGTTGTAGACCCAGCCCTGCTTCCCAGCTGACCTGACAGCAGAGATCTCGAGGCTGAGTTCCCCCTGCAGTCTTCCCTGCCCCGAGGTCGTGCTGCTCTGCAGGGACAGCGGGCCTCTGGGGGCATGAAGGCACATCCCCCCTCCTCAGCGTGGGAGGACTCTGTAGGGCCCGGTGTCAGGGCCTCCGGGGGTTGCTGTTGCCTCCATGGGGCCGCACCCACCTCAGTGTCTCCCATCACCCAGCCTGCCTCTTTCCCCCTCAGCAGGTGCTGTCCCACACCCCTCCAGCTGTGTAAAGTATCCTTCCAAACTCTGGGAGCTTAGAGCACAGTTATCTTATTATAAATGGCAGAATTCTAGATGCACTGGAGTGGTTTTTATGCAGAAAGAGGGTGTAGGGCTGGCCTCCAGGGGATACGCAGCTGGGGCTGGAGCACTGGGCTCTCTGGGCCATTCCAGTTCTCGGCAGCCTCTGCATGTGACCCTCCAGAGTATGCCCCGGAGCACCTGGACTCCCTGCATGGTGGTGCACACATCTTAAGTGTGCCTGCCGAGAGCACCAGGGAAGGATGTGTCACCTTTCACAGCCTAGTCTTGGAAGCCGGGCAGCCCTGGTCCTGCTAGACTTCATTAGAAAGCCAGGCATAGAGACCCAGTTTAAGGGGAGAAGGCATGTTTTAAATACAGTATATAATAGAGCATTTGAAGTACAGTAAGACCAACAAATCAGGAGACGTCAGCCTTTGAAAAGATAGTTTGTTACAGTTCCCAAGAGGAAGGGGCAGGCCACACCATGCCAGGCCATGCCAGGCCACGTAGGAGCACCAGATAGAGCCGAAGGCAGAGGCAGAGGGAGGAGCTGTGGGCCAGAGCCTTTCTGGGGATTTCTGTAGGAGGAGCAGGTGATAGGGGTTGACTGTGCCCCCACCCAAGTCTCATCCTGAACTGTAGCTTCCATAATTCCCATGTGCTGTGGGAGGGGCCCAGTGGGAGGTAATTGAATCACAGATGTGAGTCTGTCTTGTGCTGTTCTCATGGTAGTGAATAAGTCTCATGAGATCTGATGGTTTTACAAAGGGCAATTCCCCTGCACACCCTCTCTTGCCTGCCGCCATGTAAGACCTGCCTTTGCTCCTCCTTCACCTTCTGCCATGACGGCGAGGCCTCCCAAGCCATGTAGACCTGTGAGTCCACTAAACCTCTTTCCTTTATAAATTACCCAGCCTCAGGTATGTCTTTATTAGCAGCATGAAAATGAACTAATACAGCAGGCAAAGCAGGGTAAGTGTGCTCATCATTGACTGGCCTGAGTAACTCTGGTAGGTACTGGGCCTAGGAGCTCCCCTCGTTGTCTGGTGCCTGGTCCTGGCATGATTGGGACAGGTGGATAGTGATCCAGGGTGTGAGAGCCCCGCAGAGGAGTGGTTGGGGTATGGACTCGGGTTGACTGGTTTGCATTTGAAAACACCACTTGCAGGTGAATTGTTCACTACCACTAGACGTTGGCTAAGTCAGGGAGGGCCAGTCTCTCCAGGGTCAGCAAGACCCAGATGTCAAAGCCTCAGGGTACAGAAAAGAAAAGACGTCGTCAATAGAGCATAGACCCCACCCTTTGATGGGGAAGTCACCAGTGCTGGGATGGGAAACACCGCTGAGGCTATTTCTGGCACATACCATGTGCCGTGGGTATTGACCCCAGGGGCACTCCCTGCTAGACATCTGGAGTGATGCTCTCTGGTTTGGTCTCTGCTTCCTGGAGATACAACCAACGAATTTACAGACAAGAGAGAAGAGGGAGTGAAAAATGCTGTCTGGAGACAAAGAGCAATACACCCATTATCAAAAAGGAGGAACAAAATAAATTACACTGCCTGGATGTACAGAGGGTGTCAGCGGGCCAGCACAGAAACAGATGGGTGACTCTTCCACCACCCATCCGGCTGTGCTGGATGCCAGGGAGAAGACGTGAGGCTGTGTGTCGTTGTTTGAGCTCACCTCACGTTCACACCTGCTTGCACCGGGGAGGCCTTCGATCAACCTGAGTCAATGGAATGACTGATGCCATTCCTGGCCTCTTCAAACTTAGAAACGGAACCAACTGATATGCCAGATAGCCGGCTTTCAAAACATTTACTCTCTAGAGATACTTAGATGTCTTTAGCTTCCTGTGAATTCCCCTTCCTCATGTGTAAAATGGAGAAGACACCAGGATCTACCTCAGGGCATCACAAAAGTCAATGGGACAGACAGAAAGCTCCGTGCTTGGTCCAGCGCCCGGAACATTGCAAGTGTGCAGTGGATATTATCTGTGATTATTCTTTCCGAAGGTAGGCGCATCACTAAAAGTTCATTTTCACCAAAAGTACTAACCTTGATTTTGTGCAGCCAACAGAGAAATTGACCCTTTATTAAGTTAATTTCCACTTAAAGGATTGGCCTTAGATCCTAAAGAAGGGAGCAACTTGCTCACGGCCTCCCTGTCCTTGATAGGATTAGATAAGAAGCTACGTGCAAAGTGCAGCATAGAGCTGGACATGTAGTAAGTGCTCCATAAATCTTTATGGTGATTACCAATACTCTTCAAGAGAATTACATCATGTATTGATTACACGTGAGATGCATCCCTGCTCATTTTTTCTCCTGCAATGCTCTTTAAGCTCAGTGCTGCTAAGGTCTACGAGTCATGTCTGATCTCCAAAAGCTTACAACTGCTGCGAAAAATAAAACTTGCGGAGCATGAAACAGAGGGAGAACATACGTGGGGAATGGCCCATTAATCTCTGTCAGTCCGGAGATACCAACGACAGACCTTAGGCGGAGGGGAAGGGATCTTAGGGCTGTTTTCTCTTAAGCACATGTTTTGTGTTAGAGATCTGGTAACTAATAAAAATGCTCCTTAGAGGGGTAAAAAAAAGGATGGGTGTAGTGTAGTTGGTAAAGTGCCCGTATAATGTGGCGCTTCTGAAATAGGAATTAATTTTTGCAAAAATCAAATCTGCTACTTAATTTCATGCAGTAATAGAGAGGCAAACCTATATTGTATTTCCTTTAATTTTGTCATGTGTTTGCACAGGGACAGTTAGTATGGAGGACATCTCAAGGAGAAATCGATCCACTCAATGATTTTACGAGTTATATCACAAACATTGTAGTTTCTTCTAAATTTCTGCTCCAAAGTTGTTTTTTTCTTTCTCCTTTTAAAACTGCCCCTGACGATGGGGTGGTGGGGAGGTACCTCAGAGGTCACGGTTCTAGAGCACAGTCCAAGAAAGGTGCTTGCTGATGCGTGAGGTGGGGAGGACACTGAGGTCTGCAAAGGACGGGGAAATGATATTAAAAATAAGATGCCGTAATGGATGGATAGAGGGATGGATAATGGGGAGATGTGTGATAGATCAAACGGGGAAAATATTAATGGTGAAAAGGGTATGTGCTACCCATGGGTGCAGTGGGTATTCACGCGGTAGATCTTCCAACTTGAATGCATGTTTTAAAGTTGCTGTTGTAAAATGCTATAAAGATAGGGTCTTGAAGAGAATGTTCACCTCCTCTGTTCTGCTGCTGGTTTACAAACTCCTGCTGCTCACAAGGGTGGACAAAGCAGGAAGAGTGGTCAACACTGAGTAGTGGGGATATGTGGTGTTTGCTTCTGTTATGGAGGGAGATTGAGGAAGGTCTGCATATTCAACATTTACAGATGTCAGCTACCTCGTCTAAAATAGATCTAAAAGTCAGCAGGATGAATGGAGAGAGGGCTCCCACTTGCAGTGCTAGAGGGAAAGCTGAGTGTTCTTGTGGATGCTTGAACTTTGCTGGATTTTCATTAAATTGTGGAGGGTGCAGAAAAGGACCCACCCGCCACCGCAGCGACTGAGGGGTCGAGGTCAGGAACACAGGCCGGGGTTCCCATCTTGGCTCTGCAGCGAGTCGGCACTGGGGCAAATGTTCCTCTTGGAATGTAAGCAGATTCCCTTTCCCCAAAACTGATAAAAAACAGCAGAGCCCACAGAAAAAGAATGGGGACCCAACATGGAAGCCCAGGAGAAGTGGAGTGGCTGGACCTGGGCCTGCCTTCTTCTTGCTTCACTTTTCTCTGCATGTGTTTGCCACACACTCCGCTCATGGTTCTGACCCGACCCTCATCGCTTCTCAGTCCGCGGGGTGCAATGCCACCAGCGTCTCTCTTATGTTGAAGTCTATCTTTCCAAGTCAAATGAAGCCAACAACCTGGTAGCTCCACTTCCCGATTCCCAGGGAAGAAACTCTCTGGTCCCACTTAGGTGAAACGCCCTTTCCTGGTTCCATCGACTGGTGTGTGGATGCTGGTCCACACTGTTTGAACACAGTTACTGGCAGTCCCTAGTTGCAACCATATGGTTGAGGAGAGCCTGTTTCAAGAAAAGGGAGGCTGAGTAGACGTCTCTTGGTGGTGTTCACTGCATTTATGTTCTCTGTAAAATTTGTCAAATGGGGATAATAAGTATCTCATAGGTTTTAAAGAGTGTATTTGGCATGATGAGTGTATTTGGCAAATACAGAGTGTATTTGGCAAATATGAGTGTATTTGGCAAAAGTATCTCATAGGTTTTAAAGAGTGTATTTGGCAAATTTGTATTTGGCAAATGGTGAATGCCCTAAACTGGTTGTAATTATTCATCAGTGAGAACTAATAGAACCTTCTGACACAAATCGCGTAATAGGACACTTGGATGCAATTGTACTGGGCAGAGAGTATTCTAGTTATCTCTTATTGAAAGACAAACTACTCTGAAACTTAGTGGCCTAAAGAAACAACAATCATTTATTTTGCTTATGAATCTACAGTTTGGGTGGAACTTGGTAGAGGGTGCTCATCTCAGCTCCATGCAGTGTTGGCTGGGCTGCCTGACCTGGCTGGAGGATCTGCCGCCTGGATGGCTCACTCATGTGGGCAGTAGGTTGGTATTGGCTCTCAGTTGGGAGCTCAGCTGGGGCTGCTGGCTGGAGGCCTCGGCTCCTTCCACATAGTCTTCTCCACACAGCTTCTTGGGCTTCCTTACAGCATGGTGGTCTCAGGATAGACTGACTTGTTTCATGGTGGCTGACTTCGCCCGGAGTGAGTGTTACAGGAGGCCCGAGTGAAAGCTGCAAGGCTTCTTATCCCGTAGTCCCAGAAGGCTCAGAGCATTCCTTCTACTTTATTCTACGGATCAAGCAAATCATCACCAAGGCCAGCTCATGTTCAACAGAAAGGGCATTTAATTCCGCCTCTCAATGGGAGAAGGAGCAAAGAATTTGTAGTCATTTTTTTGTCTGCCACAGTTGGTCCAAGCGGTAGTGTGAGTATCAGGCTATGGTACTGCTGTATTCTTGGCATTTATTGAAGTGAATACATTCAAAATTTTCCCATCTTCCATGCATAGCTGTAAAATATTCAGTCCTTGCCCTCAAAAGCTTAGGTAGTTGCGGAGACAAAGCATAGCCACTTGCCCATGCTGTAAATGCATGTTAATCTATATCAGAAGTGCAGAACCTGAGGGCAGAGATTCTCAACACAGGAGTGTGTCAGGAGAACAAGAGCAGGTATGTTTTAAAAAAACGGATGCCTGGGCTGGATGCTTGAAGAGGCTGCTTCAGTAGGTCTGGAGAGGGGTCTGGGCAATGGAAATAAACAAATAACTTTATTTATCTTTATGTAAAGGGGATATATGTATATAGTACCAAATTTATCAGTACCAAAGAATGTATTATAAAACATAAATCTTCCTCTTACTCACTCTTGACCTCCAGCCACTACATTCCCCTACTCAGAAGCAAATGGACATTGGTTCAATTGCTTTGGTATCTCTACAGAGATACTTTAGGCCTATACACACATATGTTTAACACTTTTCCTGTTTAGAAAAAAAAGTGCAGCTCACTGCCAGCACTCACTGAATTTTACATAAACACATTCTTTGAGGCTGAAGCAAGTCTGTCTGATTTTCCATGCGAAATTAAAATATAAAACCTGTCCAGGGAGTTACTTATTTATTTATTTTTCAGATAGAGTCTCGTTTTGGCCAGGCTGGAGTGCAGTGGCATGAACTCGGCTCACTGCAACCTTTGCCTCTCAGGTTCAAGTGATTCTCGTGCCTCAGCCTCCCGAGTAGCTGGGACTACAGGTGCCGGCCACCACGCCTGGCTAATTTTTGTATTTTCAGTAGAGACTGGTTTTCGCCATGTTGGCCAGGCTGGTCTCAAACTCCCGACCTCAAGTGATCCGCCCACCTCGGCCTCCCAAAGTGCTGGGATTACAGGCCTGAGCCCCCCGCACCCAACTTCAGGGTGTTGTTTCTAAACAGAACGAACATCAGAATCATCTGAAGAATCGTCTACTTCAGAAAAACCAGATTCATCAAGTGAATCCTCAGCTAATAACTGTTCAAGAACCATGTTAACATCACGCATAGAAACGCTACATGTTCTAGGATATGACATTTCCAGTGATGGAGAATTACCATATTTTGTAAATGGAATTGCCACTGCTGAAAACAGAATGCTATAAATAAAACGATGTATTTTGTTTCCAACGTCGACACACTAGAGCAATGTGAAAATGATAACAAGAGTGAGATATTTCACGACAAAGTTATCTTGGGGAGAATGCCGCACCAGCCCACAAGTGCTGCTGGCAGGTGTTCTCAGTGCGAATGGGAAAAGGGTTAAATGGTGGATTTGAGTATAGGCAAGTAGGTGTCTATTTAGACATATAATCTATGCATGTAAATATATTCGGTTTCCTTTATGAAGATAGATATGTAAGTGTATCTCTATTAGGTTTCTCCAGAGAAACGGAACCAATACACACCTGCACACACACACATACACACATATATTTATATACACATACATATAATATTTACTTATTTATTGTAGGAAGTGGTTTATGAGATTATGGAGGCCAAGAAGCCTTATGATCTACCGCCTACAAGTTGGAGAACTAGAAAAACTTGTAGAGTGATTTGGTGCAAGTCCGAAGGCCCGAGAAGCAGGGGCAGGCAGTGTAAGTCTTGATCCAAATCCAAAGGCTGGCGGCCCAGGAGCCGTGATTCCCGCAGGCCGAAGAGGATGGATGTTCCAGATCATACAGGGCGAGTAACTTCGCCCCTCCTCTGCCTCTGTGTTCCATTCGGACTTTCCACACACTGGATGATGCCACCCACGCTGGCAAGAGCAGACCGTCTTTACTCAATCTAACAACTCAAATGACAATCTTTTCCAGACACATTCTCACAGACACACCCAGAAAGAATGTTAACCAGCTACCTGGGAATCCCTTAGTCCAGTTAAGTTGACACAAGAAATGAACCATCACAGTATCTGTATTTATATATTGATACCTACACACAAGGACACACACATACATATTCTTGTCTTCATTCCTCCCATGGTAACATTGTTTCCACAGTTATGCACCTCGCTGCTATCTTTTTTTTTTTTTCTTTTTGAGACGGAGTCTGGCTCTGTCGCCCAGGCTGGAGTGCAGTGGCCGGATCTAAGCTCACTGCAAGCTCCGCCTCCCAGGTTCACGCCATTCTCCTGCCTCAGCCTCCCAAGTAGTTGGGACTACAGGTGCCCACCACCTTGCCCAGCTAATTTTTTGTATTTTTAGTAGAGACAGGGTTTCACCATGTTGGCCAGGATGGTCTTGATCTCCTGACCTCATGATCCGCCCATCGCGGCCTCCCAAAGTGCTGGGATTACAGGCGTGAGCCACTGCGCCCGGCCCTGCTGCTATCTTTTTTAGAAATTTCCCTTTTTCTTTTTAATGCCTGCATTATATTACATCGTATGGAGGGACTCCCATCCATGTTTTTATGTGGCTAGCCATTTTAGATGGCTTCCAGGTCTTTTGGTGTAATAAAAAATCCACATGGGCAAGTCTGTCTGAGACAGATTCCTATTTTAGGGTCAAATGGTGTATGCATTTGAAATGTTCGATAGTTTTGACCCCATTGCATTCCCCGTACGTTGTATCAGCCCACACTTCCATCAGTGATGTATGAAAGCAGTCGAGATTTGTAGCCAGCTGCCCAGCAGATTCCAATGGACAGAAAACTTTGAGAACCACGTTTCGGGAAAGCACAGCAGAAGGAAGGTTAGAGGAGGAAGCTTTGCAGCTAGAGGTTAAGGGAGGGTGCCTGAAATAGCACAGCCTGTCAGGGAGTGCCGACGACTTGACTCCCCACTCTGAGACATTACAGATGATTCAATAAAAACACTTCAGCATGCTTCCCCAGGAGCGCGGCGCTCATGCCTACGACCCGTCAGAAGATGCTGTCCTGGAAGGTGAACATTCAGGACTGGGGTCCCCTGCGAGCGCTGACTTTTCACACCTGGTTTGTTCCAGCCAGTGACCCACCTCCTAGCGGCTTTGACCCCTGCCAGGGCGAGGAGGAGCTTTTCCGAGGTCACAGTTAATGCATCCCAGGTGAGACCAGCACAGCTCTTGGGCTACTCAAAAATAGCGTTCTTATTTACTCGCGAACTGCCACTGTGGTATCTGGAAGCTGCTTCAGACTTCCCCTGGGGTTCATGGAAGGAGTAGGTGTAGAGACCACAGAAGCTGGCCTCAGTTTGAGGATCGCTGAAGCAGTGTAATAAATCCACCAGGAGCCATCATATTTTCTCTCCATTGGTATACATTTCAAATTTCCCCTAATAAAGGGCTTTGATAAATGTTTCTGATTAAGATACAGAGATGATTAAACGTACCTTGATTCCTTCATCTATTTTATAAAACCATTTCCACGGCAGCTGAAAATTTAAAGCACCCATGTTAAACAGAGTTGAAAGCAACTTTTACACGCTGTGGGTCCCCCCTCCCTAATTTGTAGACTACTCCCCCTGTTTCATCTCCTAAAGACAAAATCCATCAAAAACTCTCCTGACAGCATCCAGATGCCTTGAATTGGCTGTAAAATATTTCAAGGTCTCCGAGTAATTTAATGCCCTATGAAAGTAAAATAAATTGTGTACAAATAATTCAATAAGCTCAGGGAAGTGGGGGAAAAAAAAAAACATTAAGCATGTCACAGATGGCACCTCCAGGCAGTTTATCAAAGCAAGTTTCATAATTTAACAAAATCATCTTGGCATCACACACAAAGGCCTTCCTGTTTGATCCCGTAATAACACTGCTTAGCACTTTCTGGGGAACTGGCTTCCAGTGCCGGAGCTGTTTCCAAGCATTAGCTAATCAATCATCAAAAGATATTTTTCACGCAGGCAGGCAGAACTCGGAATCCTCACTCGACCACCACAGAAGTGGCCAAGGAAGCTAAGAGGCTTTTCCAAGGTCACCTGTGGGGCAAAGGTCCCAGCTGGGGTCCCAGCTAATGAGTCTCTGGTTTCTTCTGCGCCCCGTGACAAGGCCTCCTCCTGCCTGGCTCAACCACATGGCCAGCACCCAGTCGTCCGGAGAAGGCTGGAGGATGCTGGTCGGAGCTCCTGCTTTGAGCTTAGGGCTGAAATGGCCCTTCATCCGGGACAGCAACATGCTTCTCAAAACAGAGTTTCCGAGTCATCTTCCTCTCCCCTGCCCTGAATCTCAAAGGGGACTCGGTTTGTTTTCTTTTCCGAAGAACAGAAAGCTTTGCTTTTGGCTAAGGGCCAAGGAATCCGACCCCTGAGTTTTGTCCAGTGACTTACATTTGTTTCTGGTTGTTTGTTTGGGGAACTATATGTTTAAATTACAGAATAATATGTGCATAGGTTGAAAGGGAAACCCCACAGAAGGGTTTAAAGGTAAAAGAAGAATGACAAATAAAATGAGTAGATGTTCCCAGGGGAGGAAGAGCTTAACTGACCCTTCCTATACCCCCTCCCCCAGCACTTAGGGACTCACTTCTGAAGAACAGCTCAGGGAAAGGGAAAATTGGAGACACCTGGCAGACGCCACCTGGTTGCCAAGGTTTACACCTCGTGATTGCCCCATGTGACGTGAAGACAAGGGCACGTTACCTCTGGCGTTCTTCCCTCAAACCCAGTCTAATCGTGACGAAAAGCACCCAACAACCCCCACCTGAAGGATGTTCTATAACATGCCTGACAAACATGAAAAACAGAGACTGAGAAGTGGCCACAGTCAGGAGGACCCGAAGGAGACAGGATGACCCTGTGCGGCATGAGCTCCCAATGGGACCCTGGAACAGAAACAGGAGCATTAGGAGGAACGGGGGACGTTGGAAGGAGGTCTGAGGTTGACAGTAGTGAGTGCCAAGGCTGGTGTCTCAGTTTTGACAAATGGACATGGGAAGGGGAGATGATAACATATGGGGAAATACAACTGGCTAAAAGGTATACAGGAGTTCTCGGTATTACCTTTTTTAAAAATTTAAACTAATAAACTTTATTTTTAAGAGTGGTTTTAGGTTTACAGCCTCTGTACTATCTTTACAATTTTTCTGTAAATCTAAAACTATTCCAAATGCATTTGTTATAAATTTAAAGGTAAAATTTTTCCCCCACCCTTTCCCCTGCCCCATTTGACAGAGATAACTACTGGAACAATTTCTAGAATATTCTTCCAGAATTCTGTGATGCATATACACATTCCTTTTTCCCTGTTTAAAACCAAGATTGAGGCCGGGCGTGGTGACTCACGCCTGTAATCTCAGCACTTTGGGGGGCCGAGGCGGGCAGATCATGAGGTCAGGAGTTCGAAACCAGCCTGACCAACGTGGTGAAACCCCATCTCTACTAAAACTACAAAAATTAGCCAGGTGTGGTGGTACACACCTGTGATCCCAGCTACTTGGGAGGCTGAGGTTTGAACCCAGGAGGCTTCGGTTACAGTGAGCCAAGATCGTGTCACTGCACTCCAGCGTGGGTGACAGTGCAAGACCCCATCACAAACAAACAAACAAACAAACAAGGTTGAATCCTCCACTCTATGTTTTTGGTTTCTTGCCTTCTTCATTGAATTTACACCTGGGAGGTAATTTTGTGGAGAATATAGTTGTACTTCATTCTTTCTAAGTGACTTTGAGGTCATCTATGGTTAGTATGTTCCCATAATTTTTTAAAACAGATCCTGATGGGTAGATCAGGCTGGCTTTGTTTACTTGTTATTATAACAAAACAACGAATCAGGTGTATCACAGAAATCAATAAACACAAGAACTTTATTCACTCAAAATCAGCTTCACTCATAATTTTAAAAGTCTAGATAAAGAAGAGGCCGGGCGCAGTGGCTCAGACCTGTAATCCCAGCACTTTGGGAGGCCGAGGCGGGTGGATCATCTGAGGTCAGGAGTTTGAGACCAGCCTGGCCAACATGGTGAAACCCCATCTCTACTAAAAATACAAAAATAAGCTAGGTGTGATGGTGCGTGCCTGTGATCCCAGCTGCTTGGGAGGCTGAGGCAGGAGAATCGCTTGAACCCAGGAGGCGGAGGTTGCAGTGAGCCGAGATCGTGCCACTGCACTCCAGCCTGGGTGACAGAGAGAAAAGAGAAAAAATAAAAAGATGATACTGACATACCATTTTTGATTTCTTGGATTGGTAAAGATTGAGAAGTTTGGTTGTCACCAGTCTGGTGAAGGCGTGGAGAAACAAACTCTCATTCCCACTGCTTGAAGGAAGGTCAGTGGGTGAAAATGCTTTGGGATGATTCTGACAACATGCATACCCATTTAGAAGGTGCTTGGCCGGTGACCTCTTTTTGAGAAGGGTGTTGGGTACGTAGGTGTGTTTACTTTGAGACTAACCTTTGGGTGACACATTCATGACTTATAACTTCTCTGTATGTTATACTTTAACCAAAAGTTAAGAACAAAGGTCTCTAGATTTGAGCAGGCCCCCTGGCCTTCCTTTTTGAGAAATACATGGAAATAAAAGACTGGAAGTCTCCAGACATGGTCCTCTCCCTGGCTGAATTATATTTCCAGTACCCACAGAAATTCCATTTTATATATATATATATATATATATATATATTCTTCAAAAAATCTGTGACTAAATTTAATAATTTCTTAATACGATGTGATACTTATTAGGTTAAAAAAGTCATACAAAATCATACCTTTACCTAAATTTCCACGACTGGGCTCACCATTATTAAATGGCATAATAATTGAGATTCTTTTTCTTCCTTCTCATTTGCAAAGACTTAAAAAAAATTCCTAGAATTTAGAGAATTAGAGATTAGGTTGGGGAAAAGAGAAAAGGGATGGGAGTTAATAGAGTTATTGTGCTAACCTGTTAACCAAACTTTTCTGTGAGAAAACACAAGGTAAAATCAAAGGTGCCACAAGTTCTAAAAACCAAACTAAAGATCTGGAAGAAGCAGGCACAGACCTCTGCAAGGGGCTTTCAGTGCATGGCCTGCTGCTAAGACGAGCAATATGGCGCTTTAAGAATGAGAAGCAAATGACCAGTTTTCCCTCTTGGTAGAAGCTGGAGGTCATGCTTGGGAATTGCAGGAAAACATTTAGACAGCCTCTCTGCTCCCTCCGGGGGTATCGGCAGGCCTGGATTGAAAATTGATACCCACATGTATTTTTGTAAAACCCCTCTGCATTCCCTAGGACTGAATTGGTGGTCCTCAGTCCCCAAGTCCTAGCACTCAAGTGGAAAAAAAGACATTGACCTCCTCCATGGAGGCGTTTCTCCCCTCCTCCCACCCCAGAATCAAGCCCAACCTTTATTTGGCTGTTCTTTGATAAAGCAAAGTCTCCTCTGATTTCCCCGTATTTTTCCAGCTTCTGCGTGTCACGCGAGCCTTTTACATTATTAATAAAAGTTTCAAATTCAGTTACTTTGCTCTTGAATATGAAAGCTTCTCTTTGGGGGACTTTGAAACACACTAGATGCAAACTTTCCATGAAGGCACTTAGAGATAAAGCGTGATGATCATCCTCCTTTGAACATCTAGAGATTTTAGAAAGCAAGACCGCCCATGGAATCTGGAATTGTATTTGCACTAAAAGAAAAGGCAGAGAGGACTCACAGAGCTCTCCGTTTTCATGTGGCATAATTAAAAGTTTACTTTCTTCAGGCTGTTGCCATGGGAGCATTTGGTTGCATGTCTAAAAATCATAAAGGCCAGCGGGGACAGATGAAGGCAGTCGAAAATGATTTGGGAAGGTGTTTTTAAGAATGTGTGGTTTGAGAAGGGCAGGTTGGAGGTGGGGAGGAAGAGAACAGATGAATGCATCCAAATGGTTCTTTTGACTTGAATTATTTTTGCCTAGAGGCAAATTTTTAAAAGATCTTCATGTTCCGAGTAAAATTCTAGCCAGAGGTTGATGGCTCTGATTGCTCCTAAATGGAATTATTCTCATAGTCAACATTTCCTTAGGAAACAGACTTTGCTTCCTTGTCTACTGCAACAGCAGTGCACAGACACAAATAGGTTTGAGGAAAGGGTTAGTTTACTATTCAGACTGGCAAGATAGATTCCTGGGGAGCAAGGCTCAGTGAATAATCCAAAAGCAACATAGTCTAGGCTTAGCCCAGTTCCTGCCTTTTCTAGGAGATCTTTCTGAAGTGCTTTGGTTCACACGGATGTCTTCGTTAACCAAATGCCATAAGGACAGCTTCTACTTTGTCCTCTGGGCTGGGCCGAGGTCTCACCAGGCTGCTCTGGGACTTCCAATTTTGATGTGGTCTTTAACAGTGCAGCTCTGGGAGCCGACATATCTGGTCAGTCCTTTCCCGCCCTTAAGGCAAAGTTCCCCAGACTACCTGGCTTAGGAGCCATGAACATTTATTCCTCACAGGTCTGGGGACTGAATGCCTGAGATCAGGGAGCTGGCTGGGCTGGATTCTAGTGAGATCTGTCTTCTGGGCTCTGGACTGTCAGTTTCTCCTTGTGTCCTCACGTGGTGGAAGGGGCGAGGCAGCTCCCTGGGGTCCCTTTTGTAAGGACACTTTATTGCCTCACAGGCCCCCACCCTCATGAGGTACTCTCCTCCCCCAAAGCCCCCACCTCCTAGCACCTTGCTATTGGAGGTTAGAGTTTCCCCATATGAATTTTGGGGGACACACACATTGCACCTGGTTTGAATTCTGGTTCTATCACAACAAGCTGAAAAGCCTGACCAAGGCCACCTGTGGCTCAGCTTCCTTGGAGGCATAAGATCAGCTGCATTTCAGAGGCCCCAGTGAGGATGGCAGGAGAAAGCAGACTCAGTGCTTGGCTCAGAGCAGGCACATGGTAGGTGCTCAGGAATTAGGAATTCTCCTTCTCGTCAGCAGGTCCTTCCCGGCTCCCACTGCCTCTCACCCTCAGAGGCTCAGCACTCATGGACTGATGACTGGGGACCTCCAGCTTCCTGTTTATTGGGATGAAGTGATCATTAACTATGGAGTGTGAGTGAACTCTGCACTGGTCACTCTGAATACATTGTCTCACTTAATTCCCACTACCCACCAGGAACACTTAATTCCCACTACTCACCTGGAACACTTAATTCCCACTAC
>NW_012112586.1:3302470-3313353 GCF_000951035.1 Colobus angolensis palliatus
TTAATTCCCACTACCCACCTGGAACACTTAATTCCCACTACCCACCTGGAACACTTAATTCCCACTACCCACCAGGAACACTTAATTCCCACTACCCACCAGGAAGCAGGTGCTGCTCTTGTGCCCATTTCATAGTCTAGGAAACAAAGATCAGGATGCACCTGGTGGACTGACCAAGTGCTGTGGACCGAATGTGTGTGTGCTCCGCAGAATCCATCCGGTGAAACCCTAACCTCCAGTGGGAAGGTGCTAGGAGGGGGAGCCTTGGGAGATGATGAGCTCCTGAGGGTGGAACCTCTTGAAGGAGATTAGTGCCCTTATAAAAGGGGCCCCAAAGAGCTGCCCCACCCCCCTGCCATGTGAGGACATGACAACAAGTGGGCAGTCTGCAACCAGGAGGGGAGCTCTCCTAGAACCTGAGCCGGCTGTACCCTGATCTCAGTTTTCTAGACTCCGGGACCATGAGAAACTGATTGTAAACCATGAAGTTGGTGATGCTTTATCATAGCGGCCTGCACGAAGACACCCAGGTCCCCAGCTCAGGAATGGTGGAGGGGGCACCAGAGCTGCTGCCCTGTGAGGTGGATGCTGCTGTCTTCTCTGCCCTATGGAATATCCCTCCAGTATGAACAGGGACCTGCTTGCTGCTGGGTGCCTACTGCTTGTTAGCTCATTGGCTCCTCATGGTACCTGCTCCAGAGAGTGTAATCTCCATGTCACAGACAGGGAGGCAGGCTCAGGAATGTGCATGCCCCATCAGAGGCCACAGAGCCAGGTGGCAAGGAGAACCTCCGGCTGCAAGTGAGATGGTCCCAGCCTGGGCTGCAAAGCCCCAGACCTCCTTCAATCGAGCACCTTCAGGAGGGTCTTGACCAATTCCAGGTGCAAAAAAAATTTGAATATTTTATGGCATGGCAAGGAGAGCGCTCAGAGACCACGGACAGTCCAAGGCAGGCACTACCAAAGTTCAGGGCAAATTAAAGCAAATTTTGGACGTTTTACTCAATCTGACCAGCGGAAATGCTTGCTGGAGTCTCGACTATGTCAATCACTAAGTATCCAAGCCATTCGTGGCTTGATAACATGAAGTTAGCATCCTTTGCGGCTTCATTTGTGACTCCTGTAGGTCAGTGCCACTGATGCTTTCCCTATTTTCGGCGACTGCGATCAACACCATGGCTTGTGCAGCAGTGTGTAGTTTTGCTGAGTGCAGCCTGATTGTTGAGAAGCCCCTTAAATATGTGCTCACTCAGCCTCACAGCATCCCGGCGGGGACAGGCCTTGTAGGGACCAGCACACCTAGGACGGTGAACGATAGCCGATGGGATCCCAGCCCTTTTCACAACTTGGCTTGGCTGTGGTTCCAGGGCATGCTGGGGATAGCCACCCTGCGGTGAGCTCAGCTCTGTGAAAAGTCATTTTCCCAGAACACACAAATGGGTGCCCTTCCTGTTTATGAAATGGATCTTAAATAAAATGAAATAACCTCCTCTGGGGCATTGTTGTCAGTTTTACAGGATTCTTCATTCATCCTCCAGGCCAAGGGTTGTGAACTCAAAAGCTTCCAGGTCCAGACAGGTGACATAAAGGGGTCTGCCACGGGCAGGGTGGCTAGCATCTGGGGGTGGTGAGGACTGTTGCCTACCAAGGCACCACTGGCAAGCTGGCCCTGCCTAACAGCTCTCACATGCGGAGGCTGGCCCAGGACAGCAAGATGTGATTGTTTTTCAAGAGGACCATAAGTAAGAGTGCTTGTGTCAAATCTCCAGACTCTGGAAGACTCTGGAAGCACTAGCAGTGCATGTTCCTTAAATAACAGCGAATGGCTTAAGGAATAACAAACATAACAAATCTCCTTCTTGTCTACCTGAAAGCCATGCTCATGCCCTGATCATCTCTCTGGCATTTCCTCTTCCATTTTTGAGCACCTATGGTGCCCTAGGCACTGCAGCAGGCACGAGGGCAGACGATGAATCAGATTTCTCAGAAGGCACATCTGTCCTCCCTGGAGCTCCTGCTTCCCCGGCACCTGGCAAATGTTAAATGTGCTGGTGCAATCAGGCAAGTCATGCCCAGCAATGCCGGTACCCAGCAATGCTGTTTTCTAGCACTGAAGACCTTTTCCTCCTCAGCAGTGACTGTGGACTGATGATCCCAGTGACTTCATCTTTCCTGTGTCCTGCGTTTCGCTGTCACTCAGAGACCCGAGGAATGCATAATCCAGCACACCTCAGAGTGGTTCTTAGAACATTCTTTCCACACCCTCAGCTGAACACATGTAACTTTTCACTTTCTTCTTAATTGAGCCTAAAGAGATTCCCAGATGAGAGCTCAGGAAGATGCCTTTGAACCTCCCGAAACAGCCCTCTCTCCTCCCCTGTCTCGAGACCAGATGGGCCAAGGTGCTCCTGTCATTTGCCAAGGGACAGCCAGGCAGCTCGAGGACTGAATTTCTCCAGGGGCACCGTCGCTTTGATGCCGCCCTGACGTCCCCAGGGTCTAGCACAGTTCCTGGTACATCTGCAGGTTCTTGGTGACCCATTGTTGTCTACTGAATGAAATGGCCCTTCCAGACTTGGTCATCTGAAAAAATAAGCATGAAGAAGTGATGAATGTTCTGAGTAAGCATCGTGCATGAGCCTACATCCCAGCCCACCCGTGATGGACTAGGTGGGCGTTGCTGCAGTTTGGGGATGGCAATACCTGTGTTCATTCCCTCCAAGAGCTTCAGTGAAGCCCAGACATCAGATATGGACTTTTAAGTGGAAACGGGACAAGGAGATTTCCTGCACATTTTCCCCCCAGAGCGATGGTTTCCAAAGTGTTTATAAATAGTCTCCCATACCCCAGGGAAGAACACTAGGATGTGGGAAGAAAATGTTACCATCTATATTTATTTATTACTATTTCTATTTAGTTGTTTTTATTTAAAAACATAGGATAAGGCCAGATGCAGTGGCTCACGCCTGTAATCCCAGTGCTTTGGGAGGCCGAGGCAGGAGGATCGCTTGAGCCTTGGAGTTCGAGATCAGGCTGGGCAACATAGTGAGACTCTGTGTCTACAAAAAAAGATGTTAAAATTAGCTGGGCGTGGTGGGACTTGCCTGTAGTCCCAGCTACTCAGGAGACTGAGGCGTGAGGATCACTGGAGCCCAAGAGTTGGGGTCCAGTCCAGGCAACATAGTGAGTCTCCATCTCAAGAATAATAAAAATAATAATGAATACAAATATACAGTGTGAGAGAAGAAATAAAACCTAGCATTTGCTAGATCAGTAGGCTGACTCTAGTTTACAGTCATCTTTTGTATATTTCCAAATCGCTGAGAGAGAATAATTCAAATGTTTCTAGCCTTAAAAAACACACATATATAAAGTGACAGATATCCCAACTACACTGATTTGATCTTTCCAGGTATTAAATTACACATGCATGGGAAACTAGGTAGATCTCCTATGCATCAATAAAAAAAAATAAAGTTAACAAAAAGAAAAAAGTAAACCTGGCTATGAGGGAAGTGGGACCATATTCAGCTAAAATAGACATTTTCATCTGTCTTTGATATTTTGCAGTAAAGGCTAAATATGTCCTTTTGAGGATGTACATATCTGTAATCACAGCACATGTGACAGCCACAAGCTGCAGATGGTACCTGTGTATGGTGTGGGAACTCCAGTACCATGCAGGGCATTGCCTTGGATGATGATATTTTCAAAATAGTGGCTGATGGTTGACACAACTCCAAACTAAACACAGTGCAAGCTTCCCTCCTTTCCCATGGCAATTACAACTCCGGAAACTCCACGTACGTTGAAATCGTGCAAACACGCTTTGTGTTTATTTACAAAATGGGGTTTGGTTGTAGGGTCAGATGATTATAAACAGACCTTTCTCCTTGTGGAAGATGGGACAGTTATTTATTGGGGAGGGCTGTCCTCAGGCATCGAGAGACCTCCAGCATCTCGGCCCCTGCCCTGCAAGTGCAGGTAGCCACTGCCAATCACTGCAGCAAACAAAAACACTTCCACCAATCTCCATAATCCTTCCCGGGGCAGACCTGCCTCCCATGAGTGGCTTGGTTAAATTAGTTGCATAGTGTTTTATCACTCACAATATTGGGGTCCTACCTGATAAGCCCCTACAGGTTTGCACGTCACAGGTCTGGCCTAAGATCAGCCTTTCATGTAGACTGGAGGCTGGGATGCTTGAGGCTTATTGTTGAAGCTTTCGCGTTTTGTTCCGTGCGATTTTCCTTTCTGGGTTCTCTCTCTCACTCACATGCATGAGCACTGCTATACCCACTCTCCTCCTCTCAGCTAAATCAGGAGCTGAAATGCAAAGACCTGCAGGGCCAGGGGAAGTGAAAACCGAGTGAAACGGGTCAGAGGGTATTTATTCAACACAGACACACTGTTTTTATTGAAACACGTGACTCCCTTGAACTACTTTTGTACTGCCCCACTTTAAAAATGTTTTATTGTGGTAAAATAGGCATTCTATAAAATTATGTACATTTTAAAACAACTAAAAGAGTAGAAGTGGATTGTTTGTAACACAAAGGACAAATGCTTGAGTGGATGGACACCCCATTCTCCACGGTGTGATGATTACGCATTGCATGCCTGCATCAAAACATCTCATGTACCCCATAAAGATATACACCTACTATGTACCCACAAACATTTATTTATTTATTTTTGAGACAGAGTCTTGCTCTGTTGCCCAGGCTGGAGTGCAGTGGCACGATCTCAGCTCACCACAACCTCTGCTGCCTGGGCTCAAGCAATTCTCCTGTCTCCACCTCCTGAGTAGCTGGGATTACAAGCGCCCAGCACCACACCGGCTCATTTTGTATTTTTAGTAGAGATGGGGTTTCACCATATTGGTCACGCTGGTCTCAAACTCCTGACCTCAGGTGATCCACCCGCCTCAGCCTCCCACAGTCCTGGGATTACAGGCGTGAGCCACCACGCCCGGCCCACAGAAATTTTAAATTTAACTAAAAAATAAAATTTAAAACAAGAAAAAATAAAAATAAAATGTATCATTTTCACCATTTTTAAGTGTACAGTTCGCTGGCAGTAAGGATAGTCACAGTGTTATATAACTATCACTGTTCATCTCAAAACCTCCCCATCTTCCCAAACCGAAACTCTGCCCCATTAATCACTAACTCCCCATTCTCTCCACACAAATCCCTCCACTCACCTCCTACTCTTTGTCTCCACGAGTCTGATACCCTAGGGACCTCCTATAAGTGGAATCAGACAGTATTTGTCCTTCTGAGTCTGACTTCCTTCACTCAGCGTGATGGCCTCAGTGTTCACCCATGTCACAGAGCATGTCAGCATTTCCCTCCCTTTGAAGGCTGAATAATATTCCACTGCGAGGATGGATCACATTTTGGTTCTCCATGGAGACTTAGGGATGGACACTGGGCTGCTTCTACCTTTCAGCTCTTATGAATCATGCTTCTGTGAACACTGGTGTCCAAACACCTGTTCAAGTCCCCGCTCTCACTTCTTCAGGGTTTATATTGAGAAGCGGGGTTGCTGGTTCATGGGGTGGCTGCGTTTTCATGTTTTTGATGAACCCCCACTCTGTTTTCTGCAGTGGCTGCACCATTTTCCTGTCGTTTCACTTTTGGTGGAGACATGAAATCGTAGGCTATGCACTCCAGCGAATGCAGCCCTGAGGGAAGGGACAACAATGGCCTGGTTCACTGAAGCCTACAGACCCGGAGATGGCTACCTGGGCTCTCATCCCCGCTTTGCTACTCACACCCAAACTCTGAGGACTTGGACCAGTCATTTCACCTCTCCTGGCCTTTGTGTCCCCAGCCAGGAAATGGGGGTTTTAACAGCACCTGCTTATCGAGTTGTTTTGCAGGTCATAAACCCAATCCCTGACACAGCTCCTGGTGCATGGTAAGATCTGTATCAAGGCTTCGTTCAATGAAGTGTGATCTGATCTTGCCAAATCTTCCACATTATTAAAGAGATACTGGAAATCTGGATTTTTTAAATATGACACCTCCAACTTGAAAATGTTGACAACTTAGTTCAGGTTAAAAATAAAATAATGTGTGGGTTAACGAGACATGTCTGTGAGCCAGAAATGTCCCTGGGCTGCCTGTGTGACCTGCAATAACAAAATGATGTGATCCAGCTGCAACAGCAGAATTCAAGGAAGGCTGCCTGGAGGAGGAGGCATTGAAACTGAGCCGCAACACAGACAGCACGGAGACAGCGAAAGACAGGAGGCAGCCCAGGAAGTGGGCAGGTGATACACGGGCAGATTTTAGGTCTGTCATTTAGGGAAGAAGGTGTCCGTTCTCAACACAAACCCAAACGGTTTAACGATCCAGCCTTTCTGAGCAAACAAAGCAGCTACACTTCGACGTGTTCATCAACACGGTGGTTGAACTTTGAGTTTGTGCCCCACAGTCCAGGGAGGCAATTTCTCTGCCCACACCTGAAAGCCAGTGTTATAACCAGGCAGCATTCTGGGTCTTGTCACCAGCGATGCACACTGGAACAAAAAAAGTAAATGAAACTGGTATTACAAGGGGCTCTGATTTCAAAGGGAAATCCTTCAAGGACCCGGATGAGAGGTCCCAAGTTCTCATTTAAATTGCAAAACTGCAATGAAGTTTATCACCCACTACAGAGAAACTGATCAGCGGCTTCATAATGAGTATATCAATGGCAATTTAAATTACGGCGCCTATTACAGTGTGTGCCTTTTGATAGTCGTCATCCCCCACGTTTGGATTCCCTCCTAGAAAGCTGTCACGTACACACACAACTGGGGACCCTGAGAGCACCCAGGTCTTCTTCATTCTGTTTAATCTCTTTAACAGAAGCACGTGTTTTCATTCTGAGTACAAAAGACATCTTGAGATTCGGAACTGGCAATTCAGAAAGAAACAGACAACTGATTTTTTGTGTTTTAGCAGATTCTCACATTCTGATAGATAAATGCTCAACTAAGTAGAGTCTTTTGGTTCCCCTCCCCTGGAAAATACATATAAATACTGGACATTTGGAGGTAGCCAGTTAATTCGTTTATGACAGTCCTGGAATAGCATAACCCTGGTGGTTTGCAAAGAGCTGTCTTCAGGTCAGTCCTAGGTGCACTGCTTCTGAATAGATCCAGGGACATTGAGATTCTGAGGCTAGATTTACATTGGCCACTGAGATATTTGGAACTGAACTGGATGGAACAATATTGAACATTTCCCATGCCAAGCACTTCGCTAAATTCAGATAAAGCAAGGAAACTGGTGTCAGTCTGCCTGTCGTCCCTTTCTGATCACAGAGTCCAGAGTTCTCCTACCTAAGGCAGGCAACTGCCCCTCCTCCTGGAATGCTCCTCCTCCAGCCCCTCAGGGAAAGGATGCTGCCTCTCCACACGTGGGACTCAGCTCAAAGCCCAGCTCCTCAGAGCGGCCTCCCTGACCACACCTGGCCCTCCCTGCCAGCCCCCTTCTCCGCATCCCTCTTACCATGTCTCGGCCTCTATGCCATCAGCATCTGGGGCTGGGTGGTTCTCTGTGGCGGGAGACATCCTGTGCACTGCAGAGAATTCATCAACATCCCCAGCCTCCACCCCTGGACACCAGGACCTCCGCTGCCAGGTGTGACAACTGGAACATCTCCAGTCATCACCAAACACCCTCTGGGGATGAAATTGCCCACCCCTCCATCCGCCGCCGTGAGAAGCCCTGTTGGGCCATCCCCCACCTCCCTTTCCATAGCACCTCTCACATCTGGCTGTCTTATCTGCTTCCTCGGGTGCTGTTCGTCATCCCCCTGGGAATGCCAGTGGTGTGGGAGCCAGGACCTGGGTTGCCCTCCTCACCTGCAGTCAAGGTGCCTGGAGCCCACCGGGCACGCAGTAGGCAAGGCAATGAGTAGACACTCAGTAGAGACTCAGTAGGCATGCAGCAGGCACTCAGTAGATGCTCAGTAGAGACTCAGTAGGCACTCAGTAGGCACGCAGTAGATAGTAGGCACTCAGTAGGCACACAGTAGACACTCAGTAGGCACATAGTAGACACTCAGTAGGCAGTAGGCCTGCAATAGGCACTCAGTAGGCATGCAGTAGACACGCAGTAGGCACACTGTAGGCACTCAGTAGACATTCAGTAGGTACACAGTAGGCACTCAGTAGGCATGCAGTAGACACAGTAGACACTCGGTAGACAGTAGACACTCAGTACACACGCAGTAGCCATGCAGGAGACACTTAGTAGACACAGAGTAGGCAGTCAGTAGGCATGCAGTAGACACTCAGTAGAATGCAGTAGGCACTCAGTAGGTACTCAGCAGGTATGCGGTAGACAGTAGGCACACAGTAGATGCTCAGTAGACAGTAGGCATTCAGTAGGCATGTAGTAGGCATGCAGTAGACACTCACTAGACATGTAGTACACACACAATAGACACACAGTAGGCACTCAGTAGGCATGCAGTAGACACGCAGTAGGCACACTGTAGGCACTCAGTAGACACACAGTAGGTACACAGTAGGCACTCAGTAGGCATGCAGTAGACACACAGTGGGCACTCAGTAGACAGTAGGCACACAGTAGGCACAGTGTAGGCACACAGTAGGAATGCAGTAGACACTCAGTAGGCACTCAGTAGACAGTAGGCACACAGTAGGCACAGTGTAGGCACACAGTAGGCATGCAGTAGACACTCAGTAGGCACACAATAGGCACCTACCTGAGTGAAGAAGCGAGTGAGTGAGCGCCTGCATGCCGGGGGTCATTTCGGAGAGCTGGTGAGTGTCACGGTTGGGCTGTGTCCCCACCCAGATCTCATCTTGAATTGGAACTCCCACAATTTCCACATGTCATGGTAGGAACCTGGTGGGAGGTGATCGAATTATTGGGGCAGGTCTTACCTGTGCTGTTCTCATGCTAGTGAATGAGTCTCATGAGATCTGATGGTTTTAAAAACAGGAGTTTCCCTGCACAAGCTCCCTTTTTCTCTGCTGCCATCCACATAAGACATGACTTGCTCCTCCTTGCCTTCCACCGTGATTGTGAGGCTTCCCCAGCCACATGGAACTGTGAGTCCAATTAAACCTCTTTCTTTTGTAAATTGCCCAGTCTGAGGTATGTCTCTATGAGCAGCGTGAAAATGGACTAATACAGTGAGAGATATTTTGAAAAATGACAGTCATGGTGTCCTATATTTTGTTTCAGGAAAACGGGCTTTAAAAGGCAAAAAAGGCCACAAACTATGAGTTTTGGGGCAGACAGACTTGAATTTTATGTCTTACCTGCTGCATAATCTTTTTTTTTTTTTTTATTGGAATGGATCTCACTCTGTTGCCCAGGCTGGAGTGCAGTGGCGTGATCATAGCTGACTGCAGCCTGGAACTCCTGGGCTCAAGGGATCCTCCCATCTCAGCCTCCCGAGTAGCTGGGACTACAGGCATATTCTACTATGCCCAGCTAATTTAAAAAAATGTTTTTTTTGTAGAGATGGGAGTCTCACTATATTGCCCAGGCTGATCTTGAACTCCTGGCCTCAAGTGATCTTCCTGCTGCAGCCTTAATTAGTTTTGAAATCTGTATATATTCATGTCACCAACACCCTATCAGATGTGGAACATTTTCATCAATCCAGGAAATTCCATCATCCGTTTTGCCCTTTTCCAAACAATGTGCCACCCCTGGCAGCAATCACTCTTTTTTTTTTTTTTTTTTTTTTTTTGGAGATGGAGTCTCACTCTGTCACCCAGGCTGGAGTGCAGTGGTATAATCTCAGCTCACTGCAACCTCCGCCTCCCAAGTTCAAGAGATTCTCATGCCTCAGCCTCCCAAGTAGCTGGAATTACAGATGCTTGCCACCATGCCCGGCTAATTTTCGTGTTTTTAGTAAAGACGGGTTTCGCCATGTTGGCCAGGCTAGTCTTGAACTCCTGACCTCAAGTGATCTATTTGCCTTGGCCTCCCAAGGTGCTGGGATTACAGGCATGAGCCACGGCGCCCAGCCGGCAGCCATCATTCTAATGTCTGTCACCAGATTAGTTTGGCCAGTCCCAGAAGTTCATAAAAATAGAGTCATACTGCATGAATTCTTCTTGTGAGCCTGGCTTTCTTAACACGGTATCTTTGGGATTCATTCATGTTTTGGAGTGAAGCAGTCGTTCACTCCTTTTTAACTTCTGAGTTCTGTTCCCTTGTATGCGCACACTACGAGTTACGTCCATTCAGCAGCTGCTGGACATTGGGGTGGTCTGCAGTTTGGGACCATTGTAAATAAAACTGCTTTGAACATTCATGTATAGATCTTTGTGTAGACGTACGTTTTCATTTCTCTTGGGATCAATACCAGGAGTGGAACTGATAGGTTGTATGGTAAGTACGCGTTTGACTTGGCAAGTGGTTCCTCAAAGTGGCTGCTATGGGCTGAATTGGGTTCCCCCAAAATCGAGATGTTGAAGTCCTAACTTCCAGTGTCTCAGAATGTGACCATGTTTGAGGATAGGGTCTTTATAATTACTTCTAACTTAATTAGAAGTAATTAAGTTAAAATGAGGTCTTAGGGTGGGCCCTAATCCCATAGGGAAATCCATAAATTGTCTTTTTAAAGAGGAGATGAGGGTGCAGGCACGCACAGAGGGGCGACAACGTGAGGACACAGGGAGCAGACGCCATCTGCAAGTCACGCGAGAGGCCTCAGGGGGAACCAGCCCTTGACCTTGGACTTCCAGCCTCTAGAACTGCAAGAGAATGAATGTCTGCTGTTTCAGCTGCCCAGCCTGTGGTCCTTTTGGATGGTAGCCCTGGCGACCTGGTACAGCACTTACGGATCTTCCACTCCTGCCAGGAATGTGTGAGCACAGCCGTCCCGCCCCCCAACGG
>NW_012112586.1:3313478-3391626 GCF_000951035.1 Colobus angolensis palliatus
CCGGCCTTTGGTGCTATCAGCCTTTTGCATTTTAGCCATTCTAGTGTGTCAAAGGGTATCTCAGTATCTTTTTTCTTCCTCTCTTTTTGATATACTTATGTTTTTATTGATGTAGAATTTACACAACAGAAAATTAACCATGTAAAAGCGTATGATTCAGTGACATTGAGGACATCCACCATGTTGGTCAACCATCATCTCTATTTAGTTCCCAAACATCTTCATCGCCCCAAAAGCAAATCCTGTACCTCGTAAGCAGTCACTCTCCATTGCCCCACCCACCAGCCCCCAGCAAACACTAGTGTGCTTTCTGTTCGCGCGGACTTGCCTGGTCTGGACGTGTCACATTCGTGGAATCACACAATTCGCGGCGTGTGTGCATGGCTTCTTCCACGCAGCGTCGTGTTTCCGAGGCTCCTCCGTGCTGTAGCCTGTGCCAGCGCCGCACCCCTCTTTATGGCTGAGTCTTATGCCACTGGACGGATGGAGCGCAGGCGATCTGTCCAGGCCTCAGTGGTGGGCCTTCGATTGCTTCCGCTGCCTCAGCGTGGTTTTCATTTCCATTTCTCTGATGATGCTGAGCAGTTTCTCCTGGGCTTCCTGGTCACCTGAAGCTGTGCAATCCTAATGAGGTCCCGCCAGCTCTCGGAGCCTCAAGATTCTCATCATCTCCAGCTGGGATGATCCTGCCTTCCTTATGGAGTCCCTGTGAAGGGAAGTGCCATCATGCACTTAAAGAGCCTGGCACAAAGTGGGCACTCGTTGATGCCAGCTGCCCAGCTCTCAGCCAGCTTCTGAATTCTCTTTTTACCATTCACAGCCTTGCTGGAAAATATTTAAAGCGTCGCCTGGATCGACATGAGCTCAATGCCGTACTTTTGTAGACCTGGCGTATATCAGGGCCCAAACTAGGAGGGAAGCACCCTTCTGGGTGTGGGGAGGTCGGTCCCACCCCGGGACCCAGGCCCCTAACAGCTCTGCTTAACCGCACTATCTTTCCCTGGCTGGGAGCAGAAGCGTCACCCAGATCAAAGGTAGGTGGAGAAGGTGAGTGAGCCAGTAGGCAGACGATGAAGGTGCCACATCGAGCAGCCAGCAGGGCCGGGCTTCTCCTCCTTCCTGTGGCGACTGGCCTGTTGGGTGGAGAAAGTCAAAACAATAGCATTTACTACTGGTGTGGGCGCCAAGAACCTGGTTAATTGAAAAAGCAAGGCCTTTTCTACCTGGTCTGTGTCCCTGACTTGAGGGACAGAAAGAGAGAAAACTCTCTTCTTTTTTCTCAAACGCTCTCTCTCCTTCCAGGGACTCTAGAACTGATCATGGCGATAAACTCACTCCTCTTGGGAATAACAACATGGAGTGGCTTTTACTGCTGACCCACACTCATGAGTCAGTGAATATTTTATGTAAACATTCAGTAAACAAGCCGGGGCGCAGAGGCAGCTTCCCGGGGATGGGTGATCTCTGTGTTGAGCTGAGCGCTGGTGACATGGGTGTTCACGCTGTGAACATTTTTTAAGCTGCACAGGGAGGATATGCATGTATTTCCAGAATGAAAAGTTCATAAAAGCCTCCATAAAAAGTTAAACACATATGTGCAATTGGTACCTGGTGAGAGCCCAAGCTCTCTTTCCCTCTGTAAATGCAATTAACGCCAGGTGACAGGTATTCGGGCTGCCGAAGCGTGAGAGCATGCGCGGCCTGCCTCTTTGTCAATTTATCTTCAGCCTCCAGATATCTGGGCCACTTGGTTTCTGTAGCTAAACTGTGACATCCAGGGCGGGAGCTAAGGATCATCCCTGGGAAGTTGTCCTGACTTCTGCAGCACCCTGATAGCTTTTTTTTTTTTTGCTAGTGGAGCCGGCCAGAACAGATGTGGGGAAGTTTGCTTTGCCAGAAAAAGACAAGCAGGCCTCTCACAGAGCCTTTGATCTCACCTCGGAAGAAAGTTATAATCTGTCCCTGTGAATCTCTGCAGTTTGGGCATGAAAGACAAAGGCAGGAAAATGTGAGAAGCACAGGAAACGCACATAAAATAAAGCAAACGGCCTTTGAAAGCCAGTGAGCGAGCGAGGGAGAGGAGCACACCCCCAGCTTTGACTGGGGGAGCAGCGAACGCCCTGTCGCTTCCCTTCACGGGGAGGAAGGAAGTGAAGCTACATCTCATCCCTTAGCAAAATAGTAATGGGAAATTCGGGGCTCTGGGGTGGGGTAGGAGTGGGAGAACCTTCCCTGCTGTCTCCCCTGACTGTCCAGGAGATGTGGACAAGTGAAGAAGAGCAGAGAAAAGGGAAGAGATGCCGGAAGCTTCCACAACTTTGCTGTAAAGCTGGGATTTGGCCTCTTCTTTTCCTGGCTGGTCCAAGCTCTTCTTCTCAGCTGGGCACCGCTGTCTGCTGTGATTCCTTTCTCTGTAGGGCTGGGTGACACGTGCTGGCTTCCAATCACCTCCAAGGCACCCTCCTCTCATTGTCAAACCGAAAACCAGCCACAGGTAGCCTGGAGCTGCCCCCAGGGCCACCCAGACCCTCCATATAGGCCCCTGGGTCTGAGCAGCAACCCCCCTGGCCCCCTCCAAGCAGATGGCCCTCCTGGGCTCTGGGTTTAGGACTGACATGCTCTGGAGCCTCCCGGCCTCTCCTTCTGCTTCTGGCAGGTAACCAGAGAGCAATGAGGCTTCTGGGGGCATTTGAGTGAAGGGGCAGGAGTTACCCCCTGTACCTCTGGGTGGAAGCAAAGAGCCCTCCTACAGGGAAGCATGGGGGCAGAGGGGAGGGCAGAGGGCCCTGCTAAAACCCCAAGCCGCCCTCGAGTCCCTTCTCCCAGTTCCATCCCCCTCCCTGATCTGATGACTGACTGTTAACCTGACTGTTAACGCTGTGGAGTCTGAGGTGCCAGGCTGTGTCCTCGCCAGACCCATGGACTCACACGCTCCCTCTGGCAACCACAGGCAGTGCCATTATTGTTCCATTTCACAGTTGAGAACACTAAGGTCCACGACGAAACCTCAGGATCACACTGCTGGGAAGAGAAAGGCCAAAATAGAAGCCCACTCGATCTGGCTGCATAGCCCATGCCGGGGGGGTGACTGACATGCTCTTAAGGGTGGGCTGCAGGCTGGACACCTGCCCATGGCATCCTGAGTCAGGGAGCAGCGAGGGAAGCAGGCCCAGCTGCCCCGGTGACCCATGTCTTTCTGCAGAATGGCGAATTCTGCAGTGTTGGTGCTGGGTCATCAGGGCTGCTGATGCAGACGCGGACTGCAGCTCAGGCAGGCCCACAAGCCCTGCTCTCTAAAACAATGCAATGGAATGTAAGACCCAGAAATGCCAGAGAAAGCGCTTGCTTATCTTGTGTGTTCCCGAGCAGTAATAGTGACAATGTCCATCCTGACCTTTCATGCAGCTGAGGGTGCCTGTGATCACCTGCAGCCGAGCCTTCGTTTCCGAGGACAAGGCTCCGTGCTGAAAACTGAGCTCCTCTCCCTTGCTCAAGAGCCCTCTCGCCTTACCCCACCAGCTCGAAGAAACCACTAGCATTACCATTTAGGAATGGAAATCAGAGGCAAAATGACACCAGCCACAGAGAAACCGTGCCCTGCAAACGGCTGCCCAGGTAGCAGCCCCGGAAGAAGATGGCTTCCCGGGAGGCTGACTTGCTGCCCTCTCTCTCCAGAGTCTTCTCCCTGCTCTGCTGTGCTCACCACTGCAACACCTGGCTTCCTACAGTGCCCCCCACCCCCACCCACCGCCTCTCCTTCTCAGACCCACTTGGGGCTCTACCTCCCCGCTACAGGCCTTCCCAGCACCTTCCCAGAAATATACACATTTCTCTATAAGCAAAGGGAGTTAGTTAAGTCCTCATAGGAAATGCAGGGCAGTGCTGTTTAAACATCCTTGTTTATAATGAGGATGGCAGCCCTGGCCTGGTCCTCTTTCTCTGTGCCACCCCTGGCCTGTCTCGTCCACACCCGTGACTCAGCCTCTACCTGGCTCTTAACGATCCCCAGCCCTGCGCCCTGGAACCTTCTGCTGTGAATTTCTCCTGGAGTCCCTGGCTCCTTGGGCTAGGGCTGCTGACACCAGACCTGCCATCTTCCCTCCGGTGGAGGTTGGAGTTCTCTGGCTCCTGCCTAACGGCCCCTCCTGACTCCCCACTGTCTGGAAAGGACACTTGTCATACACCTTTTGCACACTCTTACTACATGTGAGAGCCTGCCAGCCTTGGGAGTCCCATCTCCCCAAGAAAGTGCCTCCAACGCTGGAATTCTCAGCTTCTCCTGCCGCTGGAGCACGGGCTTACGAGCGAGCACCCACCTATTCCATACATCCATGACTCCGATTTGGAAGTGAGCAATCGGAGACAGTAGGCGTGGGCTGGGGGCAGTTTGCTGGCCAGGTGGCTGCAGAAGCGGCCGGCTTCCAGAGGCCATCACATTTGCCACGCAGACTTCCTGGCAGCTGATGGTTTTCTTTAGTGTTCTTTGGGGCCGCTCAGAGGTGGTGCCTTCTCATCTGGCCAGGCCAGTGGTGTGGCTTCAGGCATTGTTCTGGGAAGCTCAGTTTGAGGTCTGGTTTTCCAGCTCTACCAATATCATTTTAATGAATAACTCTGATGCCCAATATCATTTTAATGAATAAGTCAGAGCTGGCCTCTGCTGCTTACAGCTAGGAAACCCAGTCAATGGATGGACTGGCTGTCACCCTAGACCACTCCAGCTGTCCTCCTGCCTCCCAGTGGAACCTACTCTCCTGTCCTATACTCAGTGTTCTCAGGTCTTTAGCCTTGCTTCCGTCAATCTGTCTTCCACATGGCACAGAGGCATCTTTCTAAATGCACGTCTGTCGATTCTTTCTTCAAAAACCTCCCCGTCTCCACGTCCCTGCACCACGCACCCATAACTCCCCATCTCCCCATCAAGACCCAGCCCCAGCGTTGTCAGACCTTCTCAGGTTCAGAAAATCCAAGCACAGGCCCCCTGGGCACACCACTGGGGTACTGAACAGAAGGGGCTGTTTCTGGGGGAGAGTGTGGGCGATTTACACGTGGAGATACACAGTACTTTTGGTGGGACCCATCTCCGTGCCTGCGCGGCAGGAGTTCCCACATACTCCCACACTGGGGGCTGTTGTTAGACGTTCAAATCCTCTCCAGTCTGAAAAGCGGGATATTGACTGGGTGCCTGCACTTTCTCCTCGGTGTTTTGCCTGTTTACACTCTTGCCTGTTTTGGTTTGGGGTTGCTTTTCTTTTTCTTCCTGGTTCATTGGAGCACATTAGGCATCTGTATCCGAAGCCTTTGCCAGTGACACACCCTGCAAGCACTTTCTTCCTGTTCTAACTTGTCTTTTGTTTGTGGTCACTAGAGTTTTACAGAGTTTGACGCGGGGTCGTATTGATTGCTGTCTTCCACATTTGGTTTCTGGTTCGGAGTGCTCTCTCGTGACAGTTTTACTCACTTGGCAAGTTTTAGCTCAAACATTATTTGTTCAGTGAATAAATGGTTACTACCATTGTCTACTTAACCTTGGTATATGTGTGTGTGTTACACACACACATGTGCACACATGAAGGTACACACACATCCATTATACATTCATGCACACATACATGTTCACGGGCCAGCCATTTCTCTGATTTTCCCACAAGTTTTCGAAAAGATCTTGTGTCTCTGTGTTAGAGTGTCATGCATATACACACATGTGCACACATGTAGATACATGCACACACATATGTTATACACTCATGCACCCATACATATACTCACATACATATACATAAACACACATAGATAATACATGTAAAAATATTTTACAGAGGAGAAAACTGATTACATATAATATATAATCATATATGCATAATGAGTATTATATATAATCAGTTTTCTCCTCTGTAAAGAGAAAATAGAGAAAAGATACCCGTTCCACCATCCCCAAAGGGTTGTCTTGAGCAACGAAAAAAATAATGATGAAATGTTGTATGCATGTATAAACAGCAATCCTACAGAAAACTGGTTAATATTTATTTCTTTTCTGTCAGACTTTAGCAGGCCAACCACAGACATTTCTCCACAAGCAGAGGAAGTTAGTTAAGTCCTCATGCGAAAGGCAGGGGAGTGTTGTTTAAACATCCTTGTTATAATGAGGATGGCAGCTCACAGTTATAAGCCCACAGTCAATATGCCAGGAGCGCCACAGTGTCTGTGAATTACTGTCTGCATTTTACGGGCTGGAAACTTGCGGCTCCGTGACCGCTGGTGCCCAGCCCAGGGCAGGGCTGAGATGGAGCCAGGAAGCCCTGTTTCCAAAGTGCGGCTTTTCCACATGGTCAGTTTGCCCCCAGCTCAGCACAGGCACTAAACTTGGGGCCACTGTTTTTTTTTTTTCTTTTTTATTTATCTGGGCTTTTAAAGAGGATTGTTTTAAGTACAATTTTTGACTTTATAATCTGTTGGCTAGTATTATTTATGAAAAGGAAGAAAGAGAGAAAACTCAGCCACCTTTTGATTCTGAATGACATTGTTAGCGACACTTCATGCTGTAAGGCCTGTAACCCCCAATCCCCTTCCTTATCATTCCAGAGGCTCCCTTTGAGTCCCTATCACACAAGACACCTACCCTGTGTGGGGCTGGACTGTTCGTTTTTGGAAATTTTAAATACACAGACTCCAACTTCCGTCAATAAAGGTAAGTGAGAGGCTCATTCCTTTCAGTTTATCTGGTCATTTCTTACCGATGGGCAGAGTCGGGAATGTGTAGACTGAAAAAAAAATGATGAAACTTTGGAAAAGTAGGTAGAATTTGGGTTGTCTCCACAGCACGGTTTTCACAGCCCCCTGCCCCCATCGCCGCGGTATTTGTGGGGGATTGTGTCTTTGGCAGGGAAGATTAAGTGGACTGCATCCCCCCGACAGAGGGTTTAATTGGCAACAGAGTCAGAACCCACTGATGTGTGCAAAATTCATTATTGTATTTGGGCTTGGAATGCTTGCACGGGCCAGCCGTTTCTCTTTCTGATTTTCCCACAAGTTTTCAAAAAGATCTGTGTCTTTGTGTCAGAGTGTCAGCTCCCCAGTGGGACCAAGTTTCCTGAGTTATGTTTTTTTAGTAACCTCAAGGGCAAGGGAAAAGGTGTGTAAATCTTTAGCTTCTGTTATCACTGGATTAGGCAACATCATGTGCCCAGAGGAGGAGAATCAGAATGCAGACCCGAGATAACAGCCCCGTTAGTCAGGATTCACTAGAATTCACAGACCAGCTGGGGAGAAGGGGAGGATGTAGAAGACAGAACCCAGTGGTATCTGTATTTGGCTCCTTTTAGGATCATCTACCTGGGTTACATATCACCTGCTACAGATGACACTTGAGAAGCTGGGTCTTTCAGCTCCCCAGATTGGCCAAATTCTTCCTAACACAATGAATTAGGTACCTTGATGCAAGTGAGTTTAAATGTTTCCTTCCTTCCTTCTTTCTTTCTTTCTTTCCTTCCTTCCTTCCTTCCTTCCTTCCTTCCTCTCTCTCTCTCTCTCCCCCTCTCTTTCTTTCTTTCAACAGTCTTGCTCTGGCGCCCAGGCTGGAGTGCAGTGGCATGATCTCAACTCACTGCAAGCTCTGCCTCTCGGGTTCAAGCAATTCTCATGCCTCAGCCACCCAAGTAGCTGGGAATTACAGGTGTGTGCCACCACGCCCAGCTAATTGTTATATTTTGAGTAGAGACAAGGTTTCACCATGTTGGCCAGGCTGATCTCAAACGCCTGATCTCAAGTGATCCACCTGCCTCGGCCTCCCAAATTGCTGGGATTACAGGCATGAGCCACCACGTCTGGCCTAAAGGTTCACTTTCATTTCTTTTCTGTGAGTATAGTGGATACTTGCTGTTTTCTGGCCACTGAGCCACTGCTCACACATATTTTAGTAATGCATTTATTGCTTAAGATAGATCAAGCTGCTGTAACAAATGGGCGACAGAATCAATAGCTCAACTCCAAGGAGTCTGTGTCTCGTTCATGTAATAGACAAGGCACGAGAAGGCAGGGCGCTCTGCTCTATGTGGTCTTGTGGGGCCCCAGGCTAAGTGAGTCTCCTCCATCTTTAACATGCGCTTCCAAGATCACCTTGGGCACCCACCATTCCAGTCAGCTGAAAGGTGCAGAGCGCTGGGGGAAAGCGCTAAGGAGATGTTGCAACTTGCCCTGCCTCCTCTAACAAAGGCACAGGCATTTGATAAAAACTTGGCCAACTTTCCTTCCCACGACTTTTGAATCTGAGTGGTGTTGTCCAGGGCAAACTAAAAAACTGGATTTGGCTGGGCGTGGTGGTGGCTCACACCTGTAATCCCAGCACTTTGAGGGGCAGAGGCGGGCAGATCACCTGAGGCCAGGAGTCTGAGATCAGCCCAGCCAACATGGCAAAACCCCATCTCTACTAAAAATACAAAAAAAAATTAGCCGGTTATGGTGGGAGGCACCTGTAATCCCAGCTACTCTGGAGGCTGAGACAGGAGAAATCACTTGAACCCAGGAAGCAGAGGTTGCAGTGAGCCGAGATCGCGCCACAGGACTCACTGCTCACTGCACTCCAGCCTGGGCAACAGAGTGAAACTCTGTCTAAAAAAAAAAAAAAAAAAACGGATTTAAGCAGGTGAATCCCAGCAGCGGTAGGTGGGACCCTCGAGCTCTTCTTGCTGCGGAAATCCCTGGGAGCTACCTTCTTTCCCCAAGTCCAGTCCGCCAATCTTCCCATGGGTGACGGGGGTTCTCTCACATAGTTCCAGTAGACGGTCTGCTTTAATTGGACAAAGATGTCGCTACAAGCAACAAGCAAAGAATGCTCACTGCTATAGGGGCTGGACTCTAAGGAATCAGGGCTGACCCAAGTTGGTAATACGTCATTGGCTGTAGAAAATGGACTGGAGAATGCTAGCCACAGCTCTGTGTATCAGTCTCAAGTACTCCCTGGGTCTTCTTTTGTCTATTTCATGAGAATAAATCATAGAAATATGTCTGGTGTGGTGGACAAGGGAGGAACTGGCATTAGGAGTCTTCACATGACTTGGAAAGAGTCTGTAGCTCACTGAATTCTACTGTCAGGAATGGACAGGCTACCTGGCTTTAGACATGGACCTTGTGTTGACTGGGTGTCATCTCAGTCCCTAAAGTTGCTTATGTTTTATTTGACAAAAAGATGACTAAGTCTACTTTTTTTTTTTTTTTTTTTTTTTGAGACAGAGTTTTACTCTGTTGCCTAGGCTGGAGTCAGTGGTGCGATCTTGGCTCATGGCAACCTGGTTCAAGTGATTCTCCTGCCTCAGCCTCCCAAGTAGCTGGGAATGCAGGCACCTGCCACCATGCCTGAATAATTTTTGTATTTTTAGTAGAAATGGGGTTTCACCATGTCAGTTAGGCTGGTCTCGAACTCCTGACCTCTGGTGACCTGCCCTCCTCGGCCTCCCAAAGTGCTGAGATTACAGGTGTGAGCCACCGTGCCTGGCTAATTCAGTCTACCTCTAATTTTGTGAAGAATGAATGTGATGAAAGATACTAAAGCATTTTAAAAGGGACAAGCGTTGCACAAATGTAAGATATCTTACTTTAACTTAAAACCAATGGGAGGGACTGGGTGTGGTGGCTCACACCTGCAATTCCAGCACTTTGGGAGGCTGAGGCGGGAGGATCACTTGAGGCCAGGAATTCAAGGACCAGCCTTCACCAACATGGTGAAACTCTGTCTCTACTGAAAATACAAAAATTGTCCGGCCATGGTGGTGCGTGCCTGTAGTACCAGCTATTTGGGAGGCTGAGGTGGGAGGATCGCTTAAACTCAGGAGAAAGCCAAACAAAACAAAATTCAAAATACTCACTTCATTCTTGAAGTAGAAAGATTTCTCCAGGGCATGTGCCTCCTAAATCAAAATGGATACTGGGTGGGTAGGAGCATCTCCAGAGAATGCCTGCTTGTGGTACCTGAACCAAATTTATCCTAGAATATTTGCTTGACATGGACTGTTTGAATTTTTAAAATTGTCTAATGTTATAAACCACTCAATTTCAAGTAAATATTTTGACTCCCTGCTTTTCTTGGAAACATCCAATATTCACCCCTTTGCATCCTCACTGTGTGATGGTGACTCTTGGGGGCCTAGGTAACAGCACTCTGTGTAGACAGGGCATCCCTTCCCTCCCAGCCCAGACTATGCTCTCATTATGTTACCAGGTCAGCCCACAAGGCATTCACCTCTGCAATTCCTAGTGGAGACCTTTATAGGGCATACTCCAGGAAGTGATGGCTGAGTCCCATGAGTATCAGGGACCCGTGGGATCCATCATGATGCCAACTGCATTCCTCACCTGTCTCTCCTCTCATCTTCACCTGGTCTCCTTGAGTTTACTCAAGAGCATCATAAGCCTTGTATTCAGAATTTCATCACCACTCTCAGCTTTTGCCATCATTGACCCTCCCACCAGTTCCTTACCTCTGGAACTCCTGAATCCCACTTCTAGAGCCATGGGGAGTGTGCCCGTAGCACCCTGTGTGGCGGCTGGGAAGAATGTCACACAGCTGGGGCATAATTATTACCTGTAACCAAATTATGTTTAATGACTTTTGGTAGCTTCCTAGCCTCCTCTCAATTCCACCCACCAGTGAAGTTTAGCAGGCTTTGGGGCAGGTCGCAGTCCTCCACTGCAAGCATTAAACTGCCCGGGCTGTGATGATGAAGTCTGACTTGATAAGGGTCAGCCAGGGTAAACATCAGGGAGGGATACCAATTTTTCATGCTGATCCAGCGAGGCATTATTAGAAGCAAGGGGATGAAAGGAAAGGAAACTTTAGGCTGAATGTCAGGATAATTTTCCCAAGAGTGAAATCAATTAGCCTCTGAAGACTCGCTTCTCGGCAGCAATCTACTTCAAACCCGACTCAGAAGGACATCTGAGAGAAGGAAACAGGCATTCGCCCCATGCAGAAGACCGAAAGCAGGCTGCTGGGGCCTTTTTGCCCCATTGCTATAGTTTCTTTAAATGAATTTCTGAAACACAATGTGCTTTTTCTCTAGGTCTGTTGCAACCAATCTGACCTGAGATTGTTCCTGACTCATGAGTCATACAAATATTTACTGTTTCTGCGTTTGAACTTTCTTGGTATTTTAGAGCTGGGTGCTTAAGGGTGCCCCAGCCTCCCTTCCAACCTCATCTCACTCTTCTTAATCACCTGACCTTCGAGTCCTGACTGCCGCGAGCCTTAGTATGAATATAATTGACAAAATGCAGCAAATATTTATTGAGCACATACTATGTCTCAGGCACTGTTCAGGTCCCTAGAAAGTAGAGAAGGAAGCACAGGATTCCTGCTTCCATGGAGTTTAATTCTGATGGGATCAACTAGTAAAATAATGTCAAAGGACAAATCAACAATATTCAGTCTCTTCCTCCTCCGAACAGAAGCTCCATTGGTTTGGTAGCACAATGTGCCTAAAGTATTCAATTTCCCAGAACTCCTTGCAGCTAAAGGAAGTCATGTGACTCAAACCTGACCAGTGAGATAGAAGCAGATGTTTTAGGATGGGGCTTTCAGGGAATCTCTTCTCAGGGGTGTAGGCTGATCAGGTTGTCCCTTTGACTTTGGACTTTCACTTTCTGGAGCATGATTGCAATGCCCAGTCACCTTGCAACCATGAAGACAAAGTCACACATAAGTACAGCAGTGCAAGGGGAGAAGAGGAGCTTGGTTCTCAGAGCAGCTGGAATAGTCCTGCCTCCAGAGTTCTTGTAACATGAGAAAAGTAAACTCCTTAGGCGTTAAGTCACAATAATTAGTTCCAATGGGGACAACTCTGACTGTGAGAACAGATTATGCAGAAATATATATATGTATCTATGTACATATATGTATATGTGTGTGTGTGCATGTGTGTGTACACATTTTTTTTTGACACCTGTTCACAGACTCCTGGGCTCAAATGATCCTCCTGCCTCAGCCTCCCTATAAATACATTTTTAAATGATCATCTTGCTTTTTTCATTGCATCTTGCTCAGGCGGTTATTAATATGCTGCTGAACTGCCAAATGTTCTTGCTCTGAAACCTTTCACAGGAAGGCTGGGCTCAGCTGGGACTGTCTATCAGAGCATCTTCCTGTGAAAGCTCCAGTTATGAGGCAGTTGAATATCTTACACGGCAGCCAAGGGCTCCAACCATGAATGTTCCAGCAAATGAGGTGGGAGCTACACCAGCTTTGTGGACCCAAACACAAGCTGGCTCACGTTCAAGGCTAGGAGAGCAAGACTCCATCTCTCAGTGGAAGAATATCAAAGGATTTCCTTCTTGTCCTAAGACCTCTCCATTCCCCAAAGCTAGATTCATTGCCACCTCCTCTAATAAGTCTTTCTTCTGTACCCCAAACCCTTATTGATCTCTCCCTCCTGGTAACTTTAGTAACTCATTCATTTGGCATTTGATCACCTTCTGCCCAAGTTTACGGTGTAACTACCTGGTATGTGGGGGTGACTGTTGTGCATTGGGACCATCAGCTTTTGTGCAGACACATCTCTTATCTTCTATGGTCATCTAACCCAAGAGGCATCCTATACCTGTGTCTCTGTTGCCATCTCTCTCTCTTTTTTAATTGATCTCTATCATTTTTCTCTATTTGTCTCTTTTTCTCTTTATCTCATTGGAAGTAATGTTTATATAAGTGATTAGGAGCTTGGGTTTGAGAATTGCAGAGACTAGTTACTTGATTTATGGCTCTTCCCAACTATGTGGCCTTAGGCAAAGGGCTTATGCCTCAGTTTCCTCATTTGAGAAAAGAAAATTGTGATGACTCTTAAATGACCAAATGCGTGCCAAACTCTGAACACAGCATGACATGTTTTGGCTGTGTCCCGATCCAAATTTCATCTTGAATTGTAGCTCCCATAATCCCCATGTGTCATGGGAGGGATCTGGTGGGAGGTAATTGAATCATGGGTGTGGATGCCCTCCTGCTGTTCTCATGATGGTGAGTGAGTTCTTAGGAGACCTGATGGTTTTATAAGGAGCTTTTTCCCCCTTTGCTCGGCACTTCTCTCTCCTGCCGCCTTGTAAAGAAAGACATGCTTGCTTCTTCTTTTGCCATGATTGTAAGTTTCCTGAGGTCTTTCCAGCCATACAGAACTGTGAGTCAATTAAACCACTTTCCTTTATGAATGATCCAGTCTTGGATATTTCTTCATAGCAGCGCAAGAATGGACTAGTACACTGTACCTGGCATAGACTTGTGTTTGAAATTGGCATCTACCATGACCAGCACCATCCTTATCACTATCACTTTCATTTTGTGTATTTTTTTTTTTTTTTGCTTTATATAGATCTAGCTCCACATTAAATAAAGCCCAGTGGTGGACGGGGGAGTGTTCCTAAAGAGTGGGTGTTTCCTGGACCCATTTAGTCAAGGGGAAGGACAGATGGATAAGAGTTTACAAAACAAACAGCCTACAGGAAGTCTGGAAACTGTTTCAAAAACAGTATATAACAGCAACCAAAAAAAAAAAAAAAGTGTGTAGATGGTGATGTAATCTCTCTGGTAAAAGAGGAAAAGCAAATGGATATTGTCTGCGTGTAGAGCCGTGGGGCCACTGGGGCAGGATTTCCATTCTTAGAGGGCTCCCGGGACTGCCTTTGTCTGGCACTGGCCGGGGCTCTCACACCTCATCAGGGTTTGCAAAGACAACTTCTCACTTCCTTGAGACGTGCTTCTCATGGGACACACACTATAATGCATATTAAGTTACACATGCAAAAACAAGCACATATGCTTCAGAGGAAAAAAGACTAGAAGGAAATATGACAAACTCTGAGTAGTGATTATTGCTAGGATGAATACATATTACTTTTATAATCAGGAACAAAACACAATAAAGTGCTTTTAAAGCAGATCTATTTTACCAGAGATGGAAAGTATTACAAAAGAAAACGCAGGACATTCACAGAAATGTCCTAGGGAGCCTTCCAATGGGTTCTCATTCTTCACTTTGCTGACTGATGACCTTAGGAACTGTTTTAAAATTATGAAAATGTGACTTCATCCTGCATTTACTCCACTGCATCTGTAGAAGGAATATTATAGTCTCATTTTGTTAAATTTTGTTAGTAAATAGGATGACAGTGTATCCTTTAAATTTTTTTTAAAGCTTGGGTGTCCTTCCCTGAGATACCTGCATGTGAGCCCTGGCTCTGCCACCTCCTGCTCTGTGACCTTGAGCAAGTCACTTAACCTCTCTAGGCCTCAGTGTCCTCATCTGGGAAATGGGTGCAGTGGCAGGGCTTAGCTCGTAGGGTCATGGGGAGGAATGGGTGAGATACTACACACTATAACTCTTCTTTCCTGTGACATCCCTTAAGCCATCTCAGTTCTGTCTTCCAGAAGTTTCTCCTCCTACCCTGTGGCCCTGGATGATCCCAGCAGAATCTGCACCCCCTGTCTTTTGTCTCTTGGATCGATCAGGAACTCCTGTCATCTCTTCCTGTAAACAGATCCCCACCAACCGACGTCTCCCTCCACCTCTGTCTCCCTGTCTCAGACTCATCCCCTCCTCTCTAGACCACACCCGCTTGCTGGTCTCCCTGCTCTTGTTCCTGCCCGAAAGCCAGTTCTCTGCTGGGAGCAATTCCTCTAAAACTTAGAACAGATCCTGCTCCCTCTGCCCCTCCACTATTCCCAACCACGTTGACAACACAATTGAAGTCCCAGCAGGGGTCGGTGAGGTCCTCATCTGTCCCTGGGAGGCACCTAGCTGCTCCAGCCCTAACCCTCCACCCACCAGGCCTTCGCTTGAAGGCCTCCTCTGCGGCAAGGCTTTCCCTGGCATCCCACCTGAAACACATTCTGTCACTTTCTGTCCCTTTACTCAATGCCCTTCCTTCATAGGATCCACTGCGATTATAGCTCCACGTGGCTGCTTCTGTCCCAGACCTCCTGGTTGCTGTCTCTTATTACTCGTTCTTATTTCATTGCTCGTAGGAGTTGCATGGTGCAGTTTTGCGGGTGAGTGAAAGACTTGCATTGACTTGTAAGCAACTGTTCCAGAGTCACAGACTCTGGATGTCCCCGCCCATCTGCAACTATTCAACTTGGCCTACAAGCTTCCCGAGGCCAGGCTGCACACGTCATCTGACCCTCCCTTCGGAGGAGCAAGCAAGGATGCAGGAAAGTTTGTGGCCCCCAGGAATATCTCTGACGGTGTCTTTATTCACGTGCACACTAAAGGGAGCACACCGGCTCCTCCGGACTAGCAGGCCCTGGTGACCTAGTTTCTGTCTTGAGGCTCCCAGACTTCGGGAATATTTATGCTGCTGTGATTGCATTGCTTCCCCCAGTCTTGAGTGCCCTCTGAGCGTGTGATCCACTGTGAGGTTTGTGTTCACATTCCTAAGTGTTCACAGCCATGCGAGGTTGACAAACAAATGATTAGAAACTGCTCGAAGCACAGGGAGGAGGGATCACCACGGCGCCCGATCTCCATGGTGTCTCATGTCGACGTGGAGATGTGCACATTGTGTGACCTCACTGAGTTTCCGCAGGTCCCTCCCGCCCCCAGGGTGGAGGCGGATCCCTTCACCAGCTCACTTGTCCCACGGGTCAGTGTGGAGCCCCATTCGCTAAAGAGATCTCTGGTGGCTTTAAAATAAAACTGCATTATTTGATGTTCCACCCTTCAAGAGGCGAAAACTAATTCCTCCCCCTTGAGTGTGGGAGAGACTCAGTGACTCACTCCTAAGAAATAAAGGATGGCAGAAGCAATGGTGTGTGACTTCTGTGACTAGAAGGCAGGGCTGTCTCCTTCCTCCTGTCCCTGGGGATCACTCCCTCTGGGAGGAGCCAGCGGCCACGTCACGAGGACATGCAAGCATTCCGAGCCCAGTGAGCACACCGTCTTGGAAGCAGATCCCACTTCTCCTCTGTCAGTGACAGTAGCCCATCCTTGGCTAACCTCAGAGAGAGCCTAAACCAGAACCCCTGAGCTACGCTGCTCCCAAACTCCTGACCCACAGAAGCAAGCAGCGAATGTTTGTTTAAGATGCTCAGTTTAGGAGGTCATTTGTGATTCAGCAGTAGACAACCAGTACCAGGTCTCTGCTTTCTGGGACCCCTGTGTTCATGACTGCTTAGGACTTTCCTTTGCTGCACTCACCACCTATCTCTGCCCTTTTAGGATCCCATTGCCATAAAATTGAGACAATAACATCTATAGGGTTGTGGTGAGACATAGCTTTAGAATAAAGCATTTGAAGCCCTCAGCACAATGGTCAGCACGTAGAAAGTAGCTGAAATTGGAGTCGTTTTCATTCCTGTGCAGACCCCCATGCCTGTCGGACAACATTGCTCATGCCGACAGGGCTGACAGGCATGTACCCCATGGCCGCCTTCTTAACTAGCCAAAGGAGAGCCACTCTGCACCCCTCAGCAGTGCCCATGGGCTGTCACACTGCCTCCAGCCTCTAGTGCCCAGACTCAGGCCCCTGTGGCCACCTCTGGGAAGGGCATCCTGTTGCTTTCACCAAACCTTCTGGGTACCAATGCAAAACTCTTGTCCTCATCACTTAAGTTTCTCCTAAATCTCCTTACAGAAATGAACTCATTCTGGGCTCTGATGCTTTCTCAGGCCTGCCAGGACACACCTGAATCCAAATGCAGGCTCTTGCTTACAGCTGATGATGCCAGTGTTGATGACAAGTGTGCACACCCGTACCACTGTGTACTGGCAAGATGACCAGAGCTCTTGGAGGAACGTAAATCCTTGAGTAAAATATTGATTTGGTACTTTCTTTCAGTTACTTTTTTTTTTTTTTCGAGAAAGAGCCCTGCTCTGTCACCCAGGCTGGAGTGCAGTGGCATGATCTAGGCTCACTGCAACCTCCGCCTCCCAGGTTCAAGCAGTTCTCCTGCCTCAGCCTCCTGAGTAGCTGGGATTACAGGCACCGGCCACCATGCCTAGCTAATTTTTGCATTTTTAGTAGAGATGAGGTTTCACCACGTTGGCCAGGCTGGTCTCGAACTCCTGACCTCAGGTGATCCACCTGAAAATCCAAGTTATCCCTTTCCCTTGCCTTCAACATTTGCTCTCATGTGGGACTGCAACGCTTAACACCTTGAGACTGTTCTCTTTAAGGGTGTGTGTGGAGGGTGTTTGGTTTTCACTCATTTCCCAGCACTAAGCTGGGGTTCTATCATTTGGAAGTTTCTGCACTTTTGGCTGCGTTCACGAGCATGTATCTGGGACAGAGCCGATGTGTGGTGTCTGTTAAAAGTAGGACAGTGTTTGCTGCTGTCATTCGTCTCCCCGGGAAAGCTGGCCGCATCTTCACAGTGCGTGCACGTGCGTGATCACACTTGATCCTCAAGGCTACACTCTGAGATCGCTGGGGCACACATCAGGTTTACGCTCATTTTAGAGATAAGAAAAATAGAGATACAGAGGGCTTAAGTGGCTTTCCACAGTCACGAAGCCAGTGGTTGCAAATCTGGGTTTGAACTCAGTTTCTGACTTCAATTTGGGGCCTTTTGTGCCTACTGGGTTTAGACCAGTGCCTACGTGATGTTTGCTGTGTGATGCTGTCATTCTGATTGAAAGCGGAACTGCTTAAAATAACACTGAATATGCTAACACGAGGCACTGGGGCACGGTGCAGACAGCTGGGCCCTGGAGCCAGGCCCCTCAGCTTCAAAACCCGGCTCTGTCATGGACCAGCGGGACCACCTGAGCAAGGTGCTGCACCCACTTTGCCTCAGTTTCCACATTTGTGAAATGCAGGAGTTGATAGCATCTGCCTGGCAGGTTGTTGTGTGGAGTCAGTGAGCTCACCCACATGCCCTGTATACAGTACCTGCTCGAGGATAAACACTCAGTTCATGTTAACTCTTTATTAAGATCTCATTTTTGAAAGCCTGAGACCACTGGCTGCATTTTCCAGTTTTTCTCTAGTACCTGGTGTATGTAAGTACCAAGGGTTGTCTGCCTGGGCTTGTAGGCAACACAATTGTAAACAATGAGGGTTGTTTACCATCTGGAAATAGCATTGCTTGGATTGCAATCATATGCCTTGAGGAAGCCACCTTCTTGTAGTAGAAAAGTCAAAAACCCCGTTCTTTTCTTTATATTCAAATTTCGTTCTTATAAATCATTTAGCTTCGTAATAAAAAAGCAATTCAGAGAAAAACAAACAACCATGGTTCTTATTGTTAACAATCCTGTATCATGCTCTTAAAAAATGTGTTAAGAGGGTGGATCTTATGGTCAGTGTTCTTTCCAGGAAACAAAACAGAAAGCAAATTACTAAGGTTTTCTTCTCCATCAGAAAGCGTAGATTTCAGCTGTGGTTATAGTCTTGGCTAGCTGAATATGGACAACCCTTTGTAAACATCTTTTCTCCCATGCTTGTTTTACGTTGATATGGTTTGGCTGTGTCCCTGCCTAAATCTCATCTTGCAATGTAGCTCTCCTTATTCCCATGTGTTGTGGGAGGGACCTGGTGGGAAATAACTGAAAAATGGGGGGTGGTCTTCCACAAACTGTTCTCGTGGTAGTGGATAAATCTCATGAGATTTGATGGTTTCATAAGGGAAAGCCCCTTTTGCTTGATTCTCACTCTCTCTCTTGCCACCACCATGTAAGACATGGCTTTTGCCTTCCGCCATCATTGTGAGGACTCCACAGCCATGTGGAATTGTGAGTTGATTAAACATTTTTCTTTATAAATTACCCAGTCTTGGGTATGTCTTTCTCAGCAGCATGAAAACAGATTAATACAATGTGTATTTGTAAGGCTCATTTCCCACAATTACAGCTTAGTGGTCCCAGAACATAATTTTGTGATTGGGAACTGGGATTCATTTCGCTTGTTGGGCTCATCTGCCTGCAGGGCAGGAATAAGGGACAAGCTACTAAGTGGACTTACTCCTCTGCTGCAGCCCTGCGCAAACCATCTCCCTCCTATTTTCTCCCATGTACTTCCTGCGGGGGGTATTCAATGGTTCAAGAGAAGAAACTGCAGTCCTCATTTATCAGCGTCCTATTTCCTGGACTTAGCCCAAATGTCTTTATGGTCCAAGTGCAAACATGATTCTCAAGTATAAAGAGAAAGACTGAAGGGAGAAAAGCTGATGGTTTGCTGTGGATGGTTACCTGCATGACAGGTGGAACAGCTGTAGCTGCACCCAGAAGACAACTGACTTTCACCCTCGACGGCCCCTGCTGCCTTTCAGAACCCTATGTATGATGTAATAATGGGGCCCTGCTGGGTGTGGTGGCTCATGCCTGTAATTCCAGCACTTTGGGAGGCCAAGGTGGGCAGATCATTTGAGATCAGGAGTTCAAGATCAGCCTGGCCAACATGCTGAAACCCTATCTCTACTAAAAAATACAAAAATTAACTGGGTGTGGTGGCTCACATCTGTAATCCCAGCACTTTGGGAGGCCGAGGCAGGCAGATCACGAGGTCAGGAAATCGAGACCATCCTGGTTAACATGGTGAAACCCCATCTCTACTAAAAACACAAAAAGTTAGCTGGCATGGTGGTGCATGCCTGTAGCCCCAGCTACTCAGGAGGCTGAAGCATGAGAATCCGTTGAACCCGGGAGGCGGAGGTTGCAGTGAGCCGAGATCACACCACTGCACTCCAGCCTGGGTGACAGAGCGAGACTCTGTCTCAAAAAAATAAACAAATAATGGAGTCCACGTGACTTTAAGAAGTGACAGGGCAGTGGCCAGCAAGTGAGGCTCAGGGAAATCTAACTTTTATTTAGTTAGCCTGATATTTTTCCAGTTTATCAAATATGCATTCCCATGGAACTGCTGGGAGTTTTCATTCTCATGCTGTTGGCTGGAGGAACGGCCAGGGCAGGTGGCAGGAGGTGAGGCACCTTTGTGGCAGGGCTGGGCTTGAGCAAAGGTGAGGTCTGCCATGAGCTCACTGTGAAGACTGACCTGCGTGAGTCTGCAGGTGAGTTAGGGGCCCATGACCCGGCTGCCCGGCTGGCTCATTCTGATTCCACTGAAACCCGAGCCTGGGGCGCAGCCAGCCCTTGGGAGCACGAGGCAGGGCGTCTGGATGGTGAGCTGCATTTTTTGCTTCCTGCCTTCCTGTCCATGGCAACCACGTGGAGCATGAGGGAGCCCGGGAGTTTGGACTGCCGTCCAGATGAGCTCGCAGTGAAGCTGCTGACTGGCAGTGGTGAGACACTGTTGCCAGGCTCTCAGCCCTCAGTCCTCCCGGCTAAGGGAATCCCGGTCACGTTCTGACGAGGGGAGCCTGTGCTTGCGGGAGGTGAGGCCTTAACCCAGCCTCGACTCAGGGAGAATTGAGTTAATTAAGTCAGTTACGGTTATTCACTTCCCTTTGCCGGTGACTGGCTTTGGAAGGGGCACGTGACATCATTCTGACCAATTAGGGGACGTCAGCTGTGAGGCAGGCTCTCCTGGGAAAGAATTATGCTGCAGTTAAAGGGGCCGGCGATGGACATTCTACCTTCGGACATGTGGGTGCTGCTGATTGAGGCGATGATACGTGGGGGTGCTGCAGCTGCCTTGCCATGTCGAGTAGACAAAGCTGAGGTCAAGGCCAACCTGTGAAACATGCCCAGAGATGATGGAAAGAACCAGTTCCCAAGTGGTCACTAACCCACTGAGGTCACCAACCTGGATTTGTCTATTTCTGGACTTTTGTATTATGAGCTAATTAATATCCACGTGGGTAAGCCTTTTTGAGCTAGGGGTCTTTTCTCATGGAGGCAGCTTCCTGTTATAGGTGGCAATGAGGAAGTCAAAGTTCATGGCTAAGAGCACAGGCTGCAGGGTTCGACAGACCTGAGTTCAGGTCCTTGCTCTGCCACCTACTTGATGCGTGACCTTGGGCTTAGCTTCTCTGACCCCGATTTTCTTCATCTGCCTCCAAATAAGGGAGAGTCCTGGCAGAATCATGGGAGGAACAGTGTGTGGAGCCCTTAGCACAGAGCCCAGCCTAGTGAGCAGTCAATAAATGTCAGCTCTCCCAAAGTTGGCAACCAGTCTGAAAGATTTCATGCCCAGTCTCACAGCAAAGCTCTGTAGCCCAGGATCTTCCAAGCACCTGTTGCTTGTAGCCATGAAGAAATAAAAACAACCCATGTTTGGCCCAATCTTCTACACATTAGGGCTTTTGAGCCTTTCCTGGGGATGCTGATTATGCAGCATTTTGTGCTAGGTGGGTCTGGGATTGTTTTAAACTCTCTTTAAAATGAAAGCAGCACATTCTTTTTAAAAAAGTAAAAATAAAATGGACTCATCACCCAACGGTAATGCACATGTATGTTCACCCAAGAAAATATAGAGGGACCCACAGCTGTATGATTGGTACGAGCCTGTTATGGGGTTGAATTTTGTCCCCCACCCAAAAAACTGCGATAAGTCCTGACCCCAGGACCTCGGAATTGACCTTATGTGGAGAGAGGGTCTTTCCAGAAGTAACCAAGCTGAAGTGAGGTCAGTACGGGGGACCCTAGTCCTTAGTCTTTATCAGAAGGGAGAACTTGGACACAAAGGAACCCACAACGGGAAGGCAATGTGAAGACACGGGGAGAAACGCTCACCTACAAGCCGCGGAGTGAGGCCTGGCACACGTCCTCCCCACACAGCCTCAGAGGGAACCAGCCCTGCTGTTGCTATGATCTCAGACCTGTATCCTCCAGAACCGTGAGCTAATACATTTCCGTGGTTTAAGCCACCCAGTCTGTGGCACTTTGTTATGGTAACCCGAGCAGACTAACACAGGCCCCAGGCTGGACGCAACACAAATGCCCGTCAGGAGGTGGGCAGGTAAGTAAGTGGTGGTGAATTTCTACAAGGCAGCCGAGAAACCGAACTACCTCCAACTAGAGGCAACATGGAAAATTCTCAGACATGAAGTCCAGCCCCGAAACCAGAGGCAGGAGTCCATCCTGCAGGATTCCACCCAGCAGGATAAAATTAACACATGGACAGAACCGATTGTGGGTGACAGAAGTCAGAATAGTGGGGACCCCGGGGGCCGGTGATGGCAGGGAGCTGGGGGGCTTCTGGGGAGCTCAAAGCTCTCTGTGTTGATGTTGGTGCTGGTTGTACAGATGCAGGCACGTTATCAAATCTTACTATCTCAACAGATATTCTTACGAGACAGCAGATACCCATTGGAATCCCTCAAATCCTGGCAGCCCCCCACAGAGGAGAGAGGGCCCCGTGCATGAGGGCGGGTAGTCTGTGAGCCCCTCCCCTCCTGCCCACGAGCCCCTCGGGAGCCTCAGTATCCTCAGACACCGTGGCTAAGCGCACCCACTGTGGTGATGAAAGGCGACTTTTACTCCATCAGTCTCCTTTTCAGCCTCAAAATCACCAACTTCTCATCATTAAAACCGAGAGAGAGGGGGAGAGAGAGAGAGAGAGAACACCAAAGCCTCACCGTGGAAACGCATGAACACGAATGAGCAGGTTTGCTTCCAAATTAGACCACATCCCAGTGTGGCCAGGGACCCAGTCCCCTTCTGTGATGGACACATCCGTTCCCCACTCTTTCTTGAAAATGACTGTCCTTGATGTACACCATGTTCCCCCGTTGTGAAGATGTGGGTTGAAGCAGGTTCGAGGAGGATAAGTAAGAAGCCCAGGGCTCCGGTTTGAGTGTTTGTCTTCTGCAGCGTAGAAACTTAATTCTCGATGTGGCAGAATTGATAGGTGGGGGCTTTAAGAGGTGATTGGGCCAAGAGGGCTCTGCCCTCATGAATGGATTAATCTGCTCATGGATTGATGGGTTATCTTGGCAGTGGGACTAGTGGCTTTTTAAGAAAATGGAGAGAGCTAAAGCAGCACGCTCAGCCCCTCACCATGGGATGTCCTACACCACCCTGGGACACTGTACAGGCCCCACCAGCAGGAAGAACCTCACCAGGTGTGCCCCTCCAAACTTGGACTTCTCAGCCTCCATAACTGTAAGAGATAAATTCCTTTTTAAAAATAAATTAACCAGTTTCATGTATTCTCTTATAAGCAGCAGAAAAAATGACCAAGAACCTCAGGATCCTGTGCTTGGGAGCAGCCAGGCCCACGCTGGGTCCTGCGTCCTTCCATGAAGCTGACAGCCCTTGGCTCTGCTTCCAATGACTGCACACACCTTGGCTTTGACTACTGTGTTAGTTCACTTTGTGTTGCTGTAAAGGAATACCTGATGTTGGGCAATTAATAAAGAAAAGAGGCTTAATTGGCTCACGGTTCCGCAGTAGAGCCGTGGTACGCAGGATGAGCCAGAGGGCATCGATCCTGTAGGGTAGGCAGTGGGCATGTGTGGATGGCTGCTTGTAGGGGACAGGCCTCTATGGATTTGATGGTACGTAGAGGAAGCATGGTGCTGCCATCTGCTTCTGGTGAGGTCCCAGGGAGCTGCCAATCATGGCGGAAGGTGAAGGGGAGCCAGTGCATCACACGGCAAGAGCAGTAGCAAGAGAGGTGCCAGGCTCCTTTAACAACCAGCTCTCGAGTGAGCCAACAGAGCAAGATTTCTCACTCATCACCGAGGGGAGGGCCAAGTGTTTGGAGACCCAAACACTTCCCACCAGGCCCCACTAACAACACTGGGCATCACAGCTCAACATGAAATTTGGAGAAGACTCATCCAAACCATATCAAGTACCCTCCTCTCCTCCCAGCTGTCTGCAGCCTCCCTCCCTTACAGATTTGGCAGGGCTAAGTGGTGTCAGCAAAGCTCCTGGGGCTCTGGAAGGGGAGCAGAGGGAAGGCTGGGCGGCTGGGTGCTGGACACTCCAGGAGGTAGTAGAACTGGCTTCAGGTCGGGGCCATAGACACGGATTCATTTAGAAAAGTGTTGTAGCCCACGGCTTGCAGGCTCACTCTCAAGACATTCTGGGGATCTGTTCTTTCAAAACATGTTCTCTGTCTTCCTTTCCATGAACCTTCAGGTTAAGAAAAAAAGAGAACACCTCCTTTGGTTTGCTTCTTACAATAATACCATGTGATCAGTGGAATCAGTTGTTTCTATTCCTATTTTCTTATTTTATTTTATTTTATTTTATTTTATTTTTTGAGATAGAGTTTCACCCGTCGCCCAGCTGGAGTGCAGTGGAGTGACCTCAGCTCACTGCAACTTCCACCTCTCAGGTTCAAGCAATTCTCCTGCTTCAGCCTCCCAAGTAGCTGGGATTACAGGCATGCATGACCACGCCCATCTGATTTTTGTATTCTTAGTAGATACGGGATTTCACCATGTTGGTCGGGCTGGTCTTGAACTCCTGACCTCAGGTGATCTGCCTGCCTTGGCCTCCCACAGTGCTGGGATTACAGGTGTGAGCCACTGCACCCAGCCTCTATTCCTATTTTCTGAAGATGAGGAAATGGAGGCCACCCTCATGACTGATGAGTGGCACAGCTGAGTCTGGGTTCATTCTGAGTCCCCATCCCTATCCTGACCCTGAGTCAGTGGTGTGCTGGCCAATGCTTAACAACTGGCTCCCTAAAACCATATGCCCTGCTTTGTAGCACCTGGCAATATCCATGGTGAAATACCTGCAGCATGGCCAAGTTCATCCTGCCAACCTGACGACAATAGGCTCACACAATTCCTGAAAATTTAACATTTGGCTCTTGTGAGCCAGTGTGAGCTATTTTGAGCACATCACTGCCCTTGAGACTTCTATGTTAGTTTGTTTTCTCTCTGTCCTGTCTGTCTCAAGCACAGCATTGACCCAACTACAGTCGTGCACCACACATAACAATGATGTGGTCAACAACAGACCACATATACAATGGCGGTCCCATAAGATTATAATGGAGCTGAAAAATTCCTATCACCTAGTGACATTGTAACAATTATAATGGCATGGCACACTTCATTTTTTCACAAATTCAGAGTATCTTAAGTGTACAGTGTTTATAGAGTCTACAGTCATGTACAAGAATGTCCTAGGCCTTCGCATTCACTCACCACTCACTCACTCACCACAGCAGCGTCCAGGCCTGCAAGCTCCATTTATGGTACGTGCCCCGTACAGATGCACCATGTTTAAATTTTTATATGGTTTTTAACTGTACATTTTCTCCATTTAGCTGTGTTTAGATACACAAATACTCACCATTGTGTTACAATCGCCTACTGTATTCAGTGCGGTAACATGTTGTGGGTTTGTAGCCCAGGAGCAGTAGGCCACACCACACAGCCCAGGTGTGCGGTGGGTGACACCATCTAGGTTTGGGTAAATCCAGTCTATGATGTTCACACAACCACAAAATCGCCTAAGGACACACTTCTCAGAAAGCATCTCCTCGTAGTTAAGCAATGCGTGATGAATTTTGTGCAAAACATTTTTTTTCATTTTGATCAGTAACTCAGCAATTGAAACAACATGATGAACTGAACCCATAATTGATTCCTTTAATGTCTTAACTGTTCAGCCCAATCATATTTTAAGGAAGAGGGTTCCCTCTCCACACCTAACCCCTTCCTGGTGTCCAGGGTCTCAGACGCCTCCTCTGGGACACCTTGGGGCACTGCAAGGTCAAGAGGGGAGGGTGTTCACAGGACAAGCCAGGCAGGATGAGCCAGAGGGCATCGATCCTGTAGGGTAGGCAGTGGGCATGCGTGGATGGCTGCTTGCAGGGGACAGGCCTCTGTGGATTTGAACAGGAAAGATAGGGTCACTTAGCTCCCAACCCTAGAAAGGTATTGAGTTTGTGGTGGCTCCCGAGGAAGCTGCCTGCCTGTGGGATCAAAATTCCAGCCCCCGTGGCCTCTTGGCTGTGGCATTAGGGACATTTGTATGGCGTAAAATTTAACAGCCTCGTCTCTGGAGACAGGCTGCCTGACTTCAAAATCACTTCTGCATTTATTCCCTGGGTAATTTGGGACAAATTATGTTGACTTCTAGTGCTCCGGTTTCCTCATCTGTAAAGCAATGGTCATAATAGTGTCTACTTCATAAAATGGTTGAGATAATTTAATGAAGATAAACTTGGAAGAACGCCTGGTAAGCTATAATAATTATTGTTATTTCTCATTCATGTGGTTCCCACATAACCCTTCAGGTCTGATCTCCTCACTCTGAACTCTAATAACATCATCCCTCCCACACCCTAGAACAGAACCTCACCTGTTCCCTCTGGCCCTCATCTCTCTCCCATGCCAGGCTGTGGTCACCCTGGAGCCAGCAGAGCTCCAAATCTCTCACTAGCAAGGGATGGAAGCTGGACAATATTGGAGACGTGTCCATCACGGCTGCCCCATTTGTAGGTTCCCTGCTGCTAAAGCCACAGCCTGGATGTCGTGGGAACTGTCTACCAGGCGCTAGCTGTGTTTTCTAATTCCCACTGGCAACAAGAGGGTGGGAAGGGATGCACGGTCCCCACGTCTGTGCTCTAGCCCTGGGAGAGGCTGCCAAGCTCCTGTATTATCCTGCCTGGAGCTTCCTGCCCAAACACCCCTGGTCCCCCTGCCCAACATCTGAGCTGGACACTGGGGTGGTCAGAAGCTGAGATCCAGGCAGCAGTTGCTCCAGGTGGCCCCAGGAATTCACAGCTTGTTTTCCTGAGATGCTGGCAGCACTTCTGAGCATCTCAGGCCTGGTGATAACACTGGGGCGGCGAGCTGGGTGGGAGCAGGCCTCCCTGCTTGTCTGTTTGCAAACACAGATGCTTATCTGGGCCTGGCACATGCTCTGGTTTTGCCTGATAATCTGGGCAGGTCCAGACAATCAGCTGGAGCCACCGCACCCAGCTAGCAGTGGCCCTGGAGATGTGGGAGAAAGACAGAGTCAGCCAGGCCCTCCTGAGTTAAGAGGGGGCTCCCCAGGGCAGGGGCAGCCTTGCCATTGGGGAGACCAGTGGAACAAGGTTGAGGGGTGCACTCAGTTAGGACACCCTGCTTGCGCTGCTCAGAGCCCTCCTATATTGGTCCATTCTCATGCTGCTGTGAAGAAATACCTGAGACTGGGTAATTTATAAAGAAAAGACATTTAATTGACTCACAGTTCAGCATGGCTGGGGAGGCCTCAGGGAACTTACAATCATGGCCGAAGGGGAAGCAAACACATCCTTCTTCACATGGCTGCAGCAAGGAGAAGTGCTGAGCAGGAGGGGGGAAAGCCCCTTATAAAACCATCAGATCTCATGAGAATGCACTATCATGAGAACAGTATAGAGGTAACCACTCCTATGATTAAATTACCCCCACCAGGTCCCTCCCACAACATGTGGGGATTATGGGAGCTACAATTCAAGATGAGATGTGGGTGGGGACACAGCCACACCATGTCATTCCACCCCTGGCCTCTCCCACATCTCATGTCCTCACATTTCAAAACCAATTATGCCTTTCTAACAGTCTCCCAAAGTCCTAGCTCATTCCAGAATTAACCCAAAAGTCTAAGTCCAAAGTCTCATCTGAGACAAGGCAAATCCTTCTGCCTATAAGCCTGTAAAACAAAAAATAAGTTAGTTACTTCCTAGATAAAATGGGGGTACAGGCATTGGGTAAATACAGCCATTCCAAATGGGAGAAATTAGGCAAAACAAAGGGGCTGCAGGCTCCATGCAAGTCCAAAATCCAATAGGGCAGTCGTTAAACTTTAAGATTCCAAAATGATGTCCTTTGATTCCTGTCTCACATTCAGGTCATGCTGATGCAAGAGGTGGGCTCCCATGGCCTTGGGCAACTCTGCCCCTTTGGCTTTGCAGGGTATGGTATAGCCCCACTCCCAGCTGCTTTCATGGCTGGCCTTGAGTGTCTGCAGTGTTTCTAGGTGCATGGTGCAAGCTGTTGTTGGATCTACTATTCTGGGGTCTGGAGGATGGTGGCCCTCTTCTCACAGCTCCATTAGGCAGTGCCCCCGTGGGAACTCTGTGTGGGGGCTCTGACCCCACATTTTCCTTCCACACTGACCTAGCAGAAGTCCTCCATGAGGGTCCTGCCCCTGAAGCAAACTTGCCCGGACGTGCAGGCATTTCCATACGTCCTCTGAAATCTAGGCGGAGGTTCCCAAACCTCAATTACTGACTTTTGGGCACTCACAGGCTCAACACCATGTAAAGGTCACCAAGGCTTGGGGCTTACACCCTCTGAAGCAATAGCCTCAGCTGTACCTTTGCCCCTTTTAGCCAGGACTGGAGCTGAAGCAGCTGGGATGCAGGGCACCAGGTCCCAAGGCTGCACAGAGCAGAGGGACCCTGGGCCCAGCCCAAGGAAACCATTTTTCCCTCCTAGGCCTTTGAATTTGTGATGGGAGGGGCTGCCATGAAGGCCTCTGACATGCCCTGGAGACATTTTCCCCATTGTCTTTGGGATTAATATTAGGCTCCTCATTGCTTATGGAAATTTCTGTAGTGGGCTTGAATTCCTCCCTTCAATGGATTTTTCTTTTCTATTGCATCGTCAGGCTGCAAATTTTCCAAACTTTCATGCTCTACTTCCTCTTGAATGCTTTGTAGCTTAGGAATTTCTTCCACCAGATAAATTCTCTCTCAAGGTGAAAGTTTCACAGACTTATAGGGCAGGGGAAAAATGCTACAGTCTCATTGCTAAAGCATAGCAAGAGTCACCTTTGCTTCAGTTCCCAAGAAGTTCCTCTTCTCCATCTGAGACCACCTCAGCCTGGACTTCATTGTTCATATCACTAGCAACATTTTGGTGAAAACCATTCGACAAGTCACTAGGAAGTTCCAAACTTTCCCATATTTGCCTATCTTCTTCTGAACCCTCTAAACTGTTCCAATCTGCCTGTCACCTAGTTCTAAAGTCACTTCACATTTTCAGATATCTTTTCAGCAACGCCCCACTCTACTGGTAGAAATTCACTGTATTAGTCTGTTCTCACACTGCTATAAGGAAATAGCAGAGACTGGGTAATTTATAAAGGAAAGAGGCTTAATTGACTCACGGTTCCACTTGGCTGGGGAGGCCTCAGGAAACCTGACAGTCGTGGTGGAAGGAAGGCAAACACGTCCTTCTTCACGTGGCAGCAGGAGAAAGAAGTGCCAAGCAAAGGGGGAAAAGCCCCTCATAAGACCATCAGATCTCATGAGAACTCACTCACTATCAGGAGTACAACATGGGAGTAACTGCCCTCCATGATTCAATTACCTCCCACCAGTCCCCTCGTATGACAAATGGAGATTATTGGAAGTACAATTCAAGATGAGATTTTGGTGGGAACATAGCCAAATCATATCACCTCCCTGCATGGCGATGGGCCCGACTCTCTCTTCCTTACACAGCTGGAGGAAGAGGAAAAGAAGGACTATGAGACAAGACTGCCCCATCCTGGCACAGTGTGTGCTGGTGGGAGGGGCCTGGGTAGAATATCCCACCAACACACCTGCCGTCATCTGCAGGACTGCTCACAAGCACTTGCTCAATGCTGGGCAGTCCATCCACTCAGGGCTCACGGTGTCACATGTAACCATTCAAACAATCCCATGCTGGGGACTATTTTTATGCCCACTTTATGGATGAGAAAATTAGGACTCAGCATGATGAAGGCAGTGGCCCCAAACCAAGAAGCTCATAAGTGGTGAAGTCGGGATTTGACCTAGTCTCACGCCAATGGTCCTGTTCATGGAACTGAGTGATTCTAGATTTTCTCTGGAAGAAGGAGCAGACAAAAATGTAGAGACAAAGAAGATAAACAGGAGGTGGATAGGTGGAGAGTTCTATGAGGACCAAACACAAGACTATTGGCAGAGGAAATGAATACGTGTTAGACCAAGAGGATGTATTCATTGCCAGGGTGGCCATTGCAGACTACTACAGACTGAGTGGCTTGAAAAAACAGAAATTTATTCTTTCGCAGTTCTGGTGGCCAGAAGTCTAAAATCAAGATGTGGATAGGACCATGCTCCCTGCAGAGGCTCTAGGACACAATCCTTCCTGCCTCTTCCAGCTCCCTGTGGCTCCAGGTATACTTGGCTTGTGGCCCCTTCACTCCAATCTCTGCATCTGTCCTCACGTGGCTTCCTTCTCTCTGTCTTTCAGTGTCCAAATCTCCTTCTCCTTTCCCTTACAAAGATACTCATCATTGGATTTAGGGCCCACCCTAATCCAAGTGATCTCATCTACAGACCCTTAACTAATCACACCTGCAAAGACTCTATTTTTAAATAAGGTCACATTCACAGGCTTTGAGTGGACATGAATCTAGGGTGTGGGAATGACAGTATTCAAGACACTACAGGAGACATGACTTTCTACAGTCTTACCACAAGGGGAAATGCTGGCTTTCTGTGAATCTCCAACCAAATGCTTTTCTCTCTCACCTTAAGTGGTGACACCCTGAACTCAGCTTTGGATGTCCTCAAATCTCATTCATATAGAGTCCAGGGCAGACAGACATAAACTTTTCATCTGCGTAGTTCTTTTAAAATCATCTTTAAATTATCTTGGCATGTGGCACCTCTGCTACGTTCATCTGGAGCTTGTTCAGATAAAAAAGCCACATCATCAAACCTTTTATCAGCAGGACAGACAGCAGCGGAAATGAAGCAGAGACTTCCCCCAGAATTTCCTAGAAAATATTATTGTTTTCTCTGCACATCTGAATCACCATTGCTGAAGTGCCTGTGGGAGTCCACTGCAAGATCCAAGGGGAGAAGTTTTGATGTTTGAGGGCTGGTATGGACGTTTTGCCCCAGAAGACCTGCATGTAATCTGTTCCCAGGCTAATATTCAAAGCCGGTTGTGGATTTAGTTAACATTCTTGGGGGTGGTGCACAGTTCACCTCCAAGGGTATCCAGGAAGAATGTTAATCTACTGTCCCCCTTTTGTGTTTTTAAGAGGAAGATTCTGGCTGGGCACAGTGGCTTACAGTGCTTGCCTGCAGTCCCAGCACTTTGGGAGGCGGGGGTGGGAGGATGGCTTAAGGCCCGGAGTTTGAGACCAGCCTAGGCAATGCAGAGATCTCATCTCTACTAAAAATACTTTTTATTAAATTAGCTGGGCATGATGGTGTGCACCTGTAGTCCCAGCTACTGGGGAGGCTGAGGCAGGAGGACTGCTGAAGCCTAGGAGGTTGAGGCTGCAGTGATCTGTGATTGTGCCACTGTTCTCTAGCCGGAGTGATGGAGTGAGACTCTGTCTGTGAAAAAAAAAAAAGTAAGAGGAAGATGTGGTTGTTTTTTATGGGGTACTGGCTTGGGTTTCTCCTCCAGGATGACCTTTCTGGCTTCAGATCATTACACATTCACTAAACGAGACCTACGTCCTGGTCACAGCTGGGCCGCACCTGTATTCCCAATGGCCTCTGCAGGTGGGCAGGCCAGGCAGGTGGTGTGAGCCAGACACACCAAGGGGAACCAGGTAGGTGGGGAAGCCAGGAGGATAGAACAGCAAACACCAGATCGTGAACAGGGCGGTGAGTTGCACGGTGGAGCAGAGAAACCCGTGTGTCCAGTAAATCCTCCCCTGGAGCACTTGACAGAAAATTGTCAAGGAACCTCCTTTTTACTTATATGCAGACTTTGCGGATTTCAAAAATAATGTCTTTACACTGCCCATGTCAACATTACATTATCCCAGCCTAGAAACTCTAGGCGGCCACCCATGACTTGGAAACGGTAGAGAAATGGTAGAAGCCCGAAGTACTTGTGATGGTGAGTTCATCCACAAAGATTTAAGTCTTCTATTTTAACATAAAAATATAGAAATGTGCATTTATTGGTCAGTAGTTCAACAGAAAAACAAGATCTTTTCTTTGTGTGCATCCTGATTGATGTCCCGCTTTACTTTCTTGTATAACCTCATCCAAAATGTATCTGTGTGACTTCACGTCTGTTTATGTAATGTGGACTGAGAACGCAAAGGGATCTGTGAAGAAAAACATGAGCACAGGACTCTTCCATGCATTTCATGATGTATCACTCAAATATTTCACTTTTCTGGCCTACATATACTTTGATGGCTTTTTTTTTTTTTTTTTTGCAACCTGCTTTTATTAAATCTTTCCAAAGCATTGCAAGTATTCTTCCTAGAAATGATTTTTGCATGCATATCTCATTGGTTGAGATTATATTTCATTAAACCATACACTGACAATTACAGATACAGCTGGCAAAAGCAGGTTTGGGAATGTAGACAGCCAAGTCTCAGAAGCAGGTGGAAGGGGCGTGAGTGTATCACCACTCTCTGGAATTCAGTGTGTGTCAGGGTTAGTGCATTTCACAGGAAGAAAGAGGAACACCTTTATTTTTAATTTTTTTTTTAGGCTTTATTTTTAGTTTTTATTTTTAGAGATGGAGACTTACTCTGTCATCTAGGCTGGAGTGCAGTGGCATGATCCTGGCTTACTGTAGCCTTGACCTAAGCTCTAGGGATCCTCCCCCTTCAACCTCCCTGGTAGCTGGGACTACAGGCATGCATCACCACACCAGGCTAATTTTTAAACATTTTTGTAGAGACAAGGTCTTACTATGTTGCCCAGGCTGGTCTTGAGCTCCTGGGCTCAAGCCATCCTCCTGCCTTGGCCTCCCAAAGAGCTGGGATTACGGGTGCCAGCCACCACCCCCAACCAGGTGCGCCATCAAACCTGGGAGTCGGAATATTCACAGCATGAGTCTCTCAGCAATGACTCCCACATCACACTTCTGGAAGATGCCTGGCTACACAAAATCTAAATTCCTCAGGAAGAACTTCGTCAGGTGGTTCCTGAATGCAGAATAGGTGCTCTTCAAAGATCTACTTCCTGGGCTGCAGGCTTTCTGCCAGCAGAAGTTCTTTTTTGATGTTTCTTCATTCAGGAAATACATGTACCAGTTTCCCAGGCCTGCTGCAGCAACTGTTCACAAACTGGATGGGTGAAAACAGCTAAAATTTATTTTCGCACAGTTCAAGCGGCCCGAAGTTAGAGATGGAGGTGGTGGCAGCGCTGGCTCCCTCTGGAAAAGCACTCATCTCTCCCTGGCTTCTGGTGTCTGCGGACAGTGCTTGGCATTCTCTGACCGAGACGAGCATCCCTCCCACCCTGCCCTGTCTTCACAGTGTCTCCCCATTGCATCCCTGGGTCTCATGTCCCCCTTCCTTTTCTCTTATAAAGACACCAAAACTGGATTTAGGGCCCATCCTCAATTCAAGATAATCCCATTTCCAGATCTATAATTGGGTTACACCCGCAAAGACCTATTTCTAAATATAGGTCGCTTGCTTGGACATATCTTTCTGGGAGACACTCCTCTGCCCATCCCAATGTGCAGTGTCTCCTGTCTCAGCAGGTGCGAGGCATTTGGCCAGGTGCTGGGGATATCAGAATGAGTGAATGAGTGAAACAGATGAGGTCTTGGTCCTCATGAAGTCGACAGACCAGTGGACGAACCCGGTGCAATGGTGAATAACACGCATCGTGGGGAATCGTGTGTAAATAGCAAGTGTCTGCTTTCCCGTGGCGGTCATCTGGGCTGCTGCAGATGGCTTCTTTGAACAAGTTCCCTTGAAGAAGGTCCTTAATATGGCCTTTGCTGCCTTTAAGCCAAGCCTCGCTGTATTAGTTTATTCTCGCATTGCTGTAAAGAATTATCGGAGACTGGGTAACTTATAAAGAAAAAAGGTTTACTTGACTTACAGTTCCGCAAGCTGTACAGGAAGCATGGCTTGGGAGGCCTCAGCAAACTTACAATCATGGCAGAAGGCGAAAGGGAGGCAGGCATGTCTTACATGATGGCAGGAGAGAGAGAGCGCTCAAAGCGGGAGGTGCTACGCACCTTTAAACAACTGGTACTCACCATCATGAGAACACCAGGGGGGAAATCCACCCCTCCTGATCCAATTACCTCCTGCCAGGTCCCTTCCCAACAGTGGGGATTACCGATCAACGTGAGCTTTGGGTGAGGACACAGACCCAAACCACATCACTCACCTTTGATGGAGAATCACAGAGCAGTGGACTGGGTGGCTTTGGACCAGCCTGGCAAGTTCCCCCGAGGGCCCAGGCATCTCACTGCCATGCAGGAGTCTTGGATCTGCTACTTTCTGGCTGCGTAACATCCGGCAACTTACTTAATCCTTCTAAACCTCAGCTGAACTATCCATAAAATGCGAGGATAATACAACCTGCCTGGCAGAGTGGATGCCGCCTAGGGCTTCCTTAGCCCAGTGCCTGGCCCCTAGTAAGTGCTCAAGAAACAGAAGTGGTTTTATGATCAGAAAGATGAGCATCTTTGTCAGAGCCTGGGATCTTCTCCAGGCATCTTAGCTATATGTTTTGAGGATGACAGTGCTCTTTTCTTGTCTTTCTCCTTTTCCTTTGTAACCTTTGAATTGTATGTCAGATGTGGTGGCTCACGCCTGTAATCCTAGCACTTTGGGAGGCTGAGCCGGGAGGGATCACCTGAGGTCAGGAGATTGAGACCATCTTGGCTAACATGGTGAAACCCTGTCTCTACTAAAAATACAAAAAAATTAGCCGAGCATGGTGGCGGGTGCCTGTAGTCCCAGCTACTTGGAAGGCTGAGGCAGGAAAATTGCTTGAACTCAGGAGGTGGAGGTTGCAGTGAGCCAAGATCATGCCACTGCACTCCAGCCTGGGCAACAGAGTGAGACTCCATCTCAAAAAAAAAAAAAGTGTATGCCTTGCAGGACTGTGGGGGAGCATTTGGCCCCTTCTTTTGTGGCGGGTCTCACAACCTCTTGAGTCTGCACCTCCTTAGCCACCTTCACTGCTCTCACTGCTGCACCCTCCATACTGGGAAGAGTGAACAGATTCCAATCCCCCTGCACTGTGGAGAATGCAGGCAGCCCCTGAGCAGCTGGGCAGATGGCAGGGCTACTGAGCCAGTCCACCTGGCTCCACAGCCTGGCTACCCTTGAGCAGCTCTCACACCTTAGGAAGTGACTTGACACTCAGTGCCTCAGTTTCCCCGTCTGCAAAAGGAGTCTGATCATAATGGTGCTCACTGCTGGGACAGGCGAGAGAATGAGAGGGCCGATGCATAGAGACTCCTATGGGTGTGCCCTGGCAGGTAGGGGCACTCAGGATCGGCTATCTTTGCTTTCCCAGCTCAGGGTCTGTGCTGAAGCAAGTGGTTGGTTGTCTGTGCGTGGTTGTGTGCGTGGTTGTGGTTGTGTATGCTGGTGTGTGTGGTTGGTTGTGGTGATGTGTGTGGGGTTGTTTGTGTGTGTGGTGTGTGCGGTTTTGGTTGTGTGCCTGTGTGGTTGTGTGTGGTTGTGTGTGTGGTTGTGGTGGTGTGTGTGTGTTTTTTCATTGTGGTTGTGTGTGGTTGTGGTGATGTGTGTGTGTTTTGTTTGGTTGTGTTGTGTGTGTGTGGTTTTGGTGGTGTGTATGCAGTTTTTTGTTTGGTTGTGGTGGTGTATGTGGTGTGTGCGTGGTTGTGGTTGCGTGTGTGTGTTTGTGTGTGTATGTGGTTGTAGTGGTTTGTGTGTTTGGTTATATGTGTGTGATTATGTAGTTGTGTGTGATTTGTGTTGCGTGTGAGGTTGTGTGTGTGGTTGTGGTGTGTGTGTTTGGTTGTGTGTCGTTGTGTGGTTGTATGTGGTTGTGCGTGGTTGTGTGTGTGGTTGTGGTGGTGTGTGTATGGTTGTGGTTGTGTGTGTATGGTTGTGTGCATGACTGCGTGTGGGGTTTTGTGTGTGTGGTTGTGCATGGCTATGTGTGCAGTTGTGTGTGTGTTGTGGAGGTGTGTGATTGTATGTGTGGTTGTGGTTGTGGTGTTTGGTTAGTTGTGTGTGGTTGTGTGGTTGTATGTATGTGGTTGTGCATGGTTGTGTGTGTGGTGGTGTGTGGTTGTGTGGTTGTGGTTGTATGTGTGGTTGTGTGTTGCAGTGTGTGTGGCTATGTGTGTGTATGGTTGTGTGTGTGTTGGTGTGTGCTTGTGTGTGGTATGTGTGTGTGGCTGTGAATATGGTGGTGTGTGGTTGTGGTTGTGTGTGTGCTTTTGTGTGGTTGTTTGCATGTGTGGTTGTGGTGGTATGTGGTGTATGGCTGTGGTTTTTGTCTGGTGTGTGTATAAGTGTGTGGTTGTGATGTGTGTGGTCGTTTGTGTGTGGTTGTGGTGGTGTGTGTGGGGTTGTGATGGTTGTGTGTAGGGTTATGTGTGTGTGGTTGTGGTGGTGTGTGATTGTGGTTGCGTGTGGTTGTGGGTGTGGGTTGTGTGTGGCTGTGTGTGATTGTGGATGTGTGGTTGTGTGTGTGGCTGTATGTGGTTGTGGAGGTGTATAGTTGTGTGTAGTTATATGTGTGTGTGGTTGTGGTGTGTATGGTGGTGTGTGATTGTGTGTGTAGTGGTGTTTGTGGTTGTGTGTGTGGTTATGTGTAGTTGTGATGTGTGGTTGTGTGTGGTTGTGTATGTTCTTGTGTGTGGTTGTATGTGTATGTGGTTATGTGTGTGGTTGTGGTTTGTGTGGTTGTGGTTTTGTGTGTGGTGTGTGTGTTTATATGTGTGCAGTTGTGTGTACGGTCATTTGTATATGTGTGTGGTTGTGTGTGGCTGTGGTAGTGTGGTTGTGTGTGTGGTTGTGTGTGTTTGTGGTTGTGGTGGTGTATGTGTGGTGTGTGTGTGTGCTGGTGGTGGTGGTGGGGTGTGTGTGTGTGTGTCTCCTGCATGTGACATTTCCCCACAGGCCTCACGAGTTGGAGTCCTGGGTGTCCACAAGTGTATATACCTGTATGGAGTCCACACACAGGCTGCAGTGTGATTTAAGCAGAAGTTGTAAATTAGCAGTTCTTAGGCCAAACCTGGTCCATCGATGTTTTCTGTTTCCCCAGAATTTGAGTCTGTACATTTTTTAAAAATCTAGATTTCCAACACCAATGAAAAGTCAGATGTCCCAGCACACTTTCACCAAACGGCGACATTCAGCGGAAGGGAGCAGCGGCTTCCCCTGTTCAGATGGGGCCGGCAGTCCCGATTTGCCCCAGTCTCCACTACTCTCTGTTGTGCACACCTGATCTCACTGAATCATGTACCTGTTTCAACCCAATTCACACACATACTGGTTTCCAGCCTTTTCAAGGTTTGGGCCACTTTGCACTACATGAATGCGGGTTCCCAGGAACCCTCGCCAAGCCCAGTGCGAGGCAGATACCACCAGGGTCCTCATGACGTGGAAAACAGCACTGGAGTGGGTAGCTCCCCGCCTCTTCAGGTAGCACTTGACACCCTGGCCCCTAAACTGTTCAGCAGTTCTACATTTGAGCTAAATTTTTCTTATGATCAAGCTGAAGAGGGTGAATTCCAGGCTGGCCATTGGCAAATTCGTTAGTAAGCGCTTTGCTCCGGCAAGGGGCAGCTGTTGGTCTCGAAGCACCAGTGTGACGGCCAGGGATGAAGGCCGCCTCTGTCTCGGGGACTGTCAGCCCGGAAGTCGGGGACTGGGCGCCCTGCCGGAGCTCTGGGGTGCAGTTGTAGCCCACCACAGCTCCCGACCCCTCTTTTGTGGCAGGAGAAAGGGCAGCAGGCCAAGGAAGCATTCTTCTCTACCTCCTTAATGAAAACCCTGGGCCGGCTGTCTTTCACCCAGGGGCCAGGACCAGCCTGCCTGTGTTTGAATTAGAGGCTGCCACGCCCTGCCGACAGCAGGAGGCCAGGCGGCTGTGCTTCCTCCCGGTTCTGTGTGGCTCACAAAGCTGCCTCCAACTCTCATCCTGAGTCTGGGGAATGACAGGCGGTGGCAGGTGGCTGATAAATGGAGAAATGCAGAGGAAAGTGGGGCACGCTACATTCTCAGCAGGTGCAGCCCCGGAGCCCGCCGCGTGCACACGCTCCTGTCTCAAGCTTGCCCCTCTCTGAGCACTCAGGTGTGAAACAGCATCCTGCAGCCCACACGTGGGCTGCCTGTCTCCTGCCACCACTGGCATTCTTGGTGCAGACGAACAAGAATATTTTCCTATCCTCATGTCTCTAAGCATCTACAGGGGTCCCTCCTGTGCCCAGGGCTCGCCCTAGCGACAGAATTGCCAGGTAGAATATAAAACATCCAGTTAAATTTGAAATCCAGATAAACAATGAAACAATTTTTAGTATAAGTATGCCTCAGATATGGTATTTGAAGCCCAGCTTGACCATGGACAGGCTGTGTGACCCTGGGCAAGTTACTCAACCCCACCTGTACCTGTCCCATGGCGTCCCCTCTGTCTGGATGATTATTTCTCTCCATCATCTGATCAATTCTCTCTTATCTTACATTTAAGATCCAAAGTCACATTCCTCACTCAGTCAGCAAATATTCATTGAGCTCCTACTACGGGCAGGCTAGGGGGCAGCTGACGACGGCTCCGGGACTGAACCCAGATCCAGCCTGCCTGCGAATAACTATTTTTACATTTTCAAATAATTGCACAAGAAGAAGACTACTTCGTGACACATGAAACTTAGAAGAAAGTCAACTTTCAGTGTCTACAAATAAGGCTTTATGGGAACACAGCCGCGCTCCCTTACTGAGATATCATCCGTGGCTGCTGTGTGCCCTGGCGGCAGGGTGGAATGCTTGCCGCAGAGACCACATGGTCTGCAAAGGTTAAAGGATCTGCTACCTAACCAGGGACAGAGAATGCATGCCGACCCTGATCTAGACGCCGGGCTTATGGTCATTAAAGCAAGCAGAGAAAAGCAACCCCCAAACCCTAGCAAAACTCTTTGGTCTCACAGAAGCAATATTTGGGTGGGAAAAGAGATGGGGGTGTGTGCAAGAAAGAAATAGAGAGAGAGAGAGGCGCAAGTCGAATGATTCAGAAGCTTGGGGTTGTGCTGTCAGGAGGATGGGTGTTAACTGTTCTGATGGGAACAAGTGTGGAAGGAGGTGGTGTGTGGAGAAAGACTATGAGTTTTCTTGGGGACTTGAAAATTTTGAGAGGCCTCTCAGGCATGTCCATGGGGATACTGATGAGGCAGGTGTGCAAGTGCGTCTGAAGAAATACCTTTACAGTCATCAGCTGATAGATGGTCTTGACCTGGGGCATGAGTCTAAAGAGAGAAAATCCTTTCCTGACCTCAAGCCTAAGTCACGTTCTCCTGGAAGACAACAGAAATGTTCTCTATGCTTCTCTGATGAACAGACTCTGGTTTTTAATTGTTTCAGACCATGAGTTCTGTAGCTTGACTGCCTGGATTCAAATCTCAGTTTGATGACTGAAAAGCGGTGTGGCTTTGAGCAAGTGACTCACCCTCTCTGTGCCTCTGTCTTCATCTGCAAACTGGGAAGAATATTGGTACTGCCTCACGGGCTTGCTTCCAGGATTTAGTAAGCACATGTGTGTAAAGTGCTTTGAACAGTATCTGAAGCATAATCAGTAGCATATAAAGATGCTATCTACCATGATTATCCCTTAATGAGACTCTGAGGTCCCTGAGGACAGGATCTGGTCTCACTTTCTCATCACTGCATCTCCCATTGCCCAGCATAGTATCTGTACACACATGGCACTGGGATCATTGCATCAATGGCTTTGGAAGGACAGAGGGACAGTTGTCCTCTCCTCTAGGGAGTGACCTGAGTGTGAAGGGACTGTGGAGGGGAGGGGGCAGCCAGGGCTGTACAAGGAAGGCTGGCCAGAGTCCACCAAGGGAAGAACGTGCTCAGGGGACAGAGAGGAGGGGTGGGCGGGGCACAGCAGCCTTTAGGCCAGGAGGGCAGGTTGAGGCTGAGCCACGGAAGATCCTAAACATCAAAGTATGGAGACTGACCTTTATTTTTTGAGAAGCAGGGAGTTATAAATTTGTCTTGGCAGGGACAGAGCATCTCGGAGGTTGAGAGGGTGAGGCCAATTCAATTTGGGGAACTCCTAGTGTATTAATAAAACAAACAAATGCCAAGACAGGGTTCTGAAAATCTGGGGCATATTTAAATGTTAACCCTGCCTAGGTGTGGCTCTATTATAAACCTCAAAGAGAGGCAGGCAGGCAGATAGAGTGAGTGACCCACTAGTGGTTGTGAGATCATTTTAGACTTCAAACCGGAGTTTCTTATCTGAACCATAAAATATAGAAAATGATCTAAGCAAATAGTTTCTTGATTCTCACAAAAATGGATTATAACTAGTACCCCGCTAGGTTTCTAGGATAAAGGTTGATGATTGATATACAATGAATGGCTGAGGACATTCGAGCTTAATTCTCTTGGGATCCTGGTTGAGAAAAAAAGACTAGAAAAGCAAGCTAAGGTGGAAAGATGAGTAGGGAATAAGGTAAGTTAGAATCTGGGATAGGACAGGGTGAAATTGAGTAGAGTAAGATTGGTAGAATGGAATAGAATAGGATAGAGTAGAATAGAATAGGCTAGGCTGGCATGGAACAGAATTGCCCAGACTGAAATAAACTAGAATGGGAAATATCACAGGGCTGAATGCACGGCACGTGTGTCGGTTCCTGACACTGTGTCACTGGATGTGTGCAGACTGTGATGGAAAGCAAATCCCTTTCTCTGAGGAGCAGCCAAAAGTGCTTTTGAGGTGCTATGAAACTGGAGGGTCTCAAATCTCAGGCCCCCCCTTACCAAATACCTGTGAGATCCAACCACATGCCCCCTCTCCAACCCCGACTCCTCAGAAGAGGAGTGATCAACTTGCACCTCCCTCAGGATATCCTTAGGACAAGACATGTCAAACCTTTAGGAGAAAGCCTGACAGCAAGTTGCCAGCGCGTCAGCTGTCAGGTTTAGGAGATAAGCTTGGCCTTTTACAGTGTTAGTCTGTGTGAATTGGGTCCTCTCCCCCAGCAAGACTGAACCCACGCAGGGGAGGGATGCAACAGGGTTTGGGAGGTGGGATTGGAGAGGTGAAAAACCTGGAGCCACAGTGAATCAAAAGAGCGTTGCCTTGGGATTTCCAGGGAGGAGCCATGCAGGCCCGAATTAAGGCAGAGGCCTTGCCGATGGGAAAGGGGTGAAGTTAAGACATGTGTCAGCAAGACTGGGATTCTTGAGGTGAGAGGGGAAATGGAACAGTCAAGATTCAGTTACGTGAATAGAAACTGCTCCAGCTACCTTAAGCAGGAAGGGATTGAATGCAGGGGATTGGGTGCTCACACTCACTGGAAGGCCTGGTGGCATAGGCCCCCTGAATCCTGCAGAACTGATCCCTCAGGAGAACTGCCGCCTCTCCCACAGTCAGGGTCTGCTCGCAGGAAGAAGGTGCCACTTTGACTGCGACCCTCGGGTCAGGAAGAATCCACCACCAATTCACAAACATCGGCTCTAAATTCATGGTATGTGCAAACTCACATGCCCTGGATGGATGTTCTCATGACTCCACCACTTATGAGCTGTGTGGTCTTTGAAAGCTTATGTAATCTCTCTGAATCTATTTCCTCGATTTAAAAATGAAGATGAACGTAATTGTGTTTAATTTATGGTTTTATGGGCTTTTTGTCATGAAGTAAGTTATGTTCGTAACACATAAATGTTAGTTATTATTAGAAAAGCTTGCATTTTGTGGAAGATTTCAGAGTTCTTAACAGAATAGGGCTCACGCATGTGACTTTGTTGTTTATTCAGTGAACAGGTGTGAGGATTTGTGCTGTTGGGGGCCCAAAATTTGGGAGAGTGGTGATGAAGACAGGAATATCTGATGTGGATAGGCCACTGCAGTCCGTGACACACCTCTGTGGTTTAGTCGTAAGAGGTTTTCCCTGCTGACAGACTCGATGCTTCAGTCCCTCCTTTCTGCTCAGCCAGGTGGTTTGTGCAGTGCACAATCTGCTCAACTGTACTGAGGCCTTGAACCCAGTAGTTTGTATTTTAATGAGAAATACAGAGCACATGCAGGGATACCAAGATAACAGGGCTTGGCCCTTGCCCTTTGGATCCTCAAAAGTCAGGTGAAAGAACAAGCAAATCCCCTTGGGCTCCCAGAGCCAGGTTCTTGGGAAGTTACTTGGCTACAGTGGGCCTTGAGCTAGCCTCAAGAGGCAAGTGCACATCTTGACAAGTCGAGAGGGTGACATATTGTTTTAGGAGGAGGAGGGAGCAAAGTCAGAGCGGAGGAGGGAACAGCTGGTGGTCCAGTGTGGCAGGGTTTCAGCAGAGGAGGGGACATCCAGTAGGGAACATTCGGTGGTTTGGTGCGGCAGGATCTTTGCAGAGGAGGGAACGAATAGCCTTGGTCTGGCATCGCATGGTCTTGGCAGAGGAGGGGACATCCAGTGGTCTGGCATGGCAGGGTCTTGGCTGCAGGATGCTGGATGGTCACCTATGGGGGTACCGATTGCCAGGATGTGGATTTGGGGCTTTATTCTTGCAGTGGTGGGGATCCAGGAAAGGTACTCAGCAGGGGCGGCGGCACCAGGGCTATGGTGTAGTGTGATCATGAGATCTGAGGCAGACATTCCCCAAAACCTTCTTGGTCCACCAGCACCTTCGTGTCTTAGTGATGTTTTCATAGTGCCCTGGGAGAAAGAAGCACCTGTTTCATTTATGAAGTCCCCAGGTCCAAATAACTTAACAGAAGTAATTTGCAAGGTGTCTGACAGATGTTCCTGTTTTCCTAAAAAAAAAAAAAAAAGAAAAGAAAAGAAAACATTTGCATGTTCTATGATGAGTTTGCTGCATGCCCCGTGGTACCTTAGGAACACGCTTTGGGAACAAAGAGGCTGTCTAGCCTCGAGTTGTGGCTCAGAGTCACTACACTGCTGCTTCAGCTTCCTCTTTGGTAATTTTCATACAGGAAAATTGCATCCCTGCCGTGGGCTGGGTAGGAGTCCCGACCTCCTAGTGTGGTAAGGTGGCATAAATGAAATGGTGCATTTAAAGCGGTGAGCAGAGAGCCTTGCGGTCATCTCCATTATCACGGGCCTGGGTGCAGCAGGACCTGCTCAAGGCAGTGGGGTGGGGCCCCGCTTGGAGGCCCTGTGCTGGTTTGTGATCAGTGGCGACTTGGGCCTAATCAAGGAGCTCTGCAAAGTTCCCCACAAACCCTAAGAACAGCACCCAGGATAGTAGCAGTGCCGGGGCAATGAAATGATCCAGTGGGGTTTTCCTTTTTTTTTTTTCTTTTTTTAACCCACGTCTTGCTCACTCACGCCACCTGCAGGCCAATGGGGAAACTTCATGTTGATATCCTATTGGAGCCATTTCTGCCCGGGGACCTCGGTGGTTCTGTCCCAGCTGATGATTAAAATCATTAAGGAACTTTAAAAAAATACTGATTCCTCAATCCTATCCCAGACCAAATTAATAAAATGTAAAATCTGAGGATTTGACCTGGGTGTCTCTGTTTTTGTTGTTGTTTTTGTTTTGTTTTGTTTGAGACGGAGTGTTGCTCTGTCGCCCAGGCTGGAGTGCAGTGGTGTGAGCTTGGCTCACTACAACCTCTGCCTCCTGGGTTCAAGAGATTCTCCTGCCTCAGCCTCCCAAGTAGCTGGGATTACAGGCATGTGCTACCACGCCCAGCTAATTTATTTATTTATTTATTTATTTATTTATTTTAGTAGAGATGGGGTTTCACCATGCTAGCCAGGCTGGTCTCGAACTCCTGACCTCAAGTGATCCACCTGCCTTGGCCTCCCAAAGTGCTGGGATTACAGGCACGAGTCACCGCACCTGGCTGTTTTATTGTTTTTTTAAAGAAACCTTCATGGGAATCTCACATTGAGAATTATGGTTGATGGTATCCCCGACTGCAGGGATGTCCCTGGTCACCCCCTACCCAGGTGCATTCCAGCTTCCAACCCTTTGTCCAGCCCCACCATGGGCAAGCTCGCTGCGTGCCTCCATGTGCCCGTGCCTGCCCGCTGAAGGGATCTCATTTAGATTCAGATAACTGGAACCGCTGGGTCATAGTGAGTGCACTGTGAATTTTAATAGGTGTGCCAAATTGTCCTAAAGTGGCTCTAATTTACACCCCCACCAATGAGAACATTTCCCTCACACCTTCCCCCATACATAATAATATCAAACTTTAATATTTTTGCCAATCTGATGAGTAAAAACATTTTTAATGGCACCAGCTAAAAAGAATGGCAGAGACTTTACGTACCAGCTTGGTGAGATCTCTGAGATAAGTTGCTGAGGGAGAGATCTAAGTTGCAGGATATATAAAAACGTGTTGGCAGACAGGTAGAAAAACATGTCACAGGAGATGGGGCAGAGATTGCAGCTCTGAGTTCCACCCTGTGGTGTCACTCCGTGGGGCACACATCCATGCGTGGAAATGAAAAGCAAAAGGTCTTTAGGTGGGGAGAGGGTAAAGGTCAGTGGGATGTTCTCCTTGTCTGGGAGGGTTTAATGTTTTACAAGGAGAATGAGTTTCATTATATCATTAGAGGTTAAATTTAAAAACACTTAAGGAAAAATTTTATATGTGTGTGTGTGTAGGCGTGTGTGTGTGTATGTGTATAAAGAGAAAGGGTGTGAAACAGAGAGGGAGAGAGGAAATGTAGTTAAATGTGGACAGGTGTTCCTTTTTGGGGTATTTGACTGAAAGGATCCAGGAATGCTCTCTGCCAGTCTTACAACTTTTCTGTTAGCGTGTCAGAAGAAATCACCTAAAAAATCCCCCCAAAACAACCCTCAAAACTCAAAGGAATAAAGGAGGTTGGGTTGCCGACCGCCTGTGGTCTCGGTCAGCTCCTGCCCTGAAGCCTGTGAACCCTGGGAAGTGGCGCCTTTGAAGGAGCCCCGGAGGGCAGCCCAGGCGGACGGGCTGCCCCGGCGCTGATGGAGGGCAGGCTGGCAAATCTGCAGCACAGTCACGCCTGGATCCGTCCTCTGTCCCGCCGCCGAAGGAGGACAGAGAGCAACTTCCTCTTCAAAGACCATCCTGCATAAGCCAAAATGCCTCCTGGGACTGAAGTTCAAAGTGATTTCGGAGGAGATCTGTTTGGTGCCACTGTTTGGCCTGGGGATTTGAGCGGATTACTAAAGCCCTGTGTTCCAGGCAGCAGTAACTCGGGGCCTCAGGTGCGAAATGGCCTTTGATAAACGTGAGCTCTTTAGAGGCCCAAACAAATTGAGGACAAAGCAGCTGGGCTGCTCAGGAGGGGGCCGACTGTTGACCCTTTCTTTCCAGTCTTAGGAAAACAAATACTTGATATTCCAAAGGCTGAGTAAACTCATTAAAAGGATCTTGGACTTCCTGCCTTTGCGCACAGCCCTTGGAAGCTTCTCCACTAACCCCCGGGGAGCAGGAGTGGGGAGGGTTGGAGGCAGCTCCCTGGGTCCTGCATGCAGATCGCAGCCACTGACTGTTCCCGAGTCACCAGGCCACTGTTGTCTCCTGCCTCATCGTCTTATTCAGGGTCCAGGCATTCTGCCACCAATTTGAGGACACCAGGCCTTGGATGTTTCTGCTCCTTATACCGCCTGAGTCAGGTGGCAGTGGGGGAAGGCAGACGCCACACCAGGGTCCACTGGCCGCAAGGCTCCTGGAAACGCTACTGTGAATTTCTTATGGGTTCCTTCAAAGAATGCTTTTAGACCTCCCTTTTGTCCCAAGGATTCTAGTCGCTTCATCTTTAGTACCACAGACTGGTGGCTAAACAATGAACATTTACTCCGCCAGGACAACCTCGCTGCCCTCGTGGTTCCCAACACCTGCCCAGACCTCCACACCAGGCTGCTGTTTCCCCAACAAGTGAGTGTCCACTCCCTTCCGGCAGCCCTGACCTTCTCCTGCTTTGGATTCTTTCATTCTCTTCTCGGCTCCTAAATTCAAGCTCCCCTTATAAAGCTCAGCCCAGATTTCCACAATAAAGCACTCTGCGATTATTTGCCGATTCCACCAACATTTTTTGAGTACCTGTTGTGTGCCTGACACCGATGGCACTCAGAGCCGGGGCATGGCTGTGAGCAGAACGCAGACCCTCAGGGAGCCCCCCGGCCTGCTGGTAGAGACAACCTCCATCCAGGGAGATGTGGGAGCACCCAGGAGAAGCCCCAACCCTGAGGTTCATGGAGGGCTTCCTGGAAGAGGAATCCAGGTGAAGTCAGAGGCTAAAAATGCACACATTTGCAGGTGTTGAGCAAGTAGTGTGGATGCGTGAGTGATGAGGCACAATAAAGCATGAAGGCGTGGGCAGTGGCAAAGGGAACTTCGCCATCTGGGGAGGTGTTCTCTGTCCAGCTCTGGTCACTCCCTGGGATGTGAGTAGGAGTTTATCTTGCCAGATATGTGATCTTCCAAGGTCACAGGATTTTCCAATGTGCATCAAATCTCTCAGTTTTTAAATGTTGCCAACTTGTAACTTTCTTCTTTTCTTTTTTTGAGACGGAGTCTCGCTCTGTCGCCCAGGCTGCAGGCTGGAGTGCAGTGACCGGATCTCAGCTCACTGCAGGCTCCACCTCCCGTGTGCACGCCATTCTCCCGCCTCAGCCTCCTGAGTAGCTGGGACTACAGGCGCCGCCACCTCGCCCGGCTAGTTTTTTGTATTTTTTAGTAGAGACGGGGTTTCACCGTGTTAGCCAGGATGGTCTCGATCTCCTGACCTCGTGATCCGCCCGTCTCGGCCTCCCAAAGTGCTGGGATTACAGGCTTGAGCCACCGCGCCCGGCCCTTGTAACTTTCTAAAGTAGTCAGTGAACCATACAAGACACAACTGTAGGCCAGGTGTGTCCTGCAGGCCTGTGTTGCAACGTCTGGTCTAAGTGGAATTCAGCCAGGTGAGAAAACAGTAAACAGGCAGAGGACTGGCAGGTCCAAAGGCCCTGTGGGGGAGAGGGCCTCCCCTGTGATGCCCATGTGTACTTTCATCTATTTGGCAAATATTTATTCATCCTCACCAGATGCCAGCCACTGGGAGGTGTGTGTGCATACATACAAACACGTATGCATGCATGTGTGTATGTGTGCATGTGTTACACATTTGCATGTGTGTTTACGTTTGCAGGTGTATTATGCATGTACACGTGTGTACATGTATTCGGGGTATATGTGTGTATATGCGTGCATTTGTTTACATGTATGCATGTATATAATGCATGTGTGCATGTGTGCATACTATGCAGGTGTACATATGCATATGCGTGCATGTGTGTATATGTGGGTGTATTGTGTGCATGTGTGTATATGTATGCAGCTGTATGCGTGTGTGCATGTGTGTATGTAGAGTACGTAATGCACCATGCATATGTGCATGCCTGTGTAAGTTCATATATGTGTATGCACATGCATGCACACGTGCATGTGTGTGTGCATGTGTTCATGTGTGTGTAGGTGTGGGGAAATGTATGCATGTGTGTGTATGTGTTCAGGTATGTGCGTGTAGATAGGGGTAAATGTATGCATGTGTGCGCGTGCATATGCCATATGCATGTTTGCACATGGGCCTGCATGAAGACGTGTATGAGTGTGTGTATGCGTGTGTGTATGCATGTGCACGAGTGTGTTTGTGTGTGGATGACATCTGCTCCCAGTAGGTCGTGTTTTCTGGGCCTCCTTCGGCCCAGCAGGAGCTCCTTGGCTGAGGCGGTCCTGGAGGGGGCCGGGATCCTCCCTGGGGAAGCGCGCGGCTCCGGGTGTTGGCCTGGTGTGAGGTCAGCAGGAATTCGGGTCAGAGGAGCTCCTTGGGGGTGGGGACAAAAGGATCCACACAAGCCCTAGAGCAGCGCTGTGGGGCTCGCGTGCCGGGGCTCGCGCGGGGGACGTGGGGCACCTGGGGACCTTGCTGAGGCGGGAGCCGCGGGAGCGCCCGGGCGCTGTTTCCCGTCAGCGCAGCCTCCCCGCGCGGGTTCTGGCTCCTAGAGACGCGCGTACGCCGCCCCCTGGTGGGGACGGCGGTCCCTGCAGGCCGCCGCGGAGATGCTCTCGCGGTGTCTGATGGGAGAATCCTGTGCCCGCTGCCCTGCGCTTCCCCAGGTGGACCGGGCAGGAGCCTCCTGGGAAGGCAGCGACCCACATCTGTGTGCACCTTTGTGGATTTCAGGTTCCGGACGCAGGCGACCGAGCCAAAGCCAGTGAGCAGTCTTACCTCCAGGATAATAGCGCTTATCAGGCTTGACTCTGTGCGACGCTGAGCCGGGGGTGTGCGCAGCAGCTGGGCACGGAGGTCAGGAGCTGGGAACAGACTCTGTGGTAGGAGCGTGGACGCGTTCTGTGCAGCTCTGCGCCCTGGGGTCAGGCTGTGCTCACCTCCCTCTGCCGCTGCTTCCCCATTCCAGAGGGATTGGTAGATATTAGGGGTATTGTGAGGATTCAGACAGAATGCATGTAGAATGCCTAGCTCAGGGTCAGCCCTTAGAGCCAGCATATTTTAGCGGCTGTTAATCTTCATGACAACTCAGTCATTCCTCTTGTGTCCCCTGCTTTACAGATAAGCAAACTGAGTCTTCCTGAGATTAAATATAATAGAGATAATAGATAACGGATCTAGATAATAGATGGCCTAAACTCACACTGTTGGGTAAATGAAAGTCTAGGATGGTCCCCAACACTAAACGCTTTTTTTCTCAAAGAATGGTCTCTCTGACTTCCTCTATGGGCTTATATTCAGACAGTTTTCTTCTTTAGGTTGAATTTGTTCTGTGATCCCCACATTGCTCACCCTGGAGATTGACAGGAGAATGAAAATTCCATGAGTAGGGAATGGTTTTGCTAGAAAATGTTTAATAACAAGTTCTAGGCTGGGGGTGGGATGTGCATATGATATATACATCTCTGTGCTGCATACCTACATCTATATACACATATATAATAAATTTTACTCATGTAAAGATTATGTAGTACACAAATTACAAAGAATAAAAAGTATACAATCATATTTAGTATACATTCTGTGAGAGACAGTTAAACTTCATGGAATGCTTCTGGTTGTTTTTGCCAAACTCATGAATCTTTAGCCAATCTCAGTTGCAATTGATGCAAGAGTGTTGTTCCAACTTGAACTTTGGTTAGTATTTGCATTTGATCAGAGGGCTTTTCACAGCCAGCAAGGAGCCTTTTTTGGCAATTAGTTCATCACCTGTGCCCACCCTTCAGAACAGAGGCACCCCAGGAGCAGGCACCCAGTGAGCAGCATGAATTTCCAGTGCCCAAAGTTTCCTGGTGCAGGACCCCTGGTTGTTTAGATGCCTGGGTCTGTGCTGGCTCTGCCCCTTATTATATTGGGACACTTGGGCAATTTGTTAACTTTCTGTGTCTCAGTTTTCTCATCTGTGAGTGAGACTAATAGTCTTTATCTGGCAGCGTTGCTGGGAGGAATAACTGAGCTGATCCGAGCCCAGTGATGATAACGGAGGCTGGCATATAGAAAGGCTCAGTAAATGTCAGCGATTGTCATTTTATTGTAAAGAAACTCTGCCATTAAAACAATTAAATTGAAATTCATATAACATACAGTTAATCATTTTAAAGTGAACAACTCAGTGATATTTAGTACATTCATGATGTTGTACAGTCCCCTCCTCTACCTATTTCCAAAACATTATCATTACCCCGAAAGGAGACTCTGTATCCACTAGTGGTCCTTCTGTGTTTCTCCTTCTGTATTCTCTGTCCCTGGCAACCATGAATCCACTTCCTGCCTCTATGGCTTTATTTAATTCAGGACATGTCATATAAAGACATTATAGTTCATGTGGCCTTTTGTGTCTGGCTTCTTTCACTTAGCATGTTATTTTCAAGGCTCGTTCATCTTGTCGTGCATATCCTTTATAGGGCTGAATAATCTTCCATTTCATGGATATATCACAATTTGTTTATCCATTCATCCATTGTTTCTACTTTTTAAAAAGTTTTTAATTGATGCATAATAGGTGTACATAGTTTTGAGACATATGTGATAATTTGATACATTCAAATAATTTCTAAAGATCAAGTCTATGTACTTGGGATCGCCATCATCTTAAATATTGTCTTTATGCTGGAACATTTCTATTTCTTCTCTTCTAGCTATTTTGAAATATGCAAGAGATAATTGGAAACTATAGTCACACTACTGCTCTATCGAACGCTGGGTCCCATTTCTTCTGTTAAACTCTGTGTTCATACCCACTAATCCATCCGTTCACTATTGTGAATGGTGTTGCTATGAATGTGAATATGTTGTGTGTGAGGACCTGTTTTCTGTTCTTTTGATCTAAGCCTATGAATGTGTTGAATATGTTTTGTGTGAGGACCTGTTTTCTGTTCTTTGATCTAAGCCTAGGATTGGAACTGGTGGGTCATGTGGTAACTCTACATTTAACTTTTTGAGGAACCACCAAACTGCTGTTCACAGCGACTGCACCATCGTCCACTCCCACCAGTCATGCAGGAGGGCCCCACTTTCTCCACGTCCTTCTCCACGCTTGTTGTTCTCCGCCTTTTTGACTAGAGTCATCCTAGGAGATGTGAAGTGGTATCTCATTGTGGTTTTGATTTGCATTTCTCTCATGACTTAGTGAGTGAGTTCTCACAAGATCTGATGGTTTTATATGGGGCTTTTCCCTCTTTTTCTTCAGCACTTCTCCTTGCTGCCACCATGTGAAGAAGGACGTGTTTGCTTCTCATTCCACCATGATTGTAAGTTTCCTGGGGCCTCCCCAGCCTTGGGGAACTGTGAGTCAATTAAACCTCTTTCCTTTATAAATTATCCAGTATCAGGTCTGCCTTTATTAGCAGTGTGAGAACAGACTAATACAAGCATCTTTGCTTGTGATTATTGGCCATTTGTAAATCTTCTTTGGATAAAAGTCTGCTCAAGTCATTTGCTCACTTTTTTTTCCCCCCCGGGTTATCTTTTTGTGCAGTGCATTCTTGTGGAGTGGATGGACTCCTTTTGTCCTGCTGGTCTGCATGTGAACTCCCAGGCTCTGATTCCTCTTCATGTAGTTGTGACTCCAACCTCCTGAGTCCCTGCCAACCTGAAGCACCCATGATGTGATGTCACTGGCCTCTATGGCACTTCTGGGGCAGGGAGTAGATGGCAATGTTATCAACCTTGCCTAGCTCTCACTCCCCCAGATCTGTGAAACAGGCTAATAGCACCTTGCTTACTGGGCTGTCATTATAATGGACCAGAGTAAGCCCATTCCCAGATGGGGAACCGGAGATACAGGCTGCTTTGGAATATGGCTTCGCGTCCCAGTGACACCCATTAAATCCTTACTATTTCTAAGTGCTACGAGATGCTAAGATGAAAGGAATGGTGTCAGGCAAGCATATTATTATCTGGATTATTACTTCCCGAGGAAGGACACTTTCTCATTTTTTCCATACAGGTGGGACAGGTATGGGGAGATGCCCAATTTGAAGGCTGACTTGTCTGTTTGTTTCTCATCCAGAAATACTTTTTTTTCCTGATCTAAACCATCAAAACCCCCTAGCAGGATTGAGGAGGTCTGAGAAGCTGGGGTCATTCACCAGTTTACATGAAAACAGACCTGAGAAGCTGGGATTACTCACTAGTTTACATGAAAACAGACCTGGAGGCCCTCAGCTGCTGGGAGCCCAGGCTCCTGCCTGCCCTCAGGGCCCGGATCAGCACACCTCCTAGGACAGGCTCTTTATGGAGACCTCACAACCGCTCCTCATTCGGGCTAGCTTGGTTTTGATTCTCCTGATAATCTTCTCTTTTTGGACTTCAACAAAGCATGTATACGGGTTTGTTGATTTCATAGGTGAACTTATGGGTGTAATAACCATCTTTTCTGCATATATATTTGAGATGGAAATTAGTTAAGGTTCAGTTTAAAAAATATTATGGAACAGCTGCTATGAGTCAGGTCCTGGAGCCAGCAGCAGTGATAAGTCAGATATGGGTCGTGTTCTCTGAAAGCTTATGATCTGGAAGGAGGAGACACAGGATACAGAGGAAACATGTGAGGACATCTGTAAAAAGTGGTAGTGATGAGTGCTACCAGGAAACATGGAACAGGGCCGGTGACAGAGGAACATGCACGCAGGGCCTTGTTGAAGAGAGACGATTTGCTCTAAGATACATCAGTCAGCCCTTGCTGTTGTTAAAAGAAAAACTTTAGCCAAATTAAATTTAAAGGAGATTAATTGAGCAACGAATGATTTACAAATCAGGCAATCTCCTGAGCCAGGGTAGGCTAAGAGACTCCAGCACAGCCATGGGGTGGAAGAAGATTTCTAAACAGAGAAAGGAAAGCAAAGTACAGAAAACAGAAGTGAGGGACAGAAACAGCCGGATTTGTCAGAGGCGTTTGAACCAGAGTAACTCCCTCTTGAATAGGGGCTGGGTAAAATGAGGCTGAGACCAGGTGGGCTGTATTCCCAGGAGGTTAAACATTCTAAGTGGCAGGATGAGATAGGAGGTTGGCACAAGATAGAGGTCACAAAGACCTTGTTGATAAAACAGGTTGCAGTAAAGAAGCCGGTCAAAACTCACCAAAACCAAGATGGTGATGAGAGTGACCTCTGGCTGTCCTAACTGCTACACTCCCACCAGCGCCGTGACAGTTTACAAATGCCGTGGTAACGTCAGGAAGTTATCCTATAGGGTCTAGGAAAGATAGGCGTGAAGAATCCACCCTTGTTTAACAATTCTTCAAGAAATAACCATAAAAAGAGGCATGATAAGAGATTGGTTACAGCTCTGTGTTTGCATGACTTGGACACAGTTTGAACAGTTGGCTACCTTTCCTTGGCCAAATTCCTCATCCCAGTGCCCTTCCAGGAGCTGCCAGGTGAAGACGCCATCAGCATTAGGAGACACGCCGGGTGTTCCCTGGGCCGCAGAAAGAAATGGGGCATTAATTGACCTTCTTGTCAAGTAAGTGGGGTCTCCTCTAAAGTGGAGCCCAGCCCATCTTGAGGTGGGGCCTGCATGGAGCATGCCCTACTTGCGATGCCCGTCATCTCCCCATTTCTCCCAGGCGCTGTATATGCAGAGCACCTGCCGAGCGATATGACGTGCTGCTCTCTGCCAGCCCTGATCGCCTTCCTTTCCGGCAGGACTTGTGCTTCGCACTGGACCTCGAGGCCCCACGGAGTTCTGCCAGTTTGGGCAGGTTCTGCTCATGGTGCCCGTAACTTCACCTAGGAAAAGAGCGAGAACTTCAAGCCCATCTGATTTTCATCACACAGATCTCTGCGAGAGAATTTCCAGGGCGTTTCTCACTCTTTGTTTGCAAAGAATTTCTTTTTTTATCTTTTTCCTTTTTCCTTTTTCCTTTTTTTTTTTTTTTTGAGATGGAGTCTCTCTCTGTTGCCCAGGCTGGAGTGCAGTGGCACAATCTCGGCTCACTGCAACCTCCGCCTCCTGGGTTCAAGCAATTCTCCTGCCTCGGCCTCCCGAGTAGCCACCACAGCCGGCCTAAGAATGTCCTAAAATTAATGTCTACACTTGGCCCCACATCCCCTGAGTGATAAATTAGAACTGTTACTTTAATTGTTTGGAGAGAATATTCAGAGAATAGTGGGTGATTTTACAAGCAAGGGTAGGTTTGGGGGAGCATGTTCTGGGTGCATTCTCAGGGCCTCGTGCTTTCTTTTAGATATCAAAGGCGTCCTCAACTCCAGCGGAAGCAGAGCCACAGTCATACCCCTTATCCACCGGGGACGAGCTCCAAGACCCCCAGGGGACGCCTGAAACCTCGGATAATACTGACCTCTATGTATCTTGTGTACAAATTTACTTTTACCTCTCAACAACTTCATAGATTGAAGGTTTGTTCTTACCGAAGATCTTAGCAACCTTAGCTTATAATTCCTTTTCTTTCCTGATTAAGTGAAGAACTTTCACCTTTTCACTTAAAAAAAAAAAAAAGCGCTTTATGGCTGCTTTTGCCAGTGCACATGGTCTTTTGGGACCATCCTGAGGTTAAGTCAGGGTGACTTGGATGCAAGCACCGTAACACAGAGAAGGTCCAGCTCACCACCAAGATGGCTACTGAGCCACTGGTGAGTGCGGAGCGTCGTGTCTGCAGCACGAACATGCCGGGCAAAGGAATAATTCATGTTGGGGATAAGGTAGAGAAGGACCGTGCCAGGCTTCATCACGATACTCAGAATGGCACAGAGTTTAGAACTTATAAATTGTTTATTTCTGGAGTGATCCATCGGATATTTTCAGACCCTGATTGATCATGGGGAACTGAAAGCAAAACGTGACTGAAAGGGGGCTGCTGTGTTCACCTTGGCAACGCTGACGCCCTTGAGGCCAGAAGAGTAACCACCAATCTGGTGCTGGAGCACCCGGCTGGAAACCCACCCTCCATTTCTGGCCAGGGCTGAGGAATTCTCTCTTCTCTTTATTTTCCTCTTAACTTGGGAAGGTCAACTCTGAGCACACTCTAAACACAAATCAGCATCTCTACACTTCTTCAGCACCAGGCATTGCTACTGTCTTTCTGATTGGAAAAAAAGAAATATCCAGGAATTCTGGAAGACGGCGATTGATTTGCAGCTATGCTGTGCTAGCGCTGAGAATCATCAGCAAACCCCTGCTGGTGTTCGATAAGACGCCCAATCAATTCATCCGATGACGAGGTGCGTGGTGTCTGCGATGCGCTAAGCCGCAGAGTCAGGTGCTGACCAGGCTCCGCCAGGAGCAAGGGATAAGACTCCCCAGGGGCTCCTGGTCCACAGAAGGCAGCGGACGCCCCCAAACATACCACGAGTAAATAGCTCCAATGTGAAGAAGGCTGTGAAAATGCCACAGAAGAGTGAACAGACTGTTTTCAAATTCTTTCTGCTAAAGGGATGGAGAAGTAAGTGGACTCTCCTAGAGTTTCCTTGGAGATGCCACTGAAAGGGATGGAAGTAGGGGAAAAGTTATTTTAAATACACTTTTTCTAAGCCCTTTCTCCATTTCTTTTAAAAGGAACTCTTCCATAAAGGAGCATGACCGAACCATGAGTTATAATATTACATGTATGTAGAAAGAGGATATGAATATAGTTGCAGAAGGGCATCAAAGCAGAAAACACAGGGGGTGTGACTTCAGGAAGCCGAGTGAAGGGAGAAGAATGAGAGATCAGACTGTTAACTGTGTCTATGTAAAAAGAGAAGACATAAAAAATTCCATTTTGACCTGTACCTTGAACAATTGCTTTGCTGAGATGCTGTTAATTTGTAACTTTGCCCCAGTCACTTTGCCCCAAATTTGAGCTCACAGAAACATGTGTTGCGTGGAATCAAGGTTTAAGGGATTTAGGGCTGTGCAGGACGTACCTTGTTAACAAAATGTCTACAAACAGTATGTTTGGTAAAAGTCGTCGCCATTCTCTAGTCTCAATAAACCTGGGGCACAATGCGCTGCAAAAAGCCGCAGGGACCTCTGCCCTGGAAAGCCGGGTATTGTCCAAGGTTTCTCCCCATGTGATAGTCTGAAATATGACCTTGTGGGATGAGAAAGACCTGACCGTCCCCCAGCCCGACACCCATGAAGGGTCCGTGCTGAGGTGGGTTAGTGAAAGAGGAAAGCCTCTTGCAGGTGAGATAGAGGAAGGCCACTGTCTCCTGCCTGCCCCTGGGAACTAAATGTCTCGGTATAAAACCCGATTGTACATTTGTTCAATTCCGCGATAGGAGAAAAACTGTCCTATGGCAGGAGGCGAGACATGTTGGCAGCAATGCTGCTTTGTTATTCTTTACTGCACTGAGATGTCTGGGCAGAGAAAAACATAAATCTGGCCTACGTGCATATCCAGGCATATTACCTCCCCTTGAACTTAATTATGACACAGATTCTTTTGCTCACATGTTTTCTTGCTGACCTTCTCCCTAGTATCACCCTGCTCTCCTACCACATTCCTCTTGCTGAGATAGTGAAAATACTAATAAAAAAAACTGAGGGAACTCAGAGACCGGTGCCAGTGCAGATCCTTGGTAGGCTGAGTGCCGGTCTCCTGGGCCCACTGTTGTTTCTCCATACTTTGTCTCTGTGTCTTATTTCTTATCTCAGTCTCTCGTCCCACCTGACGAGATATACCCACAGGTGTGGAGGGGCAGGCCACCCCTTCACTGAGGACCAAGAGCAGTGCTAGCCATGCCAGTGACCATGGTCGCTAGGAAGTTGGACGATGGATGTTTGAGTGACTGTCAGGAGGATCAGCATGGTACCAGGAGGATCTGCATGGCACCAGGAAGCAGCAGGTGAGTGAATGTGAACTCCACTCTCAACAGGGAGATGATGTTTGTCTCGGAAACCTGCAGATCTGAGTGCTTGCTGTCAGGTCATGGCAGAGCTCTGACTGCACTGCGGAGGGAACATCTGTGTTTTTGTCCTCCTGGAACCTAGTCCCCCTTTCCTGGAATCGGCATCCCATTTGACCCATGTGGGTCCAGCTCCACCTCTCTCCTACACCAGTGGCATGGGACCCAAGGCTGGACCATTTGGAACATTGCCACAGGCAGCAATGGTGATTGATCTAGGAGTTGGTCATTGATACTAACTGGGTGCTCAGGCCAAGGGGACTGATTCTTGGTATTTTTAAACTCTTTTTCCCACTGGAATTATAGCTAATATGATGAGGCCTAGATATACTGCATATCTGGCTTCTAGATAGGGCAAAACTGCCTAGAAATGAAAATGAAGTCAACATCTGTGAAAGCAGAAACAAGAGCTTGAGAGAGACTGAGTCCTGGTGACTGTTTCTGAACCCCTTGATCCAGCCATGCCTGAAGCCAGAACTACCTGTAAACTTTTCAATTATGCAATCCTTTCACTACTCTTTGTTCTTAAGTGCGTTTTATGTGGTTTCTGCCACTGACTAGGGAAATGTCCTTCACTAACAGGGAAACAGAGTTACCCCATTTGAGAGCCTCAGAAGGAAGATGACATTCACGCAAAGGAAGCATGTGCTTGCTCTCACTTCCTGAGAGAAAGCCTCAGAATAAGTCAATCTCATCTTCTTTCAGAGATGAGTCTTTTTATCAGAGAATGCCTTAGTCCCTGGTATCCGAATTTTAGCAAGCGAGAGAACGCATTTAGGACAAGCAACAGCAATGGCTCCAGCGTGTTCTTGGCTGCTCTATTGCTAAATGAAGATTCACCTGGAGGTGGCCTTTGTTGCAGGCACGCCCAGGTCTGACTTTGGTCTTGTTCTTTTCAACCATTTTAGCAAAGGCTCAAAGCCTACTGATCCGATTGAGAGATGACCCGTGAAAGCAGATATTTAGATAACATATTTACAACACAGAAGTTCCCGACTACCCGGAGCATTAGGTTAGAACTAGTGAGATAAAAATATAATGAAAATAATAGAAAGCTTTGACCCTCAGATTAAAAAAATCAATGGTGACGAAGTTCAACAGAGAATGTGGTTCAGGGCAGAGAGGCTGATGTCTAAATCCACACCTCTTAGGAGTGTGATATGGCTGCAAAGTCCATCCAAGAGCCTCTTAGACAGCTCCCAGGTCTGCCAGAAAGAAGCAATTCATCTTTCCTATACAGGAGTTTAAGGTCATTTTGAAGTGGATGAATTGGGAAACATTATTTCTGTAAATTGAATATATTGTAGGAAATCTTGTATGCTCTAATCTGCTAGTTAATATACTAATCGAGAAAAGGTTATAAAACCATGTAGCCAAAAAGAAACATATTGGTTTCCGTGACTTCTGCTAAAGCCAGATTATGTGAAGATTAAATCTAAAATGTTAGCAAAATAATACTGAATCGATCTTTCATCATCTGTGTGACCTGTTTTATTGACTCGTTTGTTTATTGTTATTGCACCAATGAAGCATGGAAATCCTGTCATGGAAAAATCCAAACGGCTTATTGTGTTGCCAAGCGTTTTGTTGTCAATTTTTCCTTGAAAATAAATATATTTTTCAGGAAGAATGCCTTGGCTCTGTCCATAATTCTAACCATATCAACATCGTTTTTAGGTTGATTGATTTTAACAGTGTTAGATCAATGAGGTCATAGCTCATAAGTTAATGGTCACAAGGTTGGGGAAAATTGATCTCTTATGAAAAATGTGTTATCACACCTGATGATTGAGTACAGTGTTCTACAACAACCTTCCATGCATGATAATCTTCTGTAAGAAGATTCCAAGTTTGGAGACTGCAGGGGAAGTGAGTAAGGCACTTGCCTCAGGGGCAAAATTTAAAATGAATGCAAAAAACCTGAGATGCTCAAAATCTAAAATTTTGAATAAGGGCCAATTGGGAGCTGTGCCAGGCTGGAACCTCAGGCAGCAAGAAAGACAGGGAAGCAAACTCACCAGAAATATCTTCAGAGTCAACTTCTCTGCTTGTCTCACTTTCGATGGGAATAGTCATCATGTTTGACAGTTTCTCTTGACTGGGAGTGATCTTAAATGATTTTAAAGCAATCTAAGTGAAGTAAAATGATAATGAATTCTATCTTGGTATAAAACTATACTTAAAAATATTCTGTAAGTGTTCATATATCTGCTTTTCAAGTTTTCAATATTTTTAAATACTTTAATGTTCTGGAAAAAAGTTACAAACACATAAAATTATGTTTAGGAAGCTCATTTTTTCTTTCCCCCTCAGGCAAAATCATGGCAGTGAAACTGAAGGTTCTTAGTGCATGCTTCACGGAATGAGTAAATCTTTCAAGAGAAGGAGAAAGTTCTTTGCCTCCTAAGTAACACTGGATGTCAAAACCCAGAAAATGTATATATTGACCTTAAATGTTACGCTAACTGACTTGATATGCAAACATTTACTACCCTTCTAATCTTACAAAAAGGGCTTTGCGTTTTCAAAGCCTGTGCCGACTGACAAAAAAGCTACATCGATGGCTTTTTATTCCCTCGAGTGATTAGTAACTGTGGCCAGGAGTTTTGACCTTCATTTGAATCAAGGTTAAGCCAAAGATACTTGGTGACGTTTTTGATCACCTTATTTCCCCAGTGAGATAAGAAACAGCATTCGCTCTCCGAGTGCCTGTTCTGAGGATCGCCACGAGAGGGCAGCAGCAGCAGTTGTTTCTCAAAGTCTGCGCTTGGCCTGCAGGTGGACACAGAGACCCTGATGGGGAAAGCCCCTCGTGTTCCAGCCTGGAGGTGGACAGAGGTATGGTTCTGCTACCCTGTTCTCTCACAGCCTATGACACTAAGCTCCAATCTATTACTACACTTATTAATATAGCACTTTGTTGCTTGAGAGCCGTGCATGACGGTGGTAATAAATTTAAACCCAAAATATCAGGAGTGTCACCTCATCTCCACCTCTGCGTGGTGTGTGGTCTATAGTTTGCCAGTTTTGTTAAGAAAAATAAGAAAAGGATGCAAAACTTGGCCCTCTGCCGCAATCTTTGGTGTTGCCAACACCACTCTGAGAAGACGCTATGGTCCATTATTTTTTGGTTTTGGCACTGAACTTTCTGTTGCAAAGTGGGCACGGAGCACTTTTCGGAGGCTTTTTTGGGGGGAGATGTGGGAAGGGAAGGTGCTGCCTAACGACCTATGTTAACCCGGGCGTCTTCTCCCCAGAACCCCTGCGCGAAGCTTGGCTTCAATGGCATTGTGATCGGTATTCCGATGAGCTCTCAGGACTCCCCGTGATCCCAGTGAGCCGTCCTAGGCAACAGCTGAAATCTCTTTCTGCAGCCTTCACGTAGGAGAAAGAGCCGCCCTTGTGATGCTTCTGTTCGCCGTGGAAGGGATCTGAGTCTGCAGCAATCTCAACTCTTGCCTCCCCAGTAGAAAGAACGTGAGGAGGGGCACGAGACGGGAGAGAGAGAGGCAAGTGTTAGAGCAGGAGTGGACGTTGATCAGAATGCTTTAGTGCAGGAAGGGAAGGGAAGTACACTTGGAAGAGGGCCAAGCAGATGACTCGGAAGACCAGGGCGCAGCTTGACTGTTTGACTTGGGGTTTTATTTGTTGGCTGCTCCTGGGGTCTGCTGTCTCTTCCTCCAACTCCTGGAATCTTATTGGGAAACTGCTGATCAGTTTCAGCTGTTTTCTATCTATTAGGGGCCTGTCTTTCCGTGGTGTCAGCTGTGACCAGTTATTACTTTAGAGAGACCGTTAACAACCTCCTGACCATCACCTGATGGCCCCCGACGCTCCTGGGATGTGTGTGTCTGTGTGGTGGGGAGCCCTCTCCTGCCTGCTCATGCCCGACTAGCCACCCACTGTGATGTTTCTATGGACGACATCATTAGAGAGGGGATGAGAATTGTTTTTGCATTTGAGGCGTGCACAGTCTCTAAATCCACGGGTGCCCAGAGGCAGTTATGGGGGCCACAGACGTGGCTTCCTGGTCCCAGAACGTGGTATGTACTTGTTCCCTCACCCCTAAGGGGAGGAACTCCCCACCTTGGCTGGTTCTATGGGGTTGTTCTAGGAGCTATTTCTGGAGGTCTTGGGCACTGTCCTCAGCTACAGCCCTTCCACTGCTTTTATAAACAGCCAATTCCCTGTATTAAATTCCCTTTCTCCCTAAAACAACTAAGGTGGCTTCTGTTTCCAGCCGTTAGCCAATGACAATAATAGATATTTAGCATAGATCAGGGGTTGGCAAGCTTTTTCTGTACAGAGCCAGATGGTAAATACTTTAGGCTTTGGGGGACTTACAGTCTCTGTCCCAGCAAGTTAATTCTGCCACTATAACACATTAGATGAATGGGCACGGCCGCTTTCCAATAAAACTTTATTTACAAAAGCACGCAAGTGGTCCATGTAGTCTGCCAACTTCTTGCATAGAATACTGAGTGTTTTACTTTCTAAAGTCAATGTGCTGTTGTTGCCTTGTTTGCGTAGGGGATACAGCCGACTTTACCTAGTTCTACCCCCAAGTGATTCCAGACTAGCCAACAGGAAATTTAAAGTCCACGAACAAGCATCTTCTCATGGGCTCTGTCATTTATTTCTTCATTTATGTATTCATATGGTCAAAGGCAGTTTTGGTCACCGACCTCACAATCCGTACAGTGGTAACTTGCCCAGATTAATCAGTCAACTGGGGGCGGGGGGGTGGTCTTTTCTGGTGGTGAAAGGCCATGACAGGTTCCCAAATTCTGCAACCAAGGAGCAGAAGTCAAAAGATTGTTGTTTGATGGTTCATTTATCCATCTCCAGCAACCATAAGAAAGTGCACGGTGCATTGGAGGCTGGCAATAGACAGCTGTTGAAGAGCGAGTGATTTGCAACCTAAGCCTTTGGATGGGCATTTGCAGACTCAAAGTGGTGTGGGGTCAAGCGTCATGCTGCACACCTTATTTCCTCTATGAAAGGGCCTCCTGCACGGTCAGTTCCCCACCCCCCCCTTCCCAATGAAGGGAGCGCTGTTGGGAAGGTGGGGAGGGGAGGGGCGGGGTGGAAAATTGACCACAGGGAGACCCTTCGTCCTTTGTGTCCAGACAGCCAGATGGACACAGGCCCGCCCTGGCTGCAGGGACCACGACAGGTGTGGAGATGCCTGCGGGTGAGTGGACGGTGGGTGGTCTGCCTTGTCATTTTCCACTCTGTCCAAATTGGGGAGAAAGTGGTCCTCCTTTGGGATTATTAGCACATCTGCCTTTGAAATGCAGGCTGGCCTCACGTGGGGCTCGCTTCCTGAGTCAGGTTTAGGAACCATGGGGCTCTGGGGCCTCTGCCTCCTGCATGACCCTTGTCATCCCTAACACCGATAGCGTGGGCCCCTCAGCCAGTGGCCCGACTGCCCACCCTCTGCTGAGCCCTGCACAGAGACGCCGTGTAAGCCATCCCCGCTGGGGTCCACTGAGGATCTTCTGTCCACAGCAGACAGGATTTTGCTTGGGGACCATCTACCAGGAGCAACACCCCAGCCTCTAGGAGTTTTGGCCAGTGCAGACCACTCTAGCCTGTATCCTTCAATAACATGAGAGAAACATAAGCCCCAGAGAGCCAGATTTGAGGACTGGAGGTGTGGGGACAGTGGGGGAGACAGTCCTTGTTCCAGAATTTGCGATGGTACCAAATGCAACCAGCGCCCCATTGCCAGTCATCTGGGATGTCAGGAACCTCCCCCACTGTGCTGATGGTTAGTGTTCCCTGTATATTGTGTGTTAAAAGATAATACTCAAAAAAGGTAAAATCGTGACTGTCATGCCGATATACAAATGAATGCATGTTCATGAGTACATTCTATTCTGCTCACTAGTCAGTGATGAAATCTGACAGCTGTTACCACCAGTTCTAAAGAGAATCCTAAGAACAGACGCATTTATAGATCAGGAAGGCTGAAATGTCTGCTCACATGAAGGTAAACTTGATCCTTTCAGAGGGAGGAGGTCAGCTGGACGTCTACCAACCATTCTCCTCTATAGGATCTCTAGCCTTTATAGGATTTGCATTCTGTAAGAATGATTTTTGCATTTCTGCCAGTTATCTTCAACTTAAAGATTTGTAATACAGCTCAAAGACAATGAGAGACTATAATCAGATGGGTGTCCTCTGAGACAAATAATAGTTTTCCATTGAAGCACAAACTTTTTTCCTACATACAACAATTAGATAGCTAGTATGTAATAAATACTAAATTAACCCATGTGAACTTCTTAGGATAGATCTGAACTCATTTTCTGTAATAAAATTGCTGAACACAGAGCTGGCCTCATAGGTACTCAGGAAATGGTGAATTAACAAACAGATAAATGAATAAATGAATGGTGACCATCCTTGACTTCCTGTCCAGCTCATGCTGACTTCCAGATGGCCAGTTAGTTGTTAGAAAGACTAATGAAGCCATCTCCAAGAGGACAAGGAGCCTTTCATAGAAACACAGACTAAGGATGTAGAGGAAGAATGAACTATGCATTTATTGAAAATATTTTAGAGATGGTTAAGGCTAATGAACACTGCTGGCTGCTGCCCAAAACCCCTTGGCCTGCATTGCCAGTGTTTGCTGATAATTAATACTTTATCAAATAAGGAAGTGAACAACCTTTTAAAAACATTTCTGAGTATATTCACTATTACTGTCCACACATGGCAGCATGGCTCTGGAGGTTCCGTGCAAAATGAGACATCCTGATTTTTTTAAACAAACTTTATTGATGTATAGCTTATATACAATAAGTCTCACCTGAAATCATTAATTACAATGATTTCATGAGTTTTGATTAACATATACACTCAGGTAACCATCCTAATAATGACATAGAAACACATTAGCATCACTCCCAAAGTTCTCTGTGCCCCTCCATCACCTACATTCCCAACTGTAGATAACCCCCTATCTCTTTTCTGCCATTATAGATTAGATTTGCCTCTTCCAGAATTTTAATACATGACATCACAGAATATACATCCATTTCTTGGTCTGGCATCTTTTGCTCAGAAAAATGTTTTGGGCTCAATGTTGGTGTGTGTCACTGCTTTCTTTGTTTACGCTGTCCTAAGTAGACAACTTTGGCATGACTTACCTCCCATTTATGAAGTCACTTGACGATGTCACTTACTGGGTTTTATGTTAATTTTCTCTGCAGACATGCTACAGGCAGCTTCCCTTGGCCAAGCTCATGAACTCGGGAGGGTCTGGAGTATACAATCTGCACAGAGAAGGTCTTGTCTGGCTCCGACTGTCCGTATCACATGGCCATATTATTTCAGAAAGTGTATTCAAGGAGCAGTAAATCCAGCATTTATTCCAATTCCTTCACATTTTATGGCAGGGCTGAACCAACCATAAAACAAATTGACAGATATAGGGAGAATAAAATCCTATATTTTACAAGCTAATGACATTATTTCATTTCATGTCAATGTCAAGGACTGATGAATGGTTCTGGAATTTCTGAACTGAGACGTTCCCCCCAGGTCCAGAGATGGAGCATTGCGAGAGCGATGGTAAGAGTCCCAGCCCAGGTCATTTAATCTCCCCAAATTACTCCCTATTCATTTTTCTTTGAGATGGTTTATTTAATGAGGGCTGTATACTCAGGTCTCTGGGTGTGCAATGACACCTAGAGGCTAAACTGCTCCAGGTAAGTTATAGAAGGATGAGATGAGTCGCTCTGAAACCTCAACTTCTTGTAGGATGATTTTTGATATGAAATTAACTTGTATGACAAATATTTATCCAGCACCAATTATACCCGGGGGACTGAACTAAATGCTTAACCTCCAAAGATGCATTGCACCTGGAGGGCTAAAAGTACAGCCAGAATCTTTGTTTTTACAAACGAGATGAGATGCATCTTGATCGGAAGCTGTGGTTTGCAATGACAGAAAGTACAAGCCATCGCCCCCTCAAGTTATTCTATGGGTTCAATAGAATCCCAGTGAAAATCCATTGAGGAAATGGGTAAGCTTACTTTAAAACTTGTATGGCTTGCGCCAGGAGTTTGAGACCAACCTGGGCAACATAGGGAAACCCTATTTCTACAAAAAAAAAAAAAAATTAGCCAGGTGTGATGGCACATGCATGTAGTCCCAGCTACTCTGGAGGCTGAGGCAGGAGGATCACCTGAGCCTGGGAGGCTGAGGCTGCAGACAGCCGTGATCCCAGCACTGTACTCTAGCTTGGGCAACACAGCAAGACCCTGTCTCAAAAAAAAAAAAAAAATGCATGGAAGAATACACGCCCACAGATGACCAAGGAAGACTAAACAGGGTGAGGGGAGGGCGTTGAAAGGAGAGACACAGTGAAGGGGAGCAGTGAGAGGCCTAAGATGCAATATTAAAATATTACCCTGCCATACGATGCAAATCCCTTTCTTATTTCTCCCTCAAATTGCCCTTAAAACACCATTTCCGTGTTAGTCTTTCTGGAGCTGGTTTTTATTTCTCGGGAAGTAGGTGGGTAGGGGATTAAGGTTATGGTAAAGCTCTGAACCTGGTCTCAAGGTGGTCTCTTTGAGACCAGCTTTTGAATTTTCTAAATTGTAAATTAAAAACAAAACCAAAAAAAAAAACACAAAAAGCAACTTCTCCTTTAATCTTGCATGTTCATTTTACAAACCTCATTAGTCTACATGTGAATCGAGCCAACTTTCACATCATGCTTGAAGTAAACATTTGCAACTTTGTTAGTTAAATTTCATCAAACGTTTTCAATAGCGTATGTTAATAGAATAATCTCATCTTTCAAAAATACTTCCGTTTTTCTGACTACTTAACATACTTAAACAACTCTTAAAAGTTGAATATCTCTTAAATTCTGTTAAACATCTCAAATCATGTAACCAGGTTTAAACTTCACATTTTCTTAAACTTTTCAGCTTAAAATCACGAACCCCAAATCAAATGCTCACTCACACATTTTCAGCTGGAGGCAGAAGACTATTGTCAGAAACTCTATACCAAATATAGAGTTGTTCTTTCTTGCTTGCTTGCTTTCTTGCTTTCTTTCATTTTTTTTATTTTTATTTTTATTTTTTGAGACAGAGTCTCACTCTGTCACCCAGGCTGGGATACAATGGCATGATCTCAGCTCACAGCAACCTCCACCTCCCAGGTTCAAATGATTCTCCTGCCTCAGCCTCCTGAGTAGCTGGGATTACAGGCACCCACCACCACGCCCAGATAATTTTTGTATTTTCAGTAGAGATGGAGTATCGCCATGTTGGCCAGGCTGGTCTCGAACTCCTGACCTCAGGTGATGTGCTCACCTCAGCCTCCCAAAGTGCTGGGATTATAGGCGTGAGCCACCGCACGTGGCTTTATTTTGTCTTTTAAGAGACAGGATCCCACTCTGTCGCTCAGGCTGGACTGTAGTGCTACAATTATGGCTCACTGCAGTCTCAACTTTCTGGGCTCAGGTGATCCTCCCATCACAGCCTCCTGAGAAGTTGAAACCACAGGCGTGCACCACCATGCCAGGCCAAGTTTTGTATTTTAGTTTTAGGGATGGGGTCTCACTATGTTGCTCAGGCTGGTCTCTAACTCCTGGGCTCACACATTCCTCCTATATCGGCCTCCAAAGTGTTGGGATTACAGGCGTGAGTCATGGCGCCTGGACATAGAGCTGTTCTTATAGGTAACACAACATGGTACTATGGTTTCAATAGTTTCTTCTGTTCCACATATCATTCTAAACTTTCCTAAGGTTAAAAAATACTTCCAAGATGAGGAGACAACAATAAGCCCCAAAATGAAGTTAGAGTTGTATTTTCATCAGAGGTTGAAGTCATGATATTTGGAGATTCCGGGAGGCCTTTTCCACACCTAGGAGAGACAAGTAGAGACTCCATGCAACTGGCTGCCAATAAGGACCCAGGGCTGTGCCCTCCAAGCGGTGTCTTGCACCCTCTTCTGTGACTCAGATCTCTGCATTACCCAGTTCTGGCCGAGGTGGGGAGGGTAATGGACCGGCTTCTTCCCTAGATCAACGCAACCGATGCACTCCCTGCTTCATTTCCCTCAGATTTTTTTTTTTTCTTTTGCATCTTCTTGTCTGGCTGGGCCAGGACGCTTAGAGGTCCTTAATGAAAGCAGAATGAATCCTGCATGTCCCCCGTGGCTTTGCCCGGTCCGATAGCAGCTTCCAGGTGGTGCCCATGGCAGGTGGGTGGGGGTGACTCTGGAAGCTCAGCCTACTGGAGGGAAAAGAAAATCATGGGCAGCACCGTTTCCTTCCTCTCTCTTCCACCCCGCCCCCTGCAATGCCAAGCCCCCACTTGCCGAAAGAGGAAAATCCAATCTGATCAGTTTCAGTTCCACATAGAATTTGTTTTCTTTTCTAGCACATGGGGGGAGCTACTCCTGGGGGGGGGGGCTTCCTTCTTTCCACTTCCTGTAGCTCAGTCACAGAAGTTGCCTTTCCTTCTTTCCATACACACCCCAATATTCCGAATCCAGGATTCAGATTTGGAGCCTGGGGGCAGGTCTCTGGGCTGCTTTGTAAGCCTTGGTCCTGACCCCTGTGCTATTGATCAGCCCAGATGGAGTTAAAGATGGGGCTCTTTGGCAACAGGTTCTCGTTAAGAATTTAGGAGTAAGGAGTTTTAACACAGGAGGGCAATAGGTGAGCTAGGATTGGCAAATGCTTGGGGGGTCCTGCCTGGGACTGTCACTCATGAGTCCTTCCATCTCTCCCCCCGCTCCTTTCCTCTTCCTCTCTCTTTCTGTCTCTCTCTCCTCCCTCCCCCTTTAGGAATGCCCGCCATTCACAAGTCAACAGACATGGTATCTTTTTCACCCCAACCAACAGCAAATAATTAGAAACACAATTTGTGTGTGTGTGTGTGTGTGTGTGTGTCCTCCCTAATCTCTCCAGTCCGTCCAACTCTCTCCCTGCCAGAGTGACCATCCCGGAAAGGAGACCGGATAAGGGGCATGTCCTATCCAGTGCCCCAACACGGCCCCCACGATTTCACTGGTCCAAGCTAGGGTTTCCCAGCCTCAGCACTATGGACATGTAGGCTGGGTCTCTTTTTGGTTGTGGGGCTCTCTGGTACGTTATAGGATATTAACAGAATAGAATCCCTGTCCTCTACCCATCAGATGCCATAGCAACCTCTCCCCCAAGTTGTGACAACCAAAAATGTCTTCAGACATTGCCCAGTGTTGCAGGGAGAGTGGGAGTCGGTCGGTTGCCCGTAGTCCAGAACCACTGATCTACCGGTTGCTAAATCAGTAGGCCTGTAATTCCAGCACTTACGGAGGCTGAGGTGGGAGGTTTGCCTGAGACCAGGAGTTCAAGACCAGCCTAAGCAATATAGTGAGACCTCATCCCCACAAAAATGTAACAAGCTAGCCAAGTGTGGTGGTGTGGATCTGTAGTCCCAGCTACTCAAGAGAGGGGCGGAGAGGAGAGGATCGCTTGAGCTTAGGAGGTGGAGGCTTCAGTGAGCCAGGATCAGGCCACTGCAGTCTAGTCTGGGTGACAGAGTGACACACTGCATCAAAATCCAATCAATTAACAAATAACATATCAATCAACATAGCAGGTGCAAAATACATAAATCAGACAGTAGGTCCAAAATAATATGCAATACACTTAAGACGGGAAGAAGGAGCTCTGTCAGGATACATGCAGTCATATGCTTGGAATATTTCCACAAGTCTATAGAAAGAGGGATGAAAAGTTTGGAGAGAGTCATTTTCTTTTCATGTCTGCTTTTTGTATAAATCAATTGTTTTTACATTTTTTTTTTTTTTAAGAGACACGGTTTTACTCTGTCACCCAGGCTGGAATGCAGTGGTGATGGGATCACAGCTCACTGCAGCCTCAACCTCCTGAGCTCAAGTGATCCTCCCACCTCAGCCTACTGAGTAGGTGGGACTACAGGCATGTGCCACCATGCTCAACTAATTTTTATTTTTAAAGTTTTTGTAGGCTGACTGCGGTGGCTCATACCTATAATCCCAGCACTTTGGGAGGCTGAGGTAGGAGGATCACCTGAGGGCAGGAGTTTGAGACCAGCTCGGCCAACATGGAGAAATCCCTTTTCTACTAAAAATAGAAAAGTTAGTGGGCGAAGTGGCGGGCACCTGTAATCCCAGGCTGAGGCAGGAGACTGAGACAGAAGAATTGCCTGAACCTGGGAGGCAGAGGTTGTAGTGAGCCAAGATTGCGCTACTCTACTCCAGCCTCAGTGACACCATGAGACTCTGTCTCAAAAACAAAAAAAAAGTTTTTGTAGAGATGGGGTCTCACTATGTTGTCCAGGCTGATAACAAACTCCTGGGTTGGAGCAGTCCTCCCACTGTAGACTCCGAGCAGCTGGGATTACAGGCATGAGCCACCATGCCCAGCACTGCATCATTGTGAAAGGAAAGTTTCCTTTAACCCTCTCTCCAGATACCCACCCTCTAAGCCAAAGCTGGCTGATCACATTAATTTGAAATTATATTTTATAACTTTGGTTAAATTACAGTTTACAAAATTTTGTTCTCTGCAAATTAATTTCGAAGATTTTCATTTCCAAGGAGCTAATGTCCTCTGTAATTTAATGAGATTGATTATTGTACTTTTAAAAAGTATTTACTTATTTTTAAGTGACAAATACAAGTTATGTTTATCATGTACAAGATTGATGATTATAATTTAACTAAAGAGCTGATGACTATTTCACCAATCTTCTCTCCTAATTGCACATATGTGAATAAGTTCTTGCTAAAAATTCCTTGAATGTATTTTTCCGGAAGAGTGTTAAATGGAATGGAAGCTCCTGAGCCTCATCTCCCATCGGTGTCAAGGCTCGAGTGGAGCTGGGCTGCCCTGCAGTTCCTCAGCGTGGAGCTTGAGCTTCCCCTCCTCTATTCCAACAAGGATTTGGTGATCAATGCATGTGTGGAGTCCAACTAGGGCTCTGTTTTTTTGTTCGTTTGTTTGTTTTTTGAGACGGAGTCTTGCTCTGTCTCCCAGGCTGGAGTGTAGTGGTGCGATCTCGGCTCACTGCAAGCTCTGCCTCCCGGGTTCACCCCCATTCTCCTGCCTCAGCCTCCCGAGTAGCTGGGACCACAGGCACCCACCGCCATGCCCGGCTAATTTTTGTATTTTTAGAAGAGACACATTTGCACCATGTTGGCGAGGATGATCTCCATCTCCTGAGCTTGTGATCCACCCGCCTGGGCCTCCCAAAGTGTTGGGATTACAGGCGTGAGTCACAGCACCCGGCACAGCTAGGGCTCTTAATACAGAACCAGAAATGCCATGGATAACCTGGCTAACCTTTTGGATATGACGGCCGAGGGGACACTTCTCATTCTTGGCAGTTCAGCATCTATTTTCTCTTGTTAACAGCCCCCTAGTTTCTTTTTGGGGACCCATGTCACCACTGTAGTACACGGCTCTACGGCTGGGTCCTTCCTGCTGCCGGCTTCCCACTCTGGTCCTTAAAGGAGCGAGATCCTCCCCTCTCCCCGCGAGACCCAGGAGGATGCTGGTGAGGATGCCCTTTCACTGTGGATCTTGAATAAATAACACGGGCATGTAAGGGCATGGGGAGGCTGCTGATGGTCAGGAAGGCACCTGTGTGCAGGTGACAGTGTCCTATACAGGTATTAAATGATGCTGTCACCTATACAGGTGCGAGGCAGCCTCTTCCTCCTCGTCGGCATCCTGAACCTCCCTTGGTCCTTTCGTATCTTGTCGATTTCACGGCCTCCAAATCCTTCCTGGTTGTCTTCAGCTGCCTTCCCAGAGTCAGGTCTGCGGCTTGCCTCCATCTGCAGTGGATGGACAGTGTTTATGGGCTCATGATCAGAAGACAGTGAAAAGGCCACCAGGGAGGGAAAAGCAGAGTGGACACGAAGACAGGCGTCTGTTCGGATCACCTGGGCTTGCCCCTGGAGTTCTGTTCTGCGGTGCCTCTGATTGGCCGCCCTCCTTGCCGGGGAAGGAGACCAGCCAGCGGAATCTCTTCCCTGGGAAGGTGTAAGGACCATCACACAGGCTTCCGAGGAAGATGCCCAGGTTCAGATCCCAGCTCTGCCACTTACCAGCTGAGGGATTTTGGAAAAGTCACATCACTTCTCTTTTCCTCAGTTTTCTCATCTGTAAAATGGGAATAATAGTAGTACCTGCCTTCTAAGGTAGCTATGAGAATTACACGAATTAATACCCACACAGTTTCCCCAGCACAAATTAAGCATTGTATAATTATTATTATTACACTGGTAAAATATTTGCATGTGTCTGGTACTTCTTTAGCCTTCAGTATATTTTGATTCTGATTATTATTATCATCATGATCGCCACCATCACCATTAGCTCCATGGCAAGGCCAGCTGACGGTGTTGCTTTATTTTCATCATGATCACTCATATATTTTGTTTTTTCCATCTCAACATATTCACTTGTCAGATGAGTCAGATGACTCATAACTCATTTCACTGAGAAAACATCAAGCCTGTCATTGTGTCTGGCTCCGCACACATTAAGAAGTGCTAAGCTTTTCTTTTTCTTGTTTCATAGACTCGGCTGGAGAATCACGCCTGGCATTCTCTGTAATTTGAATAAACCTGAAAGCGCACCGGTAGAAAAGTAGATTTTTAGATACTTTGTGTCTGTCATCTCACTTGATTCTCAGACAGTGTCTGCGCGAAGGAGGCGCCATCGCTCTCCATGGGATGACGCCGGAGCCTGGAGCCTTTTGTTTGTAGCCCAAGGTCGTTTACCCAGGAAACAGCAACGCTGGGACGTAAAGTGCCTTTGTTAGACTCCCCAGAAGAGGTCCCAAATAGATGGCCCGTGGTGCTGAATACAAACTGCAGATGTGTTTTCCTTGGCTTATACGGTGTTTAAAAAACTTCATGCCAAGATTTGAAAACCAGGGTATTTTAAACGAAAACCCATTTCCAGCTTCTTTTGAAAAATGGGAAGAGCTGGCAGCCCCAGGCTTGTGTCGTTCCATGGAGCTGAGTCTCAGCTGCTCCATTCTCAGGTCCTGTCCCCACCATGCCCCGCGGTCTTCCTGGCACCAAAGCCAAGTATCCGCAGCTGTTCATCCTTGTGCTTTGGCCGCAGCTCCTCTGAGAAGAGAAGAAGCTTTCTTTATGTCCACGTTTCTGTCAACAATGAGAACAAGAGATGCAGTTCGAGAGAGCTAGGTGTTATCAGAAAACTGTGAGACAGCAAAGTTCTTTCTCTGTGGAAGGGAAGAGTATTCTTGCGTGTTTAATGCGCAGACGGAGGGTGTCCGTGCAGAAAGAACCAGCCAGGTCCTTCATCTGGTTACATTGCTTGCCTGCCTCTACGGGCAGGTATGATTCTTCCTCTTACCGTGATTCCTTTAAATTAATTACTGACTCAGAGAGGTGGCTTTGCAAAAGGGAAAGGGTGGTAGAGGCATTTTACAACGGATCAGAATATGAGAACCCCACGTCCTATTGATATTCAAACACTGAACAGCTGCTGTGGCGAAGCCTGAGCCCGTCAGAGCCCACCAGTGAGAACCAAAGCTGGCGGCTAAAATCCGGCACCGCTGTGCCAGGGTGTGCGGAGTGGAGATCACTCCCGATGGTGATGGTGGTGATGACGGTGGTGGTGAGGGTTTTACAGAAACTCTGCGACCGGCCCACGGCCTGCCTCAGTGTCTTCACAGGGTGGCTCATTTGTTAGCCCCGATGAGTTCTGGGCGAGTCTTGGCGTGGAGATCCTATCGGGTATTGCCTGCTTTGGTCAGAAGAACCAAACAGGTTCTAACGCACAGCAGTCCGTTTTAGGTTGGTTTTCTTTCCCAGGAGTCCCGTGACGTGTGGCCTCCCTGGACTCAGCGTGTTTATCCTGAGATACTGCTTCACAGCAGTAACCCACAACTGTCAGGAGCTTAAAACCAAAAGAATTTATGGTTGGGCTCCGTGCTCACCCCTGTAATCCCAGAACTTTGGGTGGCTGAGGTGAGTGGATCATTTGAGGTCAGGAGTTCGAGACCAGCCTGACCAACACGGTGAAGCCCATCTCTACTAAAAACACAAAAATTAGCCAGGCGTGGTGGTGTGCCCTGTAATCTCAGCTGCTCGGGAGGCTGAGGCAGGAGAATCGCTTGAACCCAGGACGCAAGGTTGCAGTGAGCCAAGATCATACCATTCACTCCAGCCTAGGTGGCAAAGCGAGACTCCATCTCAAAAACAAAATAAAACAAGATACCAAAAAGGATTTATTTCTTGCTCACACCTCTGTGGGTTGGTTGCAGTTGAGCTGGCTTGGTTCCAGACCCCGAGGGGCATATCAAGCTGAAACAGACCCAGATCTTTCAGCCCAGAACCCAGGCTGAAGGAGCAGCCACTTCCTGGGGGTGGGATAGTGCACTGTCCTCGTGCCTGCGTTCCACCCGCCAAAGTGCGTCCCCTGGGCAGTCCAGGGGCAATGGAGTGGAAGGTGCGTTCTACCCATGGAGAAGCCACAGAGGGAGGGAGGGATGGAGGAGCTGGGATCCAGTTATGTAATCCACCACACACCCTTTCAAGGCAGGAATCAGAGAGGAAGACAGAATCAGCTCCGGACCCTGGGGGACACACACAGCTCTGTCTCCATCAAAGGCTGTCCATCCTCCACCCCGGCTCCCTCTCTCACTCCTCACACCTCTTTCTGGCCATGGCTGTAGTGCGAGGGCACACTGAACCTGTGCAGGCATCTTTCAGTAGACGGGTACTAATGCACAGCAGCTAAATGCATAAATGCTGGGTCCTGGGTTCAAATCCCAGGTTATCTGGGTGGTTTGGAGCAAGTTATTGGACCTCTTTGAGCCTCAGTATCTTTGTCTGTATAATCGGGATGATAACAGCATCTACCTCATTGTGTGTTTGCACTGATTAGATGAGTTGATGTGAGTAAAACACCTAGAACGGTGCGTAATGTGTTGCCTGCACCATGGAAGTGCTGGTGCTCTGCAAACCAAGCCCCCTTCAAAGTTACATCTCAGTTTAAAACTTGGGTGTCCTATCAGTTAAAAAGAGGGCTGGTCTTCCTTTCCAGGGATATTACCGCACTACGGAGATTGCAAACTGGCAGACCAGAGGCCAAAACCAATACACATACAGCTTGTTTGGTCTGTCTAGGATTTGAGAAAAATTGGAATTCATTCATAACATTTTAAACTTCGAGACATCCCAGATTCATTCAGAAAGATGGGAAGAGGTGGCCAGGTGCGATGTTCTCACGCCTGTAATCCCAGCACTTTGGGAGGCTGAGGCGGGCAGATCACGAGGTCAGGAGTTTGAGACCAGCCTGGCCAATATGGTGAAACCCCATCTCAGCTAAAAATACAAAAATTAGCTGGGTGTGGTGTCACGTGCCTGTAATCCCAGCTACTCGGGATGCTGAGGCAGGAGAATTGCTTGAACCCAGGAGGCAGAGGTTGCAGTGAGCTGAGATCATGCCACCGCACTCCAGTCTGGGCAATAGAGCAAGATTCCGTCAAAAAAAAAAAAAGAAAAGAAAGAAAAAGAAAAGAAAAGAAAGAAAAAGAAGAAAAGAAAGAAAGAAAGAAAGAAAGAAAGAAAGAAAGAAAGAAAGAAAGAAAGAAAGAAAGAAAGAAGGAAAGATGGGAAGAGGCTCATGCCTGTAATCCCAGCACTTTGGGAGGCTGAGGTGGGAAGATTGCTTGAGGCCAGGAGTTCAAGAAAAATGAGAAGATCCCACAAAACCAGAAGCATCCCACATGTGGAGAGAGCGAGGCTGCCTGTTTAGATGCGGCACCGCTCCCCATTCACCCCTGACCTCCCCGCTCCCTAGGCACGCTGGACGATGACACCTGGGATCTCCCAGGCTAAAGGCAACACACAATTCAGGTTAATTTCACCTGCCTCTCTTTACTTTTTAAAATGTGGCTGCTGGAAAATTTAGCATCGTGTATGTGGCTCGCATTGTGTTTCTGTTGGACAGGGCTGGTCTCTGATGACAGGCGACACAGAGGTGAAGAGTAACTGGCAACAGGCTGGCTTCAGGTTAGGTCATTGGGGTGCATGGTCTAGGACATGTTAAGGGTCGTGTCTGAGCTCTTCTGTTGACATCTGGAGAAAGGGCCCCTTATGACGCACCTCCAAGGACTGCGGTGCTGATGAAGTGACTTTGATTCCAACAGCTTGGTGCTGTGTAAACGCCAGCTCAGGCTAAGGGTGGCTGGATTCGTGGCACGAGAAGGACGTAGCAGCGCCACCTGGCATCCTCTCTCTCCTTGGCTTGTTACTGAATTCCTAATTTCCGATGGGTGAAATTAACCTGAATTGTGTGTTGCCCTTAGCCCGGGGGATCCCAGGTGTCATCGTCCAGCGTGCCTAGGGAGCGGGGAGGTCAGGGGTGAACAGGGAGCGGTGCCGCATCTAAACAGGCAGCCTCGCTCTCTCCACATGCGGGATGCTCCCCGTTTTGTGGGATCTTCCCATTTTTCTTGAACTCCTGGCCTCAAGCAATCTTCCCACCTCAGCCTCCCAAAGTGCTGGGATTACAGGCATGAGCCTCTTCCCATCTTTCTAAGTGAATCTGGGACGTCTCGAAGTTTTAAATGTGATGCATCTCTTTAGCACCCGGAGAGCTATTCGCAGAGAAGGTCTGAGCTGAGGGAGGGATGGACGAGGTCTTGAGCACAGAAACCTTCCCGCAGCAACATCGTCGAAGGACACAGGGGGGCAGCATCGCATCGCATCAGGGCTCCTGCCCGCACCGCCGCCGCTGCAGGCTCCTCTGCAGTGCCCAGCTCACACCCCGCCACCCTCCCTGCCCTCTTTCCGGAGCGTCCCTGCTTTGGCTTGACCTTGACCTGTCCTTGTCCTTCAAGGTACCATCCTCTTCCTTCTCTCTTTAATTTCCTCTCCCCTAATCCTGCCACTCCCAGCCCCAGTCACAAGCAGTTTATTTCAGGATCAGAAGCGCCAAGGACACAAGGACCCTCTGTCCGTGTCTAGAACGCTCAAGATGATCTACCCCAGTGCCCGTCCAGGCCCTGACCTCATGCAAAGAGAGCCCGGTGTTTCCACGGAAGACTTCCCAGGCCGTAAATCATGTCCTAGTCTGGCTTGCTCCCCCTTGAAGCAGACTGGAGAAAATGTCAAGTTTTGAGGCCTATTAATTTTTGCATGGTTTGCACCACAACCAATCTCAGGAACTGACAATGCTATGAGTGTATTAGGGTAGCTAATTTTGCACGTTAACTTTGCGAGGCTGTGGTGCCGGGTTGTTGGTCCAATACTATTTAGATGTGAAGGTATTTTGTAGATGTGATTAATATTTATAATCAGTTGACTTTAGGTGAAGAAGGTTACCCTCGTAATGTGAGTGAGCCTCTCCCAGTCTCTTAGGAGAAGAAATGGAGAACACACCACCTTAAACGCACAGGAATGAAAAGGATTTTTGTAGAAGTTTAGGATTTTACAAAATAAATTGTGCATGCACCGTTTGTTAGAGACTGCTGGAAAATTCACCTGTGCACCGGCCCTTTGTGTCTATTGTGGGGTGCAGAGGCAGCCCCTTGAGTGGGTATGGAAGGACCAGCTGCTGTAACAAACACGCCCCTGCATTTTAAAGAAGAAGAAATTCTGCCTCAATATTGTAACATAGAAATCCTGCCTGGGTTTCTAGCCTGCTGGCTTCCCCTGCAAGTGACTCCACAGTGAGGAGCCAGTCCCTTAAAATCTCTCTTCACTTAGCCATTTATCTCTCTCTGTTATCTATTCAACAACTATCCATCTGTCTATCTATCCATCTATCTGTCCATCTATCCATAGATCGATCTATCATCTATCTATCTATCTAATCTATCTACCTATCTAGCCTACCTATGCCACTATCCGTCTATTATCTATGTATACCTCTATCTATTGATCATCTACCCACCTACCTATACCTCTATCCATTATCCACCTACCTACCTATACCTGTATCTGTTGATCCATCTATGTATCTGTCTAATCTATCATCATCATATCTTTCTTCCCCCAAACACACACACAATCTCTCACACACATTCATACACACACACTCTCACTCACACACACACACACTCACACACACTCACTTTTACACACACACACTTTCACATACACACTCACCCACACCCTCTCACACTCTCATACACTCTCACACCCACACACTAACACTCACACTCTAATACCCACACACTCACACTCACTCTTACATTCACACACACTCTCACACACACTCTAGCACTCACACTACACACACTCATTCTTACACTCTCACACACACACTCTCACACGCTCTTACACATTCTTCACAGTTACATACATTCACTCTCTGACACATGCTCACACACTCTCACACTCACACACACACACACTCACACACACACACACTCACATATACTCACATACTCTCACAGGCACTCTCACACTCCCTCTCACACTCACACACACTCTCACTCTCACACCCTCACTCTCACACAAACTCACACACACATTTGCCTCCTGTGGGTTCTATTTCTCTGGAGAACCCTGCCTGATACAGGCGTCATGCCATGTTCCCAGGAGGAAGCCTGAGGCTGGAGGACCCTGGGCTTTGAGCCCACCGTCACACGGTTCACTTCCTACAAAACTGCTCTCACCTCTTGGAAGAGGACTTGCAAACAGGACATAGGACTTCAAACGCACGGGCATGAGAGGTGTCTGTAGAAGCTGATGATTTTTACAAACCAACTGTGCATGTCCTGTTAGAGCCTGCCGGAAAACGCATCCATCCAGGGCCCTTTGTGTGTACTGTGGGACGCAGAGCAGCCCTGGTGTGGGCACGGAGGGACCAGCTGCTGTAACCAACAGGCCCCTACGTTTCAAAGGCGCCTCACCGTAGTCACGCACTTTCTAACTCACATCCGCAGCACACACAGGGACCCCCGGATGGCAAAGCTGGCAAGAGGAGAGAAAGCGGAGAAGAGGCAGATTCCTAGACACCTCAGCCCATTTCACAGAAAGAGGGAAACACCAGTGGGGGCCGGGAAGAGGCACCGCCGGCTGGGTTCATGGTGGATGGGGCAGGACAGATGTGTTAGACCTCAGCATTTCCGCCTTAGCCTCTACCCAGTTTCTTTTCTTTAGTGGGTTCTCCTTACACCTCTACCACAAAATGCCGGCAAGGGTGATACGGTTTGGCTCTGTGTCTCCACCCAAATCTGCTGAATTGTAATCCCCTGTGTTGGCGGAGGGGCCTGGTGGCAGGTGATTGAATTAAAGGGGCGGACTTCTCCCCTGCTGGTCTCAATAGTGAGTGTTCATGAGAGACCTGCTTGTTTAAAAGTGGGTGGTGCCTCCCCTCGCTCTCTCTTCCTCCTGCTCCAGACACGTAGGGCGCGTTTGCTTCCCCTTCCGCCAAGATGGTGGTTCCTGAGGCCTCCCCAGCCATGCAGAACTGTGAGTCAATCAAACCTCTTTCCTTCGTAGATTACCTGGTCTCAGGTAGTTCTTTACAGCAGCGTGAGAGCAGACTCACACAAGGGGGATTCTGCCTTCATTACTGCGATTACTGTAATGGGAGCCAGCTTTCCAAACAGATCCGTCTTTAAAAGTCCAGTGCACACAACCTGAGTGTGTGCAGGGAGGGTGGGAGGTGGGGGTGAAGCATAGGAAGTGAGGAGGGGCTTTCATCTTTTTCTTTTTATGCTTCTGGTTAGTTTGAACATTTTAACAATGTTTCTTCAATAATTTCAAGGCACCAGTTCTGAATCATTTGGGGGAAGTATCATATCTTGGATCAATAGTTTGTTGATATGATTTATGTCCTGTAAAATAAATTATTTTACATAATAAGCAAAAGAATCAAATGTGTCATATTCCTAAGGAAACGATGCTGTGGGGCCTTCGTGCAGCGTTGGGAGCTCATTGAGTAATTGTATGACACAAATAGAAATGTTCAGCTGTGGCCAGGCATGATGGCTCATGCCCTAATCCCAGCACTTTGAGAGGCTGAGGTAGGCAGATCATCTGAGGTCAGGAGTTCGAGACCAGCCTGGCCAACATAGTGAAACCCCGTCTCTACTAAAAATACAAAATTAGCTGGGCGTGGTGGCAT
>NW_012112586.1:3393011-3401404 GCF_000951035.1 Colobus angolensis palliatus
CGAATGTATAAAATGGGGGTAATATGATGACAGCATAGGATTTATCCTGAGCAGAACACCGCCCCTGAGAGGCCAGGGGAGCGCTCCTGTTGATCCCAGGGCGTGCGTGGGCAGACGGGAGGTCTGGCTCCCCCGACAGTAACCGCACCTCATCCAGCAGAGGCTGCGGAGCTGAGGACAGTAGTCCAGAGCAGGTGTTCAGCACACTCGAGGAATGGAGAGAGAGCTCAAAAGCGCCTTTTGAGCAACATTCTTTAGAACTAAGGCTGGAGGTGGGTGGTGGGTGCCAGAAAGGTGCTCCCAGCACAGGCTGCGGGACCCCTCAGATGCTCACGTGCCTGAGAGCGTTTTCAGTCCCAAGGTATCTCTAGAAACAACAGTCCCATGTCGCTCCTTGGTTTTCAGTTTCCAGCTGTCTCTAAGAGTGGCCCTCTGGTCTGGCTACGCGGCCATCGACCTGGAATGTTTCAGAGAAGGTTCATTTTGCCATGGCTTAGTTTCTCCCCCTCCACCTGACTGACTCAGGGGTAGAGGGGGGAGTTGTGTCAAAGGACAGCCTGGGTTTGAATGTGGAGGACTCAACCCACAGGCGGAATCAGGTCTCAGAGGTGCTGGTCTCTGGGCAGCGGAGTCCCTCCAGGGATGGCCGGGGGTAGCCGCACCTGCTGCTATACCCACTGCTGTCCCACCCCAGCCCCTCTCATCATGGGAACTGGGCAAAGGGACAAGAGGCGTTCTGGACTCCGGTCCTGCGGCAGGAGACACAGTGCAGCTCCAGGTGGTGGTGCCGGCCAGAGCTTAGTTCCTTTAAGACATTTTTCAGAAAAAGCAATTGTTTGACGGCTTGGTTATTGTCAGGACATTCCAGCAGAAATAAAATATGCTTCCTCAGCTCTTCTAAGGCAGAGCAAATGTGGCTGCCTGGCTTCCCAGAACACTGTCCTTAAAGACACGTGGCTTCTCCATCTTCCCAAAGAGAGTGCACTTTTGAGGCACGAGGTAGGTGGTCCCCAAGGCCCTGCTCTCTTCCCTGGCAGCTCTCAGCCGCAACCTCACTCCCTCCTGCCCAGCTTGCCTGCCCCCCTCCCTTCCCGGCAGCTGGAGGGGTGGCCCTGAGAGATCCCCTGCATTTCCCATGGTCTCCCACAATTACCGGCTTGGTCTCTCCTCCTCCAGCCTGTGCGGTCTGAGACGCAGGGCCCAGCCCCTCCTGGTCCTTATCACAGCTTAAACACCTGCTGAATGAATGAGTGAGGAAAATGGGCCTCATCAATGCATGTGACCAAGGCTGATGCACACGGACAGGAGAAATAGTCCTCCCAGTAGAGAAGGCAGTGGAGGCGGGGGCAAAAAATACTTTGAATCAACCATTTGTTCTACTCACTGAGTAGACTTTGAATCAACCACTTGGTCTACTCAGGCTCTGAGAGGAAAAAAGAAGGGGGGGTGGTGATGGTTATTGAGTAGGAAACCAACACGACATGGCCCGGAGACATTCACGCTTCATGCTTCATGCCTGCCTCCTGGTGCCCATATTCTATCCTGGGCCCGCTCTGCAGCCACAGATCTGGGGGGTGGTTGTGTGAGCGCAGCCTGGCTCGGAGCTGCAAGCCTCCCACCAGGCACCTGCCGAGGCCCTTGCCCTGCACAGGGTACTCAGCCTGCTGCACCCACGTGCGGTATGGAGCCTGTCCCAGGAGTCAGGGGTGAGACACCCAGGGTGACCACTCAGCCAGCGCGGACGGGAGCTGCAGGAGAGATGCTCTGACATCCTGCCCTCAGTGCGGGCAGTGCCGGCAGGCATTCCGCATGTTCCTGAGAGGCTCCAGCAGAATTAAGTCCTGTTGCTCAGAGCACAGCTAGGACCTGAGCATCTGTGTCTCTCCAAGTTTGTGTGTTGACATCCTGTCTTCCACAGTGATGGTGTTAGCAGGTAGAAACTTTGGGAGGGAGGGGGCCGTGAGGGTGGAGCCTCATGCATGTGATGAGTGCCTGCATGTAGGAATCCAGAGCGAGACGAGTGCCTGCAGGTAGGAATCCAGAGCGAGACGAGTACCTGCATGTAGGAATCCAGAATGAGATGAGTGCCTGCATTTAGGAATCCAGGGCTCCAATGTCAGCAGCAGGATCCAGGTTCCATCTCTCCATCCCCTGGCTGTGCTTCCCATGGGGGCGAGGCCCTTCTCAGGCAGGTTCCACCCCCACTCATGGCATCCTCCAAGATGGCTGCCAGCAGCCCTTGGGCCGCTTCCAGGAACAGGTTCACGTATAGGGAGGGAGCAGATCACGTCAATAAAGGCCCCTTCACCCCATATCTAGTAAAACTTTTGTTAGCTTTATATTGTGTGATGTTTGCTCCTGTGTCAACTGTGACCAGTCAGAGAAATCCACTGCTTCTCTTAAGCCAGTCATGGCTCAGTTCTGGAGCTGGAGGTGGGTAGCCCCACAAAGCCGCGTGGGGGAAAATGCGCAGCGTTAGAAACAGAGACTGCGAGATGCTGCTTAAGAGACTGCCGGGGCATCCGCTGAAAATGGCCGCCACCCTCTGCATAAAATCGCGCACCAGAACTCTGCTGTCTCCATCGTCTTAGGCTCCTGAAGAAGGGGAGGGACACAAAGACGGGAGGGAGGAGCTGGGTTTGGGGGATGAGCCAGAAGTGGAGGAGAGAGAAGGCACTTCCAGGAATAGTTCTGAGAGAGTGGGTGGGGAAGGTCTCCCTCTCTCAGCCTCAGGGCAATGGAGAGCTGCCCCTGTGTTTGCTCCTGCGGCAGACAGGAGATGGGAAGGCCCCAGCGACCAGCCCTGATCACTGCCTTTGATGAGCCATTCCAGGTGGGCTTTGGAGAATGGCTCTGGAACTTCGATTGGAGAAGAGCATTCCTTAGCACCACTGGTACGGCTAACTTTCTGGTATTAAAAGGTTCCACCTTTTCTTTTTGTGCAAAATACATGGAGATCTAAAGTACTCAGCAAATGCTCCACGTCCCACGCAATTTTCTGATATTCGAACTGCTTCTTGCAAGGAGCTTTAAGAAGTCCCCTCTCTACCTTCTTATTTTTGTTTTAATTGAGGTTACAAAAGGTCTCTTTGGTGGCCTTCAGCTGTCGGTCCCCCTCCCCGCTTCTAGCTATAGGCTCCCTGCCACTTCTGACAGCTCTGTCTCTGAGGTCGTGGATACTGGGAACTCAAGGAAACTTGGACCAGAGTCACCCACAGTCCAGAGCAGCAGATCTGGCTACCAAAGACCTAGGACCCTGAGGACCCTCGAGGGTGACCAGGCTTTGAGGATGAGGATGGGAGCACAAATGAGGGGTGAGGCATCCCACTACCAAGTGGAGTTTGAGCCTGAAACAGCCAAAGCGATTCATAGAACCGTGTCACCAAAAGACTCCACATCCTCACGATAATTATGTGAAATCTGAATCCAGCTACTGTAATCTGGACATCCCCTGTGCTTCACGGTTATCTGAGTTAATAAGTTCGCTTTTGGGTTAGGTGAGGCTGGGTTGGGTTTTGTCACTCGAAATGGAAAGTGTCACATCTTGTAAGGTGAGTGTCCCTTGGTATAGGGAGAACTGTCCCTGTACACTGTTCCTAACAGAATGGACAGGTGTATCCTACAGGAATGAAGTGTCTCAAGGCCGTGGGCGGCAAGCCCACCTTGCAAGACATTGCCAGGTGCCCTGTGGTTCAGATGGAAACATTCTTTGCATAGACATTGAGACTATAATGGCAGAGGAATGACAAATCCTTGGGTCACTTGTACATTTCCAGATCCATGATAATCCTTGAAAACACTTCAATTCATCAGTTCTTCCTTAGGGGGGTTTTGAATAGAGCATGCAACACTACAAAGACAAGTTCTTAGTGGTGCCACAACACCAGTTGACTAAAGGGAAAAAGAATGATCTTATGTCAGCTATTTAAGAGTCTAAGACTGATTACAATATCAGGTTTCACCAAAATATTTGGAAGCTAAAACATGGGAGGTAAGTCTAAAACTTGCCTTGTTTCTAGAAAGAAGTTTCAAAACCAACCTGGAGTTATCTTTATGTTCTACTCTTTCCAAATGCCATCAGTCTACTCGTAATTAAAACATCTAAAGTTGATGAAGTACTTCCAATATTTCAGATACATTCTGATTGGTCTACACATTATCTCATTTAGTCTTCACAATGGCTCCATGAGGCAAGGGTTATTCTTATCTCCTGTTACCAATGAGGAAACTGAGGCTTAGAAAATGGTTCTCTGTCAAGACTTTTCTCATCAAGTGAAAACACTGTAGCTTACACATAAGCCAGATTCCAGGACAGGGAGGCAAGGGCCAGTTTCCAGAAGAAAGGGGTTACTCTTCTCGGGCAAAGGAGATTGTTAAGGAGACAAAAACACTTTCTGTCATGTGGACTGTTTTGTGGATGGTGGAATACAGTGGAAAATAGTCGTCTAGTTTTCTGACATCCGTTTGCTCTTCTTTAGGCTGGAGGGATTGATTTGCCTTGGCAAAGATCACCCCTTCTCTGAGCTCATGTGCTTCAGGTGGAGCTGAACCCAGCTCCTGTTCCAGAAGTGGTTATGTGATTCAGGCCTGATCAATCAGAGAATCACATTTCCCTAAGGGTATTGGTTCAGGAGTGGTCACATGACTCAGGCCTGATCAATCAGAGGATCACGTTCCCCTAAGGATATTGGTTCAGGAGTGGTCACATGACTCAGGCCTGATCAATCAGGATCTCATTCCCTAAGGATATTGGTTCAGGAGTGGTCATGTGACTCAGGCCTGATCAATCAGCATCTCATGCCCCTAAGGATATTGGTTCAGGGATAAGCATGTAATCAATTAGAACCTATGGGATTGAATGAAGCTAAGTTGATTTTTTTTTTAACCTATTGTAAAAGAAACACAGTCTTATACTCTTCATTTCCTCACACTTTCCCCCATACTTGACCTGAATGGCATTTGGTTTAGAGCTGTTGGCTGCCATCTGCCCACCATGTGGGATCTGGGGATGAAGCTCGTGTGGAAACAGGAATACTGAGTCCTTGAGATACTGTGGGTGTTCCTGGGTCAAGAGGCTCCTGAAACCCGTCTATCCCTTGAGTTTTCAAATAATTGACTCCTAAATAAGTTTGAGCTATTTTTAGCTGTTATAACTAAAATAATTATGACAATGATTTAGTCGTGGAGAGAGGCTTGTAATTCAACTCACATTATTGACTACCTGCTGCATGCCTGGCTCTGCACACGTGTTATCACACAGAATTCACGCGATCATCCTGTAGCCTGTTTTGCTTGATTTTTCAACAGATGGGGGAATGGGGCTCACAGAGGCCAGGTTTTCCCATGTCTTCAGTCCCATTTTAACCCATCCAAACCACTGTAGCTATTTCCAGTACATACAGGTCCTAGTTTTTTCCTTCATTTCGAGATACCTTTCTAGAAATGTCCCCTTTATACTACACAGAGTGACCCGGGCATATAAGAACAAAATAGGCATGTGAGTGTTGAGGGGGGAGTTGGTAAGGATGGAGCTTTCTCCAATCATTGATGTGACGCTGTCCACTGATGTGTTGTCATTCTAGCTATTTATGTAAAATAGTTTTCCAAGGAGGGGGATTTGGACAATGCTTGTAGATCCTCTCCATATTTAAGCACAGTAATAAAACTCAGAGCAGCGAGCAAAGCAGGGCCTTGGGGGAAATTTTCTTTGTGGGACTATAGGGGCAAACCGTGGGACTTATTCTGACTGTTCCTGCAAATCAGCATGGTGCTGGGAGTTCAGGAGGAACCAGATTCTCCCAACAGAATAAAGAAAGGCCTTTCCTTCGAACATGATTTCATCATGAGGATTCTGGTTTCTACTGAAAAGTGCATTTTCACTGGCTGCAATCCTCCAAGCTTTGAGCTGCCAGGCACTGGTTTTCCAAGCAGCACCTGGAGCTTGGTCTCTTCTTTGCCACTAACCTCTGCCCAGGTTCATTATTATGCTTTGATTGAACAGACAATACCCATTCCTCTCAGTAAAATGAGGCAATACGCAGTGCTAAGAGGAATCTCCCAGCCTCACACCTCCCAAGGGAGAATACTGCAAAGAAACAGACCCCACTCTTGGAGAGTTCATTGGAGCGAGCTGCATGAAGGGACTGTGTCGAGAGGAGCAAGCAGAGTTAATCCCAGAAGGACAAGGAGGCACCCACAGAGTGAGGGGGAGTGACCATCCCCCAGGCTGAAGGGGTTGGGGAGGGAGCCTATCTCTGGAGCCCAGTGACTGTGAGCTGCAGGAGATGGTGTGCTGAGAGAATGTGGCCAGCAGCAAGGGCGGGAGGGAAATACCCAATCTCTTTCCTCTGATCTATCGGCCTCATGTCAGGTACATCCATTGGCTAAACTTCCATTGACTGCAGCTTCCTGGGACCTACAATAGGCAGAGTGGTAAAAAATGGCTCTAGAGGGATAAAGGGAGACTGAGAAACTGAGTTTATATCTGTGTCAGTGTCACGAACTTACTGTAACTGTTTACTGTCTTGGAGTCCAGACAGGAGACCCAAACTTCTCTGGATAGTGTATCATTTTAGTCTATGAAGACAGACGTGGGTGGACTCTCTGATGTCGTTCTTCCAACCTTATTCGTATGCACACAATTTTAAAAAATCAGTGTAATTCCTGACTCTCTAGGAAATTTAATAACATAAATTTTAACATTTAGTAATATCAATTTAACATTTAAGTGCTTCGGTCCAACTCTGCTAAAAGACAAAAAAACTTCCTTAATTCAACAACAATTTCCAAACTAGGAGGTGGCTGTAGCGTCCTGTGTGCAAGTCACTTGGCTAAACAAATCTCATTCCTGTTTTCCTTGTCAGGATGGATATTTGACCAAGTTCATATCACAGACAATGAGACATGAGGGGATGCATGTGGGTGTCTGGGAAAGTTAGCCTCTCTCATAAAAGGGTAAACAAGGAAGACATAGCTTCATCTTCTTCTGCCAATGGTGTTATTTCTGGGCATACACTGGAACTGCAGCCACTATGCTGTGACCATAGGGTCACTAAAATAAAGGGAGGGTCAGGATGGTGGGTGGGAAAATAGAAAGAACAGGAGTCCTTGATGATGCTACTGGGCTGTGAATTAACCAAGCACGGAGCCTGCGCTAGCAGTGAGCTTCTTATGATATGTGACAATACATTTTCTTTTTATTCCCTAAGCCGTTTTTATCTCCATTGCTTGCAGCCAAAGTCATCCTACGTAGATAAGCCTCTTCTTGCCAATATGTATTGCTTCCCTTAGCATGCCTACATTTCTATATCATGCTAAAGAACTGTCTTTTTCAGGGGTGATGAGCATAGGAGTGGGTCTCTGTGACTTCTGGTTTCTTTGCACCAGTCTTGAGCATTTCTGAGTCTTCTGTTAGAGGCAGACAAGAATCTCAGTGGCAAATCAGGCAAATGTTGGCTGTGAGATAGGCAGTTCCTTGGGTTCATGACGTGCGTTCCATGTGATTTCTGAAGTTCATAAACATATGGACACCAGGCCCTGATCAAGTGTGATGTGATCTGTGCCCTTCCAGGGGAACCTGCTAAGAGGAGGGTACATCTGAGGGCATCAGATATGAAAGGAAGGCTCTGCCTCTAGAGCAGTTGCTGACTCTGTTGACAGATAATTTCTAGGTTTTGTTTTTTTTCTTCAACCTCTATTTTGAGTTCCGGGGTACATGTGCAGGGTGTGTGGGTTTGTTACACAGGTAAACGAGCGCCGTGGTGATTTGCTGCGCAGATCATCCCATCTCCTAGGTATGAAGCCCAACATCCATTAGCCATCCTTCCTGATGCGCTCTCTCCCCCCACCACCAACCTTTGATGGGCCCCAGTGTGTGTTGTTCACCCCACTGTGTCTGTGTGTCCTCATCATTCAGCTCCCACTTGTAAGTGAGAAATGCGGTGTTTGGTTTTCTGTGCCTGCATTAGTTTGCTGAGGATAATGGCTTCTAACTCTATCTGTGTTCCTGCAAAGGACATGATCTCATTCCATTTCATGGGTGCGTGGTATTCCATGGTGTATATGTACCAGATTGTCTTTATCCAGTCTATCATTGATGCATCCCAGTTTTTATGGATGGCAAATGCTGGCACTCTGCTGTGGTCTCTCACCCATTCCGGAGAACCAGTGTCATCCCGGTTGGCAAAGGCAACTTGTGGGAGGTGGGCTTCATGTCTCCCACATGCAACACTTAAGCAGAACCCAGATGACTGTTCCTTATTATTAACAGGGTGAGGATGGAAAGGAATGAGAGCAAGTGACCCACATCCCCCCATCCATGCATCACTCCTCTTGCTGACCCACATCCCCCCACCATGCATGCATCACTGTTCTTGCTGACCCACATCCCCCCA